>NW_024870927.1:600000-1162500 GCF_019054845.1 Dipodomys spectabilis
TCGAGGCACACTCCTCTTTTAGCTTTTTGATGGTTAACTGGAGATGATTCTCATGGACTTTTCTGCTTGGGCTGGCTTCAAACCATGATCCTCAGATCTCAGCCTTCTGAGAAGCTAGGATTACAGGTGTGAGTCACCAGCACCTGGCTGAGACTGATACTTGAAGTTGTATCAGTAACTATGAAATCATTTCTCTCTTGCCTGGAGAAACTATGTCACTTTACAAAGAAGCAGATTGAATTTCTTACAGAGCTTCAGATAAAATGTTCTGGACAGCCAGGCACCGGTGGCTCACACCTGTAATCCTAGCTTCTCAGGAGGCTGAGATCTGAGGATCATGGTTCAAAGAGAGGCTGGGCAGGAAAGACCATGAGACTCTTATCTCCAATAACCGACTAGAAAACTGGAAGTGGCACTGTGGCTCAAGCGGTAGAGCGCTCGCCTTGAGCTGAAGAACTCAGGGACAGTGCCCAGGCCGATTTCAAGCCCCTTGACCAAAAAAACAAATGTTCTGGACACAGCTTTCATCTGTAATTAATCATCAGTGGACCACTCCACAGTCTAGACCTGTCCCAGACTGACCCCTTTATACAGCCCTGCTTTGCTATTAAAATAGCTTTATTCATGCTTTACCCGAGCTCCAGTCATTCCTAGAATCCCTTAATAACTATCTGATGCCACAATGCAGTTTCCTAATTGCAGTGCCTCAATAAATTTCACTCCATTGCAATGATAGTGTAGCATCCCCAGGGGTTGGTCCTAGGCTATTTGTGCTGTCATTTTGACAAAGTGAAGCAGACTAAGTTTCTATCTTATATACTTAAGGTAAATGGGACATTAATCCACAGCCCAGTACCAAAGCAATATGCCCTTCCAGTGAGGATTGTAGTCAACCTAGCTAGAACCAACCTCCTGCCATTTTTGCTCTCTGCTGCTGTCACTGAACCAACTTAGGCATTTTATCTAAACTCTACTTTATTCAGGCACCTGTGGCTTATGCCTATAATCCTAGCTTCTCAGGAGGCTGAGATCTGAGGATGGAGGTTTGAAGCCAGACCAGGCAAGAAAGTCCTTGAGACTCTTATTTCCAATTAACCACCTAAAGAAAAAAGAAAAGTTGCAAGTGAGCAGTGACTTAAGTGGTAGAATAGTATCTTTGAGCAAAAAAGCTTGGGGACAGTGCCCAGGTCCCAAATTTGAGCCCCAGCATGACACAAAACAAAAACACCTCTTTAGCTTTCTCCCACTGAGCTCTCTTGCCCAGCTTGTGAGGAAGACTGGGTCCCCAGCTCTGGCCATATCATCTGGCATGTAGAAAATCAGTGAATGATTATTAAATTTGTGTTAGGAAATATTTTCTCTTTTGCTTCTTAAGAACAGCATCTCCTTCTGTGTTAACAGCCTTTCTCTCCAGACATTCAGTGTGATGATCCAGTGCCAGTTGCTTCTGCTCTGGTCATGAACTGCAAGATTGGCCACCCCATACTCAAGAAGTCGTCTGTGAGTCTATTGGATAAGCTGGCTCTTCTTCCTACCTGAAGTCAGTGCTGTCCACACCTGAGCCTCACTCAGGTCTTTCAGCTGTGGCCACTGTGCTTCTCTCAGCAGTGCTCAGGACTGCTAGAATAGCTCTGAAAGTGGCACGATGGGTGGGGATAGTTTCTCAAAATACATCCATAGCTTAGTGTCGGTTCATCCCAGGTATGCAAGTGTGGAAGGGCATCAAATCAAATGATCTGTCTGCAGCAGAAAAGGGTTGATTGCCAACTTTACTCTGCATTTGCACTTGAGGCTTACTTGCAATTATGGATGTGGAGTGCAGGGTGTTAACATGTATAGAACTAACACTTTTCCTAGCTCTGTTTAATTAGTAAGCGGTTGGATTGTGAACGGTATCAAGTGACTATTTCTCTCTCTTTAAAACAGGCAAATGCCTCAGTAGTTTGGCAGCTAGAGAATGCCTTCCCCTTCCCCAACAGGACAGCAGACATCACTGTGACAATCTCCAAGTAAGTAGTGCCTGCGACACAGCACACAATAACATATGTGATATGACTGCTATCATAACCCTACTGCCCAGAGAGCAGAGAAACCTCAGGGAGCCTCTGTATCCTGACAGTGACTCTGTCTTCTCTTCTTGTTATCAAAGATATCTATGTATGTATGTATGTATGTATCTTTCTTTCTTTGCTCATTTGGCTTTTGCACTCAAAGTTAGCACTTTACCACTTGAGCCACACATCCATTTCTGACTTTTTGGTGATTAACTGGACATAAAAGTTTCTCAGATTTGTCTGCCTGAGCTGGCTTCAAACAATGATCCTCATATCTCAGCCTCCTGAGTGACTAGGATTATAGGCATGAGCCACCAATGCCCAGCTAGCAAAGATTCCTAGTTATGGTTTTAACTTAGGAGTAACTGTCATCTGCCAATCCCCTTGTATAGGGTAGGATGTTGTATGGTGTCAGGGTGATTCTGCTCCTCAGAGACAATGTCTGGAGGCATTTTTGATTGTCATGACTGAGGAGGTACTACCAAGGACGTTGCTAACCATCATACAAGATACAGGGCAAGTCCACAATGAAGAATTATCTGGCCCACAATGTGAACAATATTGAGGCTTAAAAAGCCCATTTAGTCAGGTGGCTTACACCTGTAATACTTAGGAAGCTGAGATTTGAGGATCTAAGTTTGAAGCCAGCCCAGGCAGGAAAGTCTATGAGACTTATCTCTAATACCAAAAAAGCCCTAAGTGGAGCAGTGGTTCAAGTGGTAGAGTGCTAGCTCTGAGGAAAAAAAGGCTCAAGGACAGCACCCAGCCCTGAGTAAAAAAATTAGCTGGGCACTGGTGGCTCATGCCTGTAATCCTAGTTACTCAGGAGGCTGTGATCTAAAGATTGTCATTTAATGCCAGCCCAGGCAGGAAAGTCCAATTAACCACCAGAAAACCGGAAGTGGCACTGTGGCTCAAGTGGTAGATGCTTGCCTTGAGCTGAAAAGCTCAGGGACCTAACCCAGGCCCAGAGTTCAAGCCCCACGACTGACCAAAATACAAAAAAGTAAAAAAGTTAATACTTTTTAAGGGTGGTTTCCTATTTAGTCACTTGTTTACATTTGTATTTCCAGTTCTGAGGAAAGGTCTTTGGCCAGAGAGACTCACAGTCTTCAATTCCGGCCTGCCTTCACTGCTGTTCTCCCCAGGTAAGAACTTCCAAGGGGGCTGATGCCTGTGTAATTCTTCACACAGGAGAGCTTCAGGCCTGTGATGGACCTGCTGGCAAGGTGATACATGGTCCTTGTCGTCTCTGAAGCATCTGACACTGATCTAGGACACTAATGTTTAGGTTCTAGACACTTCACAGTGGTCATCAAAAAGAGCCCTGCCAGACCAGGGTGCTGGTGGCTCACATCTGTAATCTCAGCTACTGAGTAGGCTGAGATCTGAGGATTGTGATTCAAAGCCAGCCCAGTCAGGAAAGTTCATGAGACTCTTATCTCCAATTAACACGTTCCCCCCCCCCCCCCCCCCCCCCCACCGACTGTGGAGCTGTGGCTCAAATGGTAGAGCACTAGCCGTGAGCACAACAGCTCAGGGTCAGCACCTGGGCCCAGAGTTCAAGTCCCAGGCCCAGCAAAAAACAAACAAAAATTACCAACTATTTTTCTTTTTTTTGTCGGTTGTGGGGCTTGAACTCTGGGCCTGGGCGCTGTCCCTCAGCTCTTCAGCTCAAGGCGAGCGCTCTACCCCAACTATTTTTCTATAAGAGGGAACAGATACGATGGTATGGGTGGAAAAGGACTATAGGGCTAGAAATTAGGAAGACCACTGTGAGTAGTGATCATTATAAACAAACCAGCCCAACTAGACACAATAGTCTACTTCACCCCAACCACCTTATAAACATTTTAAACTGACATTCAATTTTGATTCCTTTTAAGGGGCTGGTACTCTCTATACTAGTATATACAGTTCAATACACTCAAAAAGGAGAAGGAGACTTTGAGGCTTAATGTATTTTCTCTTAATTGCAGACCATCAGTGGTATACATGAATGCAAGCCTGGGACTTTCTGAACACAAAGAATTCCTTTTCAGTGTGAGTGCTTAGTGCTTGTTGCAAAGCAACACTACCAATGATTTTTCCTTCCTCCTTTCCCTTCCTGTTTGAAGCATCTCAGCATCTCAGGCTGGTCTCAAACTTATGCTCTCGGGCCTCAGTGTCCTGACTGCTGAGGTCACAGGTATGTGCCACCATACTTACTCTCCTGCTCTGATTTGACAGATACATGGAGAAAATGTCTTTGGAGCCAAATTCCACTTGCAAATTTGTGTCCCAATTAAATTACAAGGTCTCCAGATTGTAAGAGTGAAAAATCTGACAAAAACTCAGGTATGTAAAAGTGATTCTTTATCACAAGCACATCTTTCTAGTGTATTTATAGATCTCAACAATATAAAAACTAGAACTTTAGGGGAAAAAAAAGGTTAATAGCTGAGTATGACTGTAATCCCAACACTCAGAAGGCTGCCTAAGATAGGCAGATCATGAGTTCAAGGCTACATAGTCAAACAAACAACCCCCTACACCGATCAATCAACAACAAAAAAATCAAGATTAATTAACCAGGGGAAAACAGAAGGAATATTGATTACTCACCTCTTAAAACATTTCTTTTCCTCACTTTGATAAGAAGCAAAATTTCCAACATTATTAGTAACCATGAAAATGTTTATTTCCCTTTTGAAAATTGAAATTCTGCTTTGAGAACTTGAAAAACATCCCACACTTCCCTCTATAAATTGTCTTCCCTTTCTCTCCCTCTAGTCTTTCCTAAAGCCTCTTTGCTTTCAGTTGACTATCTTTTGTCCAGTTCCCAAAGGCAGCCTAATACCTAAAGCAGCAACTCAGCCTAACAGCTGAGGCCTGGGCTTTCCTGATTGTTCGCACTTTGCTCAGGCTACATAAAAGATCAAGGCTCAAAAACAAAAATATGCACTTTACAGATGGATTTTGCTGACAAGTAGGAAGCAGACTTACAGGTTGTAAATACTTGTTCTCATAGGTAGTTTAAAGAACATCTGTTAACAACAACCTTAACCAACTCAACCAAAATTTCAGTTTCCACCCTGAGATTCGGGATGGAAACTGAAAAACCGCACCAGAGGCTTCAAGACCAGGACCCCTCTGTTTAAGGGAGTAAGATACACTGGCTTACTGAAACAGACTGTGTTGGCAGAGCAAGTCAGTGGCAGATCTGAAGTTCAGCGCTGTCTTGTGGAAATGTTGGAGCTTCTTCTTCATTTGCTTCATGGCAGGGGTGTTACATTTGGACTTAAAGGTCATTTGATTCAGAATCTTGTCTGTGAGGTAATGTAGCCAGAGGACATTGTTGTAAGGGTGATATTCATCCCAACAGTTGTTGTTCTCCCTCCTCATGAGCCTGTAGATCTCAAACTGGTAGTCACCTTCACCTGTAAATAGCTCTTCATCTGTGGAAATGTCACAGAAAACAACAATCCCATCCCGCTCCACGCGGGACAGGGTATAGTCAATGATGTTGACTTGCAAACCATGGGTGGGAATGGCGTTGGTCTTTCCATTGAGGGTGTAGTGGAGTTCCTTGCGGTTGGTTTTCTTTAAGAGCACATTTCCCCAGTGCAAGTCCCGGTGCTCAAAGTTCAGTGATGTCTCTGCCACTGCGAGGGAGGCAGTGATCTGGTGTAAAATGCTCTTTGCAGTAGCAAGGGAGGACAACTTTGTTTTCATTTGCTCTAAGTCCATGCCACCAAACTCAAATTCCAGTATAATGAAGAGTTGGTCTTCCTCAAAAATGTCAGGCCTATCATTCTGAGACCCTTTGGTTGAGTTATAGTGATCCCAGGCCTGGAGGAGCAAGGGAGGGTAAGACCCCTGGACACAGTGCACTGAGTTCAACCCAATAAAGCCTTCTGTGCGGTTGCATGCCTCATCAGACAAGAGGCTTAACTCTTTGGAAATGATAATTTCTGGCAGGATTTCCTCAAAGGTTTTCTGATGTGATCCATTCACTAAATTTGATCCTTCAATGGCAATGATTTTTAGTGCTACAGGTGTTTGGCCAGCCATTGTCTGAAACACCTCACCAAACACCCCTTCCCCAATCTTCTCACAGTGTTCCAGTTTTTCTATGGGAAAGCAAGAGCTAAAGGGGATAGGACCTTCCTGATTGCATTCCCCATACACCTTTTCAGCATCAGATGCCTTTCTGTCTGGAACATGTACAGTCTTTAAGGGGCTTAGCAAATGCATAAAAGAGGAATGCCAAGAGAAAAGTGCACTATTCGTTCTGTTCATGATAGAAGGGCTTGAACACTCTGATAGGGATGCTGAGAGAGAAGTGGCCATGGTGTGGCTGCTGCATACCTCTGACACATCAGTCACAACTTTCTTCTTGTGGAGGTTTAAGGAGGCCCTGGTTTTGGCCCAAGAGCAGGCTTTGTCTCGATGAGTCACATTCTCGGACAGGAACGAATCTCTTCCCATCTTTGGGCCGTTTTCAGTCTGGTGATAATGGAGAGCGGAGGTCTCCATACCTTCTTGATGTTTCCTTTTCCGGCTTGGGCGGGCTCTCACAGGCCTGTCGACTTCCCCAGGTGAGTTAAGTCCCCGGCAGCCTCTGGCCCCCCGGTCTGCGGCCCGGCTCTTCCTTGTGCTCGGGCCCTCCAGTCCCTCTCGCTGCCGCGGCCCCGTGGCGTCCTCGGCCGCGGGCCCGCACTCAGCGCCCTCTAGGCTTCCCAATAAATCTGTGGGGCTGCGGGGGGCCGGCCGGGGGCCGCCGCGCGCTCCGCGAGTCTCCCGGACGACACTGCCTCCTCCCGTGGCCGGGAAGGGTGCGGGGAGGCGGCGGCCGCGCGGGGCTGCATCCAGCGAACCCGGGGACCCAGATGGGGCCGGCGAGCTGAACAGGGAGGCGCTGGGGTCCAGGGCGCCGCCGCCCCCCGGCAGGCCGCACAAGCCGGGGTCTCGGCCGGGGCTGGGGCCCGGGAAGGGCGGCGGGCGGCGCGGGCCGCACGGAGTGCTGCACTGCTGCGGGGGCCGCGCTCGTAGCCTCGGGCGCCAAGGCCGAGCGGTCACCGTGCGCCGGGACCGGGTCTCCCGCCTGCGGGGCCGGGCCTCCGGGCTGCCGCGGAAGTCGGGATCGTCGGGGTCGTCGGAGGCGACGGACGGGGACGACGCTTCGCTGCTGGCGCTGCTGAAGAAGCGCCCCCGGTCCTGCGGCGAGAACCAGTGGACGGCCGCCTCGCAGGGCCGTCGCCGCAGCCTCCCGCCGCCCCCGGCCCCGTACGTGCGGAGCAGCCGGCTCCCCGGCGGCCGGAACGACGTAGCCATGGCCGGCGCCCGCCGAACAGTTCAAACTCAAACACCGCGAGACTGGCAGCGGCGCGCGCGCGTTTCCGCCGCCGCCCGCCCCGCCTCCCGCGGTCCGGCGGGCGCCGCCGGGGGCGCTCGTGGGGGGTGTGCTGGGAAAGACAGACCAGGCCCGGGGGTCGGCAGATGCCGCCAGGAGGCGTTCGCGGGGCGTGCTGAGAACAGGGCAATGGCTCTCGTTTCAGGAACGCACCGTCTGCGCCCAAGCCCAGGAGCGCGCCTGCGGGAGCGGGAGTGGTGCCGCCCAGGTGAGCCCCGCCACCCCGGACGGCGGAGAGAAGGCCGGGGTGTGGTGGGGGGGGGAAGGCCGCGGGAGGTCTGGGAAGGATGGAGAAGGCTGAGGAAGGGCTGGGAAGGCTGGGGGAGGGCTGGGAAGGCTGAAGACGGCTGGGAGACGGTCTGGGGGAAGATCTGGGACAAGTCTGGGACCGCTGGGTAAGGCTTAGAGGGTGTGACGGGGAAACCAGGCTCTACTCCCTGCAAGGCATCTACAGGATGGCTTGGCCAGGCCCACCTCAGCCTCTTCTTGGAGTCATGTTTGCCAGGTGTGACTAGGAGCACTCAAACTGCTCACACCCTACATTTTAGGATCTCAAAGACAATGTGTCCTAAATGTTAAACACTTTAGACTAGGCTGGGGGCATGGCTTCAGTACACTAGCAGTTATGGAAAAAGCAGAGCAAGATCAAGGTAACTCGTTTTTTCCTGAGGGATTATACTACCAAGCTTTTGTCTTCCCAGCACGTGGAGCAATGGCATCTAGTAAGCTGTGCCATCACATCAGATAAAGAAAATGTAACTGTGGCTGCAGAGATCTCCTTGGGTCATGCTAAGCAGGTATTTGACACTGAAATGCTCCAGATTTGCTTTTCCAGGAAAACAGCATATGAAATGTAATGTCAAAAATAGGCCTCCTGATACATCTTCTGTCCCAACCTGCTCCTTAGCCAATCACTCAGGCTACTCAGTAGGTAATTTACAGTAGGAAATGTGGGAATTACCTGCCGCTCCTTCCCATCTTGCATACCCATATCTATTCCAGCAGCAGGCTCTTCCATTTTAGAACATTCACTTCTTCTGAAGTGAATGAATGTTCTTCTAGAACATTCACTTTCTGCCATGTCTACTACTCTTACAGTCACCATCTCTTGATGGGGCTATTGCAGTAACCTTGCACCTGCTTTCATGGCCTCTGCCTTTCTCTAACTTCTACAAATAAATTTTTTTATTGTGAAAATACTGTACAGAGGGGTTACAATTACATGGGCAAGATAATGAGTACATTTCTTATCAAGCATTGTAGCCTCCTCCTTTGTTTCCCCTTCCCATCCCTTCCCATCCTCCCCCTGTCCCCCCACCCAATCCTCCCCCTCTACAAATAATTCTTCACTTGACAACTACCCATCTTCTGAAAGCAAACATTAGATTGTGTCAGGCCCCTGCTGAAAGAAAAAAAAAAAGAAAGAAAGAAAAAGGAGGGAGGGTAATTGTAAGTGTAAAGAGTACCTGACTAAAAGCAGTGCAGTTTGAACATAGACTAAAATCTATGTTTTTCCCCCATGATCTGCAAAGCACTACCCTGTTACTTCCTTAGCTTTATTATTATTAGTTTCAGCAGGAAATATATTTTATATTTTTATTTTATTTTTTTGTGAACATACTGTACAGAGGGGTTACAATTACATGGGCAAGATAGTGAGTACATTTCTTATCAAGCATTGCAGCCTCCTCCTTTATTTACCCTTCACATTCCTTCCCAGCCTCCCCCCACCCCCCCACTCAATCCTCCCCCCCACCAAAGTTGTAAAGTTCGTTTTCAACATGACAACTTGTATTTCTCATTGTTGCAACGGGTCCACCTGTATCCTTAAACGACTTGTTTTTCCCCTTCTCCTCCACAAATTATACCGACATCAAATACAGTGAAAGCAGGGATTATACTGTGGGGGAAGGACATACAAAGCAACAAAGAAATAATCTTATAAATGCGTTAGAAACAAATGCATGACAGAAAAAAAACATTTAAATACATATCTAAGGGTTCATTTTCCTAACATCACATTATCTGACCTTTTCTACTTGACTCATACATATACTAGATATTGCAAATAAGGGAAACCATGGAACCTATGTTTCTTTGGGCCTGGCTTACTTCACTTAATATAATTTTTTCCAAGCCTTTCCATTTCCTAACAAATGGGGCAATGTCATTCTTTCTGATGGAGGCATAGAATTCCATTGTGTATATATACCACATTTTCTTGATCCATTCATCTACTGAGGGGCATCTGGGTTGGTTCCATATCTTAGCTATGGTAAATAATGCTGCATTTATTATTATTATTATTATTGTTATTATTTTGGTCGGTCGTGGGGTCTAAACTCTGAGCGTGGGTGCTTTCCCTCAGTTCTTCAGCTCAAGGCTAGTACTCTACCACTTGAGCCACAGCACCACTTCCAGCTTTTTCTGTTTGTGTGGTGCTGAGGAATTGAACCCAGGGCCTCATGCATGCAAGGCAAACACTACTACTGAGCTACCTTCCCAGCCCCTTAGCTTTATCTTTTTGTTGTTGTTGGTCATGAGGCTTGAACTCAGAGTCTGGGCACAGTCCCGGAGCTTTTATACTCAAAGCTAACCCTCTACTACTTTGAGCCATAGCTCCATTTCCAGTTTTCTGGTTAATGTTAGATTTTTAAAAAGAGGTTGCCGAGTAAGAACTGCACCAGCACACACGTGATATTCAGGTAAGGGGTAGGTTTATTCAGTAGACCTGATGGGACCAGGCAAGGTTGGCACCCCACGTGGCTGGGAAAGGCCTGGGAATGAGAGAGAGCTGGGAAAGAGAGGAAAGGAGAGGAAAGAGCTAGAAAAGAGCAGAGAGAAGGGTAAGAACAGTAGCACTCACGTGGTATTCAGGTAAGGGGTAGGTTTATTCAGTAGACTTGCTGGGACCAGGCAAGGTTGGCACTCCACGTGGCTGGGAAAGGAAAGAGGAAAGAAAGGAAAGAGAGAGAAAAGAGCTAGAAAAGGGAGAGAGAGCAGAGAGCTAGAAACGAACAGAGAGAGTGCCTGGGCCTGCGCTAGGCCTTATCTAGGGTATGGGTGGGGAAAGGTGTGGCCACATCAAATTCAGATGTGACCTCAGCGGATGCAGATGTGACCTCTTCCAGGTGTCCCAGTTGCCTAGGTAACACAGGTACTGGGCGAGGTCTGTTCGCCGTCCAGGAATGGACCTTACAGTTAATTGTAGATAGAGTCTCATTAACTTTTCTGCCTATGCTGGCTTCAAACTTTAATCCTCACATCTCAACCTTCTGAGTAGCTAGGATTACAGGCATGGGCTACGGGCCACCAGCTCAAGTTTTATCTTTAACTTTATTTTATAGTCTTTCTTTTAATTTTTTTTTTAAATTAGGTGCTGGGAAGGCTCAGTGGTAGAGTGCTTGCCCCATGCAGGAGGCCATGGGTTCGATTCCTCAACACCATATAAGCAGAAAAAAGAAAGCCAGAAGTGGTGCTGTGGTTCAAAGTGGTAGAGCGCTAGCCTTGAGCTGAAGGACAGTGCCCAGGCCCAGAGTTCAGGCCCCACGACCAACCCAAAAAATTTTTTTAATTAATTTTATTTATTTTTTTGTTTATGTGGTACCAGGGAATCAAACCCAGGGCCTCATGCATGCTAGTCAAGCACTCTTACCAGTAAGCCACATTCCCTGACCCAAGCTTTATCTTTTTTTTTTTTTTTTTTATTGTAAAGCTACTATACAGAGGGTTACAGTTACATGAGTGAGGTAATGAGTACACTTTCTCTTGAACATTGTTACCCCCTCCATTGTTTTCCCCCTACCATCCCCTCCCTCCCCCCCTTCCCCGAGGTTCTTTTTTTTTTTTTTTTGATTGTGATTAAATGATTACATAATTTCAAAGTCACAAGTTCATTCTAACTTCCCTGGAGCAAATTGTCTACCACAGTCTGTAATATATAACAGTGTTCACATGTTATATACCATATTTGTGATCAGCAGCATGAGGATATTTAGTAGTGGTTCAACCAGATGAGCGGGAGTTCTTTGTTTCTTAAGTCCTGTTAGTTTTGTCCTATCACCTAACCTTTTGGATTTAGCATCCACTTATGAGGGAGACCATGTACCGTTTGTCTCTTCGTTCTTGGCTTACCTCGCTCAACATGATTCCTTCTAGCTCCATCCATTTCCCTGCAAATGCCATTATTTTGTCATTTCTAATGGCTGCATAATATTCCATTGTGTATAGATACCACAATTTTTGGATCCATTCATCTGTGGTGGGGCACCTAGGTTGTTTCCATATCCTAGCTATTGCGAACAGTGCTGCAATAAACATGGAGGTGCACGTGTCCTTGTATATTGGTTCCTGTTGTTCAGGGTAGATGCCTAGAAGTGGTATGACTGGGTCGTAAGGGAGGTCAATCTTTAGCTTTCTAAGGACCCTCCAGACTGCTTTCCAAAGTGGTTGTATAAGTGTACATTCCCACCAGCAGTGTAATAGGGTTCCTCTTTCTCCACATCCCCTCCAGCATTTGTCGTTGGCTGATTTGTGGATGTGGGACATTCTGACTGGGGTAAGGTGGTATCTCAGGGTTGTCTTTATTTGCATTTCCTTCACCACCAGGGATGATGAACATTTTCTCATGTGTTTCTTTGCAATTTTTATTTCTTCATTTGAGAAGTCCCTCTTTAGTTCCCTTGCCCATTTAGTAATTGGTTTGTTAGGTTTGGGAGGGATTAGTTTCTTGAGTTCCCTGTATATACAGGATGTTAACCCCTTGTCTGATATATTGCTGGTAAATATTTTTTCCCAATTAGTTGGTTGTCTTTCTAGCTTAGTTGCGATAGATTTAGCTGTGCAGAAGCTTTTTATTTTAAGGTAGTCCCATTTGTCGAGTCTCTCTCCAACTTGTTGTGACCCTGGGACTCTGTTCAGGAAGTTCCTTCCTGTGCCTATTAGTTCAAGTGTCTCTCCTACTCTGTCCTGCAGTAGTTTCAGAGATTCAGGTTTAATGTTAAGGTCTTTAATCCATTTTGAGTTGATGTTGGTGCATGGTGATAGGCTGGGGTCCACTTTTAGTTTTCTGCATGTGGCTGCCCAGTTTTCCCAGCACCAGCGGTTGAAGAGGCTGTGTTTCTTCCATTGTATGTCTTTGGCTCCTTTGTCGAATATCAGCTGGCTGTAGGCCTGTGGATTTATATCTGGATCTTCTATTCTGTTCCATTGGTCTTCGGGTCTGTTTTTGTGCCAGTACCATGCTGTCTTTGTGATTATAGCTCTGTAGTAGAGTTTGAAGTTCGGCATGGATAGCCCTCCCATATTGTCTTTATCCCCTAGAATTGTTTTGGCTATTCTAGGTCTTTTGTTGTTCCATATAAATTTTTGGACTGTTTTCTGTATTTCAGTGATGTACGTCATTGGGATTTTAATAGGAATTGCATTGAATTTGTATATTAGTTTTGGAAGTATCACCATCTTTACTATATTAAGTCGGCCTATCCAGGAGCATAGGAGGTCTTTCCATTTCCTAGTGTCTTCTGCAATTTCTTTCTTTAACTTTTTATAGTTCTCATTAAATAGTTCTTTTACATCTTTGGTTAGGTTAATTCCTAAATATTTTATTTTTTGGGAGGTTATTGTGAATGGGGTTGCTCCCTTTATTTCCCTCTCTTCCTGTGCGTTATCAGTGTATAGGAAGGCAACTGATTTTTGTGGGTTTATTTTGTATCCTGCTATTTTGCCGAAGTGACTTATGATTTCTAAAAGTTTGGGGATGGAGTTTTTGGGATCGTGGAGGTATAGTATCATGTCGTCTGCAAAAAGGGATAGTTTCACTTCTTCTTTCCCTATGCGGATCCCTTTAATGTCTTTTTCTTGCCTTATTGCCCTGGCTAAGGGTTCTAGGACTATGTTGAAGAGGAGTGGAGACAGTGGACATCCTTGCCTTGTTCCTGTTTTTAGGAGGATTGGTTGTAGCTTTTCCCCATTAAGTATAATATTGGCTATTGGTCTGTCATAAATGGCTTTTATTGTTTTTAGAAATGTTCCTTCTATTCCTATTTTCTCCAGAGCTTTTAGCATGAATGAATGTTGAATTTTATCAAAGGCCTTTTCTGCATCTGTGGCGATAATCATGTGATTCTTGACCTTGGCTCTGTTGATATGCTGGATTACATTTATTGACTTACGTATGTTAAACCATCCCTGTGTCTCTGGGATGAAGCCTACCTGATCATAGTGTATTATTTTTTTTATGTGTTTCTGGATTCTGTTAGCTAGAATCTTGTTAAGGATCTTTGCATCTGTGTTCATCAAGGAGATTGGCCTGTAATTCTCCTTTTTGGTTGGGTCTTTGCCTGGTTTGGGGATGAGTGTGATATTGGCTTCGTAGAATGAGTTTGGGATAGTTCCCTCCTTCTCTGTTTCTCTGAAGAGCTTGAGGAGTATGGGTATTAGTTCTTCTTTAAAGGTCTTATAGAATTCTGCTGTGAATCCATCTGGTCCTGGGCTTTTTTTTGTTGGAAGACTTTTGATAGCTTCCTGTATCTCATTATAGGATATTGGCTTATTTAATTGGTTAACTTCTTCTTTGCTCAGTTTGGGTAACTTGTATTTCTCTAAAAATGCATCCATTTCCGCCAGATTTTCTTCCTTTAGAGAGTATAGCTTTTGAAAGTAGTCTGTTAGAATTGTTTGGATATCTTGGGTACGTGTTGTGATGTTTCCCGTGGCATCCCTAATCCTATTAATATGGGTTTCCTCTCTTCTTTTTTTAATTAATCTTGCCAACGGGCCATCAATTTTGTTTATTTTTTCAAAGAACCAGCTTTTTGTTTGGTTTATTTTGGTTATGGTTTTCTGATTTTCTAATTGGTTAATCTCTGCTCTCAATTTGGTTATCTGGCTTCGTCTAGTAGCTTTAGGTCCCATTTTTTCTTGTTTTTCTAGCTGTTTTAGTTGCAACATGAGATTATTTACTTGGTCTGTCTCCATTCTCTTGATGTGGGCACTGAGGGCAATAAATTTGCCCCTCAGGACTGCTTTTGCTGTGTCCCACAAGTTTCTTTGTGAGGTGTTTTCATTTTCATTGAGTTGTAGGAAATGCTTTATTTCTTCTCTGATCTCTTCTGTTACCCAGGCCTTGTTAAGGAGTGTGCTGTTCAATTTCCATGTATTAGAGAAATTTCTGCGGTATGCTTTGTTATTGAGAGCTAGCTTGATTCCACTGTGGTCAGATAGGATACAGGGGATTATGTCGATCCCTTTGTATTTGCTTAAGTTCCTTGCATGAACTATGATATGGTCTATTTTGGAGAAAGTTCCATGAGCTGCTGAGAAGAATGTGTACTGTGTTGTTTTAGGGTGAAATACTCGGTAGATGTCAGTTAATTCCGCTTGAAGTATGGCCTCACTTAATTCGGTAGCTTCTTTGCCAATCCTCTGGTTGGTAGACCTGTCCTTTGGTGAGAGTGGCGTGTTAAAGTCTCCTAGTATTATCGTATTGGGATCTATTTTATTCTGTAAGTTTGAGAGCATTTGTTTAACATATCTGGGTGCACCAATATTTGGGGCATATAAGTTGATGATGGTTATATCCTCCTCTTGGATTGTTCCCTTTATTAATATGTAGTGTCCGTCCTTGTCTTTCTGTACTGATTTTAATGAAAAGTTTATTTTGTCAGATATCAGGATAGCTACACCTGCTTTCTTATTGGGGGAATTTGATTGGTAGATCCTTTTCCACCCCTTCACTCTGAGTTTGTTTGTATGTTTGGCTGAGAGGTGGGTCTCCTGAAGGCAACAGATGGATGGGTCTTGTTTTCTGATCCAGTCCTCAGTTCGTTTTCTTTTAATTGGCGAATTCAGCCCATTTATATTAAGAGAAAGTATAGAGAGATGCATTGTTGTCCCTGCCATTCCGTTTTCCTAAGTTTTTCTTCTTTCCTTTCCTCCTGTGCTTGCTCAGTTAGACTTTGAGTAATGCCTGTTTGGGGCAGGTCCCAGTTCCTGGTTGCTTTCTTCAGGTTGTGTCCCCCCTCTTAGAATTCTTTGTAATGCCGGCTTAATGTTTATGTATTCATTTAGTTTTTCTTTGCTATTAAAAGTTTTCAGTTCTCCATCGAATGTGAATGCTAGCTTTGCCGGGTATATCAGTCTGGGTTGGCAGTTATTGGCTCTCAGGGCTCGTATGGTGCTTTCCCAGGCTTTTCTTGCATTCATTGTTTGTGTGGAGAGATCTGCAGTGATTCTAATTTTTTTCCCGTTGTAGTATAGCTCCTTCTTCATTTTTGCTGCATGCAGGATTGTTTCCTTATTATTCAGATCCATCATTGTTACTATTATGTGCCTAGAAGTGTTTCTCCTGGGATCTTGCTTGTTGGGTGTTCGATAAGCTTTTGTGATGTAGTTAAGATGGTCGTTTTTGAGGTGGGGAAAATTTTCATTGACTATCTTGTTAAATAGGTGTTGCATTCCCTTGCTCTGGAATTCCTCACCTTCGTCCACTCCGATTATGCGAAGGTTAAATTTTTTAGCATTATCTGCTTGCTCTTGAATTTCCCTTTGGTTTAATTTGAGTGATTTTTCCATATCTGTCACTTTTTGGTCCAGTTGGTGTATTCTGTCTTCTGTATCTGACACTCTACCTTCCATTTCATTCACTCTGTTGACCGTGGCTTCTATTGTGGTTTGCATGGTGGAAATGGATCCCTTTATGGATTCAATGTTGGTTCTCAGAGTACTGATCTCACCTCTCAATGAGGTGAGATCAGTATGCATTACCTCTAATTTGGCGTTTATCTCACTTCTTACTGAGGTTTGTGCAGCTTCTATTTTTGCATCCAATTTTTGTTTGATATCCTGTATATCTTTTGATAGTTCATCCTTGTGCTCTTTCAATTTCTGATCCATTTCTCGCTTTATTTCTTGAGTCATTGCCTCCAGCAACCCTTGGATGTAGTTTTTGTCTTCCATTCCTGCTTTGCTCCCACTGGGGCTCTCCCCTGCGTGGCTGCTGGCTTTTGAGGTGAGCTTGCTGTCCTGGGTAGTGGTAAACCTTGTGATTTTTCTCTGTGATTTTCGCATGGGGGTTCAGGAGACTGCTCTTCAATCTTGTTTTGGTGTGTCTGTCTTTGCTTGGTTGCTGATTCTGTATTGGTAGAGAGAGTCTGTGCCTGATCTGGATTCTGTTGGGAGCCTATTTCCAGCTGCTATTCACTTAGGATTCTCAGCTCTCTGCTGTAGCAATTCCCGCCTTTGGAAGGGTTGAGCAGCCTAGACTGCTTGTGTTTGCTCCTGCGGGTGCTCTTGGGAAGATCAGATGCTCTGGATGCACTCTCCCAAATACTGGAGTCTGCTATGGGCTCCTGATGTGTTTTTGTTTGTTTGTTTTGGGCTGGTTGTGGGCTTGAACTCTAGGTTTGGGTGCTGTCCCTCAGCTCTTCAGCTCAGGGCTGGCACCCTACCATTTGAGCCACAGCCCCACTTCTGACCCTTTTTGCTTTGTTCAGGCGCCGGTCCCCTGGCCTGGTTCCGGCCCCAGCCTGGAGCGCGCTCGTTAGGCCTGTGCTAATGTGTATACCACCTTGGTTATGCAGCCTGGAGGACACAGTTCAAATTTCTTCTACTGTTGGTAGTCTTGACCCAGGGGCACTGTTCCTGGCTTGAGCATTTAAGCTCCCTTCCAGGGGCGCTCTTGCTCTGTCCTGGCCAGCAGAGTGTGCTCCACCGGCTGGTGGAGCTCTCGAACAGTTCCCAGTTTTAGTGGGTCCTGTGGTCCGGGTGTTGGGGTAGGGAGTCTAGGTCAGGGTCTGGGGATTCCCTCCAGCTCTGGTCTCCCTTGATGGATTCCCTGTCCCCTGATGGGTACTCACCCTGTAGGTCGTCAGTTGTTGTTGCAGTCCGAGTTCAGTTGGGGTGGTTGCGGGCTGGGTTGGGCGGCCCCCCGCCCGGTCGTTGCGATTGCGATTGGGCGGGTGGTCTGCGGACAGGTCCCTTTGTGGGACAGGTCCCTTTGTGGGACAGGTCCCTTTGTGGCGCTGCTGGTGCCGGACGGCTTTGGCGGGATGGAGCCTCTCCGCTCCGGTGGAGAGTGATGGGTGGGGTGGGATCCTCCTGGAGACTCCCGGCTGGTAGGTTTCTCTGCTCCTGGTGATCCGCTGTTCTGCAATCCGGTACCTGGTGATCTGCAAGCAGCCCCCTGTGTCTCTGTGGCTCCGGCAGCCCCCGCCGGGCCGGCTGGCCGGCGGCTTGGCGCACTGCCGCGCGGCCAGTAAAGGTTGGGGGAGGGGGTCTTCGCTCTTCTCTGTTCTGAAATTCTTCTTTTCCTCTCTTTCTTTTTTTTGTTATTTTCCACCTCTGGTTTTCCTCTGAGTGTTCGTCTTTTTGTTGTTGTCGGTCTCTTGGGGAGATTAAAGGTTGGAACTCGAACTCTCTTTTTGGTTGGAGAGAGCTGTGGCGTTTCCCTACTGCCCCGTCGCCATCTTGGTCCCCCCTCCAAGCTTTATCTTTTAATACTCACTTTTCTCTCCTACACATTTATTGTATTTATGTATGTATTTATGTGTATGTGTGTATTTATGTGTGTTTGCGTGTGTGTTATGCCCTTACTGAAGCTTGAACTCAGGGCCAAGGTACTTGTAGTTTGTTTGTTCCTTTCTTTTTCTTAAAATGTGAACATAAATCTAAGGGTTGTATAGTCAAAAATCATAAAACTTTAAAAAACTGTACTTCAAAGTAGGTATTGTAAAGCCAGGTGCCAGTGACTCACTCATAATCCTAGCTACTTACGAGGCTGACATCTGAGAATCCAGGTTCAAAGCCAGCCTGGGTAGAAAAGTCTGTGAGACTCTTAACTTCAGTTAACTACCAGAAAAGCAGAACTGGCGCTCTGGCTCAAGTGGTAGAGCACTTGCCTTGAGCTGAAGAGCTGAGGGACAGTGCTCAGGCCCAGATTCATGATGCCCAACTGACCAAAAAAAAAAAAAAAAATCTATATTGTAACCTACTTTCGTTTTTACTTAACAAAAGCTTGAAAGTCCTGTAACTAAGAAGAACAGTGGTATAACTACTGCATGTTTAATATGGAATCATTGTGTGCATAAGGTTACTACTGCAGGGAGAGAGAATGCAATCATAATATTCCATGCAGATTCTATGAAACTTGGAAGTCTGAGTAGATGGGTGGGTTTGGGAGGCATGAGGGAGAACAATGAACCAGGTGATCTTGATTAAGATGTGAGGTACTCATAAACTGGTATGTTGAATGACAACCCCTTTGTACAACTACTTAATGATAAAAATGGAAAAATATAATTTTAAAAATAAGTTAAGATTGGATGGTGGGTCATGCCTGTAATAGATATCTGAGGATTGAGGTTTGAAGCCAGTCAGGACAGGAAAGCCCCTGAAACTCTTTTTTTTTGGGGGTGGGGTCCAGTCATGGGGCCTGAATTCTGGGCCTGAGCGCTGTCCCTCAGCTCTTCAGCTCAAGGCTAGTGCTCTACCACTTGAGCCACAGCGCCACTTCCGGCTTTTTTTCTTTTTGCTTATGTGGTGCTGAGGAATCGAACCCAGGGCCTCAGGCATGCAAGGCAAGCGCTCTACCACTGAGCCACCTTCCCAGCCCTAAAACTTATATCTAATTAATCACAGAAAAGCTGGAAGTAGTGTTATGGTTAAACTGGGAGAGCACTAGCCTTGAGCAAAAAGAAGTTTAGGGACAATGTCCAGCCCAGAGTTCAAGCCCCAGGACAGGCAAAAATAATAAATAGTAATAGTAATAATAATAATTTAAAGAACAAATAGAAATACAAACAAAAAAGAAAAACACAATTCCTCAAAACTTTTTCCAGAAAAAAATTATCAGTGAATTATCCCACTGTAGTTTTAGACTGTGTATGAAGTCAGCTATTTTTCATTTTATTAGCATCTTCTTACAAATGAGCTAGGAGTTGTTTGTTTTTTGTGGATAACTGAGTTTTTATTATATACATATGAATGTGAACTAACTACATAAAATAGAAACATTCCATGTACATTTGATCTAGGAAGAAATTGAGAGACTTAATGGTTTAAAAAATAAAGATTATAACATTTTTATTTTTTATTTTTTTTATTGTGAAAATACTGTACAGAGGGGTTACAATTACATGGGCAAGATAATGAGTACATTTCTTATCCTTGGTTATGGTTATGATGACTTTTTTTTTTTTTTTTTTGTCGGTCGTGGGGCTTGAACTCTGGGCCTGGGCGTTGTCCCTCAGCTCTTCAACTCAAGGCGAGCGCTCTACCACTTGAGCTACAGTGCCACTTCCGATTATGATGACTTTTAAAACTCAGTTATATCCACAAAAACATTTAAAAATTTATACTACAGGGCTGGGAAGGTGGCTCAGTGGTAGAGTGCTTACCTTGCATGCATAAGGCCCCGGTTCAATTCCTCAGCACCACATAAGCAGAAAAAGCTGGAAGTGGTACTGTGGTTCAAATGGTAGAGCCCTAGTCTTGAGCTGAAGAGCTGAGGGACAGCACCCAGGCCCAGAGTTCAGGCCCAGGGTTGACCAAAAAAAAAACTTATACTATATTATTCATTGTGTTTTGCCTAAGCTATAAAAAAAAGCTATGTTTTAAAAAGATTAATACTGCAGTAGTAGTAACATGAATTTATTGTTTTTCTATAAGGAGCTAAAATAAAAGTACATCATCAAATTGTATTTGTAACTTCTTTGCATAACATTACTTTTCTCCTCAGTCCTCACATTAGTAGTTTCTTTTCTTTTTTTTTGTGCTGATCCTGGGGCTTGAACTCAGGGCCTTTTTGCTCAAGGCTAGTGCTCTACCACTTGAGCCACAGCATGCCCCTTCTGGCTTTATTGGAGATAAGTCTCACAGAATTTTCTGCCTGGGCTGGCTTTGAACTGTGATCCTCAGATCTCAGCCTCCTGAATAGTTAGGATTACTGTAAGGGTATGACCACCAGCAGCTGTCTTAGTACTTTCTTTTTATATTGTTGGTCATGGGGCTTGAACTCAGGGCCTAAGTGCTGTCCCTGAGCTCTTTTGCTCAAGGCTAGCACTCTACCACTTTGAGAGCTGCAGCACCACTTCTTGTTTTCTGGTGGTTAATTGAAGATAAGAGTGTCACAGACTTTCTTACGTGACCGTGATCCTCTTATCTCAGCCTCCTGAGTAGCTAGGATTGTAGGTGTGAGCCACTGGCACCTAGCTAGAAAGAATGTTTTTTAAAAATGAATTGTCAAGATCTAGATACCAGTGGTCATGCCTATAATTGTAGCTACTTAGGAGGCTGAGTTCTGAGGATTGCAATTTGAAGCCAGCAGGAAAGTCCATGAGACTACCTAACTGTGCCTCTTCCCTCATCCCCCAGAAAAGGATAGAAGTAGAACTATGGCCCAACTGATAGAGCACCAGCCTTGAGGGGAAAACTGAGGCACAATACCAAGTCTCTGAGTTCAAGCCCCATACTAGTACCAAGAAAAATTGTCAAGAATGAGTTTGGGTAAGGGAAAAGAAATAAGGAATAACTGCAAATTTCCTTTTTGAGTAATTGTGTGGGAGCTAAGTCCATTAACAAGGCTCACAAATATTGGAGAAGAAACACCTTTGAAGGGAAAGATGGTAAACTATTCAGAAACAGTAAATCCATGTCTAAAAGATGTTTCTTTCCTTCCCTTTTTCTTGTCTTGTAGTTACTGAGAGATGTAACTGAACTGCAGATCTTTGGTGAAATATCTTTCAACAAGTCTCTATATGTGGGACTGAATGCAGAAAACCATAGAACTAAGGTAATCTTACCCTGGCTGGTTTCTGAGTAGTGCCCTGGGAAAACTGTCCACCTTTGAGGGTTCTGTACAGAAAACCATTTTCTTACTACTTGTGATCTTTTTCTGCTCTGTGACCTTGAGCTGCTCACATAATTTCCCAACATTGAAATGAGGCAATTGGATCAGAGATGTGAACGGAAGAGTTCTCCTTGAAATAAGGAGGCTGGAATCAACACCAGTATATTCTTCCACTTGGAAATAGGGTGACTTGAAAAATACTTAGGAAATATTCTGTTTCTGGCTGGGAATGTGGCTTAGTGGTAGAGTGCTTGTCTAGCATGCATGAAGCCCTGGGTTCGATTCCTCAATGCCACATAAACAGAAAAAGCTGGAAGTGGTGCTGTGGCTCAAGTGGTAGAGCTCTAGCCTTGAGCAAAAGAAGCTCAGAAACAGTTGTCAGGCCCTGAGTTCAGCCCTAGGACTGACAAAAAAAAAAAAAGGAAATGTTCCGTTTTCAGAATGATAAAACATTTTTTTGGTACACATTAAATGCCTTCTTAGTGTGTAGATTTTATTTTTTTGTGCTGGTACTGGGGCTGGAACTCAGGGCCTGGGTGCTGTCCCTTAGCTTTTATCACTCAAGGCTGGGGCTCCACCAAGCAAAATAGAAGTATCTCATTATTGCACTGCCTTGAATTAAAAAGAAAAAAAGTATAGTATTATTAAATCCAATTATTACAGGAAAATAATGTTTTCTTCACTTTCCCTGTCTCCACACCTCCAGTTCCCTTTCCAAAGGGAGTTATTCTGATTGCTTCTTATATGTATATTCTTAATTTATTTAGATATTTTCCCCACTTACTGAAGCTTCATTTCTGTAATATAGATTCCCTTCTTTAAGTTCATTGTCATAATAAGCAAAATAACTAAGTACTTCCTGCCAGTAAACAACTGACTTGCAATGAATCTATAAATATGAAAATATGAATGGCTATACACTCAGTTGCATTTAGGCACAAGTAAGGAGAAAATACAGTAAATTTCCAGTGTTTATCGGAGATAAGAGTCTCATGGACTTTCCTGCCTGGGCTGGCTTTGAACCTCGATCCTCAGATCTCAGCCTCCTGAGTAGCTAGGATTACAGGCATGAGCCTTTGGTGCCCAGCTTTAGGTGTTTTTTTTTTTGTTTTGTTTTTTTAATATTGGTATGCTTGAACTCAATCCTTGCTCTCACTTGGTGGTTTTCACTCACTGTTAGCATTGAATCACACATCCGTTTCTGGCTTTTTTTTGCTGGTTAATTGGAGATAAGCTCTTGGATTTGTTGATCCGGGCTGGCCTGGAGCCAGTATTCTCAGATTCCAGCCTCCTGAATAGCTAGGATTATAGGCAGGTGCCACTGGTCCCTGGCAGGCAGGGAAATCTTGATTGCCCTCTACACACACCTCCTGCCCTGCCCCCTTGCAGTATGCTCTGGCCACATCTGGGTCCCAGTAGAAAAGCACATTCCGATCTTTTCTAGCCAAGCCCACAGAGAACTGACAGAGCCAGAGGAAAATGAATGACTTCTAGGGAGAGGCCCACAGGTATCAGCCACACAGGGACAGAACTTTGAATGTATTGTGTTTCCCAGAAATGTATCTTCTTAGATGATAAAGAGCCAACCAGTACCTGTCACATTTCCCCCTTGGGGAAGATATATTTCCAAAGACTTTCAGGGTTTGTGCATGATTTTAAAAAAAGTCTGTCAGTGGGCACCAGTAGTTCGTGACTACAGTACCTATAATTATAGCTACTCAAGAGAAAAAAATCTAGCCAGGTGTCGGTGGCTCATGCCTGTAATCCTAGCTACTCAGGAGGCTGAGATCTGAGGATCGTGGTTCAAAGCCAGCCTGGGCCGGAAAGTCCCTGAGACTCTGCTCTCCAGTAACCACTAGAAAACTAGAAGTGGCACTGTGGCTCAAAAGGTAGAGTGCTCGCCTTGAGCTGAAGAGTACAGGGATAGTGCCCAGGCCCAGAGTTCAAGCTCCACCACTGACAAATGAAAAAAAAAAGAGAGAGAGAAAAAAAAATCTGAGAATCCCAGTTCAAAGCCAGACCAAGCTGACAAATCTTCAAGACTCTTACTGTTTTTGTTTCTTTTTGTTTGTTTGTTTTTGTTTTACTAGTTCTGGGGCTTGAACTCAGGGCTTGGGCACTGTCTCTGAGCGTCTTTTGCTCAAGGCTGGCACTCTACCACTTGAGCCACAGCACCACTCCTGGCTTTTTCTGTTTATGTGGTACTGAGGAATCAAATCCAGTGCTTCATGCATGCTAGGCAAGCACTCTACCACTAAGCCACATTCCCAGCCTAAGACTATTGCTTTTTGCCAGCAAAGTGAAAGCTTGAAGTCCAGAGTTCAAACCCCAGTACAACATAAAAAAACAAAACAGAAACTCTTTCAGATTTAAGTTGATAGCATCTGGAGATTGTTTAAGTAAGTCACTGCTTTGAAGCTAATGATAATTGGTCTCAAGGACATAGGACACAGCTAGGTGTAGAGTCCTGTCTTTGTTGCGAACGGACTGTCTTTCAGACTGTCAAAGCATCTTTCTCACAAGGTCGCACTCTCCTGACAAGTTAGCTTTTCTGGATAAGATAGACTATTTTTGTCATTAGATGATTTTAGATGACTCAATGCTGCATAAAGCAAATGTGCCATTTTTTTTTTTTGCTCCAGTGTCCTCATTCTTGATCAATATACAGTATGTTGCCAAGGTCTCATATTTTGCTCTTTAAAATAATGTGGAATTTTTTTCCTCTTCACCCGAGTTATCAAGCAATCTTTTTTGCCTTGTCTAGATCACTGTCATCTTCCTGAAGAGTGAAGAGCCTCCTTCTTTGCTTCTGATCATTGGCAGCAGTGTTGGTGGCCTTCTGGTTTTGTTGGTGATTGTAGCCATCCTATTCAAGGTCAGTTCTCTTTTTCATAGGGTAAGAAAGGACTGGGCTATGGGATTGGGCCCAGCACCCTCTAGTTGACCAACTTTGAACCTAGAGCAGCTATGCTAGGCTTGTGGCCACTTTTCTCTCTTGCTTTAACCACAGTACTGTGCTTTAGGCAAAACAGAGCTGCTTAAAACAGGTCTGATTGGCATTCCCGTCTTAAAATTCTTTCCCTGTCTTCTCCTATTCCAATGCCCAAACTATTTTATTGCTATTCTAGACCCTCTATTCTTTGGCCTCTGCCCCTCTGTGCTCCCAAGTCTTGCTTTTTCTTCCAGCCCAGTTGAAAAGTGCCTTAAGGTCATGTCTCTTCTGGAGCATTGGCTACTCCCCTTCCCAGGGTGCCTGTCCCCACTTTTCACTTTGCTCTAATTCATTCTTCCTTGAAAACCGAGCCTGGAGACATCTGGATCCTCCTAGTTGGGTTATGTGCTTGTCCTGTCAGCCTTCCAACTGTGGCAGTTGTCACATGGCATAGTATTATTGCCCTTCTTCCTGGATTCTGAGTTCTGGTGGTAGGAGGTCCTGCTTGAACTCATTCTGTCCTGGCAGGGCAGGCTGTTTTGAGTACTCTTACATGAACAGGATTAGATCTAGTAGCGCTAGAAATCTATGACTTTGCAGAATGAGTTCAGCTGAAAGGGCTTAAGCGCTCTGGGTGTCCAGAGGGAGGTGGGAGGTTTAGGAGGAGCACCAGGAAATGTAACCATGAAGAAGGATCTGGAAGGACTGATGTTCAGGGAGAGATTCAGAGGAGGTCAGAAGGAGAGTCTGAAAGCAGAGGATTCTGGGGCTATTTAGGCAGCAAGCAGATTGATTGTTTTGTAAAAACAGATGTATATTTTAAGTCTGTAATTGTGCTTTCTCTTCGCTGTTTCAGTGTGGCTTTTTTAAAAGAAAATACCAACGTCGGAACTTGGAGAGCATGAGAGCCCAGCTGAAACCAGACAGTGTGCTCGCTGAAGAAAATTAGAACTTGCTTTCTCATCTATTGGGAGAGAATACCAACCAGTCTCCACACTTCTAGAAACTTGGAACTTCCAACTACATTTCTATACAGTGATCTAGAGAAGCACCAAATGAATAGTATTGTTTTTGACTACATGTTGTCTCCAAAGTCTCTTTGTATCCTAAAAAAAAGGAAACTTGAGGAACATTAGTATTAAAGTTAGTTTTCTTTGTTTTTACTGTGCAAATATTCTTTATGATTTATAGTAAAATTGGTATCTCATAGATCAGGTTTTCTTTCTTTTTTAAATAATACCAGGTGGTTTACATCTATAATCCTAGCTACTCAGGAGATCTGAGGATTGCATTTAGAAGCCACCCTGGCCAGAAGTGGAGCTGTGATTCATGTGGTAGAGCTCTAGCCTTGAGCAAAAAACCCCAACAACTCAGGAATAGTGCCCAGACCCTGAGTTCAAGCCTCAGGATTGGTGCGCGCGCGCGGACACACACACACACACACACACACACTAATAATAATATGTTGAAAATGAACTATAGGGCTGGGAAGGTGGCTCAGTGGTAGAGCGCTTGCCTTGCATGCCTGAGGCCCTGGGTTCGATTCCTCAGCACCACATAAGCAAAAAGAAAAAAGCCGGAAGTGGCGCTGTGGCTCAAGTGGTAGAGCGCTAGCCTTGAGCTGAAGAGCTGAGGGACAGCGCCCAGGCCCAGAGTTCAGGCCTCATGACCGGCCCCCCCCCAAAAAAAAAAAATGAACTATATAACGTGGGTGGAGATGGGAGGGAAAAAGAGAGCGAAGGAAGGGGTGTTATTGTCCAAAAAAGAAATGTACTCATTACCTGATTTATGAAACTATAACCCCTTTATATATCATCTTTATAATAACAATAAAATTTTTTTTAATTTTATTTTATTTGAGAACATACTGTACAGAGGGGTTACAATTACATGGGCAGGATAATGCATACATTTCTTACCAAGCATTGCAGCCTTCTCCTTTGTTTACCCTTCACCTCCCTTCCCAGCCTCCCCCCTCCCCAATAACAATAAAATTTATTTTAAAAAATAAAAATAAGGCTGGGCACTGGTAGCTAACACCTGTATTCCTAGCTACTCAGGAGGCTGAGATCTGAGGATCATGGTTCTGCCCGGGCAGAAAAGACTGTAAGACTCTTGTCTCTAATACACTATCAGAAAACCGGAAGTGGCTCTGTGGTTCAAGTGGTAGAGCACTAACCTTGAGCTGAAGAGCTGAGCGTCAGCCCCCAGGCCCAGAGTTCAAGCCCCATGACCGACCAAAAAAAAAGTATGCTGGGTGCTGGTGACTCATACCTGTAATTCTAGTTACTCACGAAGCTGAGATCTGAGGATTGCAGTTCAAAGCCAGCCCAGGTAGGAAAGTCTGTGAGATGCTTATCTCCATTTAACCACCAGAAAATGGAAGTGGCGCAGTGGCTCATGTGGTAGAGGCAGAGCACTAGCCTTGTGCTGAAGCCCAGGCCCAGAGTTCAAGCCCTATGACCAACAAAAATAAAGTAAGAGTATTGCTGGCTAGCAGTGGCTCATGCCAGTTAATTCTAGCTACACAGGAGGCTGAGCTCTGCAGGAAAATCTGTGAAACACTTATCTCCAGTTAAACATCCCCCTTGTCAGAAGTGGGACTGTGGCTCAAGTGGTGGACTACTAGCCTTGAGCAAAAAAGCTCAGGGACAGATCTCAGGTCCAGAGTTTAAGCCCCTGGGTCAGCACACACACATACAAATATATATTGATTATAGTATCTCAGATAAATCCTAATATTTTTTTCAGCTTTCTAAAGGAAACTCTTTTCAATGTGTGTGGGCGGGGTGTGTGTATGTGTGCATGTGCATTGAGGCTGAGGCTTGAACTCAGAGCCTTGTCTTTCTGTTGAGAATAGTGAGATCTGAGGTTAAGGCTAGAGTTCCAAGGTCAGAGGAATCACCCCCGGTCTATTTGGTTGGCCAACACATCTGCTCCATTTGGTGGGTGATTGTTTGTGATTTCTGCATGTAGCAAAAGGCTGCTAGCCTAACAGAAATTAAGACACTGAGGTTTGCAGGAAGTTTGTCTCCTAATCAAAGAACTGACTGACTTATGCTCAATAATGCTGTGACTTCCAGGTCATGGTTTCTGACTTGTGTGTGTCACAGATCCTTTTGATAGTTTAGCAACTCTATCTTTAGTCTTTTTTCCCCAAAATTTTATTAACATGTTCAAATATAGAAAAGTTGAATTGTACAGTGAATATCTGTATATTTAACTCCTTTTACTTACTATAGTAATCTTTTACTCTGCTGGATTTATTACTTACTTTCTCATCTATCTATCCAACAACTTATTTAAAAAAATTAACAGTTTGGGCTGGGAATGTGGTTTAGTGGTAGAGTGCGTGCATAGCATGCATGATGCCCTGGGTTTGATTCCTTAGTACCACTTAAACAGAAAAAGCCAAAAGTGATGCTGTGGCTCAAGTGGTAGAATGCTAGCCAGCACAAGAAGCTCAGGGACAGTGCCCAGGTCTTGAGTTCAAGCCCCAGGACTGGGGGAACATCTATCTATCTATCTATCTATCTATCTATCTATCTATCTATCTATCTATCTATCTATCTATCTATCTATCTATCTAGTTTGCTGTGTGCCAGGGACTCACACCTGTAATCCTAGCTACTCAGGAGGCTGAGTTATGAGGATCTTGGTTCAAAGTTAGCCTGGACAGGAAACTCTGAGAGACTTTTATCTCCAATTAACCCCCAGAAAATCAGAAGTGGAGCCATGGCTCAAAGTGATAGAGTGTAAACCTGGAGCAAAATTGCTCAGGGAAGGGTGGGAATGTGGCTTAGTGGTAGAGTGTTTGCCTAGCATGCATGAAGCCCTGGGTTTGATTCCTCAGTACCACATACACAGAAAAAGCCAAAAGTGGCACTGTGGCTCAAGTGGTAGAGTACTAGCCATGAGAAAAGGCAGCTCAGAGAGAGTGCCCAGGCCCTGAGTTCAAGCCCCAGGACTGGCAAGAAGAAATATAAAAGAGCTCAGGGACAATGCCCGGGCCCAGTTGAAGCCCTACAACCAAAAAAAGATATATATCCATATATATATGTTTGAGCTGGATACTAGTGACTCATAACCTGTAATCCTAGCTACTCAGGAGTCTGAGATCTGAGGATCAGAGTTTGAAGTCAGCCCAGATAGGAAAGTGTAGGAAATTTTTACCTTCAAGTAACTACAAAAAGCTGGTATTGGAGCTGTGACTCAAGTGGCCAAGTTCTAGTCTTGAGCACAAAAGCTTAGGGACAGTGCCCAGCAACAGTGCCCTGAGTTCATCCCCCGGGACTGGTACACTGCCATTTTTTTTTTTTAAATGCTGGTATTGGAGCTTGAACTCAGGGACAGAGCATTCTCTCTTAGCTTTTTTCTTCAAGGCAGGTGCTCTAGCCACAGCTCCTCTTCCAGCTTTTTGCTAGTTAATTGGAGATAAGAGTCTCAGATTTGTCTTCTAGGACTACTTTTCAATCATGATCCTCAGATCTCACCCTCCTGAGTAGCTAGGATTACAGGCTTCAGCCAGCAATGCCCAGCCAGTTCCATGTTTTCTTTTTGCTTATGTCGTGCTGAGGAATCGAACCCAGGGCCTCAGGCATGCAAGGCAAGCGCTCTACCACTGAGCCACCTTCCCAGCCCCAGTTCCATGTTTTATATTAAGATCCCATGCTCATTCTTCCACTTCAGTCCTGTGACCTGAGGGCAGGAGAAGGTGTAAGAAGAGCATCCAGATCAGGTGCGAGAGATCCACTGGGAGCTGGAGAACAATGGATTCTTTTCTAATCTCTGTTCCACTTCCACAGTAGTGGTTTTGATTGCCTCATTTGAATCTTTATCCATTTTAGGACCCAATGAACTGGAATTGAACTCTTAACTATTTTTGTTGATGTTGTTTGTTGGGTTTGATTTTGTTCAGCGCTGAGGATGGAACTTGGAGCCTTGCACATGTTAGGCAAGTGTTCTACCACTGGGCTACAGCTACATCTTCAGGTCATGTGTTATTGAGACAGGGGCTCACTTATGTAGCTTGGGATGGCTTTGAGCTTGAGATCCTTCATCCACTTCCCAAGTTCTGGGAATTACTGCCCTGCCTGGCTAAACTTTATTGTCTTAAATTTTGGTAACCAAGAGTTTCCTTAGATTTGATATTGGGAATTAAGTAATAAATGCAACCCATCAATTGAGATTACTCATGACTACATGATATTCCCCACAGAAAGGATTTTTTTCTTCCCTGCTGGCTGTGTTTAACAACATTAATAATGGATCAGAAATATCTATTAATGGAATATGTTAGTGATAGCAGGACTGCACAGAGTGACTTTAAGGCCCTTGGCAAGGAGCCTTTCCCATTTTTGCCCTTTCAGACCTTGCCCATGCTTGGCTGCCTCCTGAAATACACAGGACTCTGAAGGAGCCTTTAAATCTACCTCCTGGCCCTCTCTCTCCCTTGGAGTGGGAAATAAGAGTTAACTATCTCTAAGTGACATCTGAACTTTCCATTTCAAGAACAGTATTATTTTGTGGGATTTATGTTTTCTCTATTTTGTTTCCTTTAATGTCATGGAGACAGTTACTTCAGATGGTGAGCCTCTTAGACTAAGAGAAGACTTGAGTGGAACAGGAAGCTCATGTATCTTTGGAGACTAAGTGCCCTCTCCAAGGGGCAGATGGAAATCAGTTATGCTGTTAGCCAGTCTTTTGCAGCCACCCACCCATTACAGGTGTCATTCCCCTTGTGTACCCTTTCTGCTCATCCTCTAGTGGGAACATTTCTAGAGTCTGAGGAAATGTTTCTGCATTGGAAGTCTCTTCCAATGTGCCATTCTTTCTTTTAGTCTGTAGAATTCACAAAGGATCTTAAATAGTGTATTCCTTAGAAAGACAAATTCAAAGTTCAGCAAATACAGCACCAGAAAATGGGTACTCGGAAGAAGTTGGGTGAGGTCAAGGAGAAAAGGGTAGATGAATGAAGAGGAGAAGAGGAGGGAAATGCAGACCAAAATCCAATGTATATCCTACAAAATTAAGAAGAGTGAGGGAAGGGGTGGTAGAAGGATGGGTGAGAATGTTAAAAGGGGTGACATTGTGTTCATTAACTGTTAAATGGCAACTCCTTTGTACAACTACCTAACGATGATAATAATAAAAGCAAAAAAAAGAGAAAGGCATGAGAAAAGGCTGGAATCAGAGACAAGAGTTGGGAAGCCTCCACTGTGTGTGTGTGTGTGTGTGTGTGTGTGTGTGTGTGTGTGTGTGTGTGTGTGCTAATTCTGGGGCTTGAATTTAGAGCCTGGGTGTTGTCCTGGGAAGCCTCCACTGTGTGTGTGTGTGTGTGTGTGTGTGTGTGTGTGTGTGTGTGCTAATTCTGGGGCTTGAATTTAGAGCCTGGGTGTTGTCCTGAAGCTCTTTTGCTCAAAGGTAGCACTCTACTACTATGAGCCAGAGCTCCACTTCTGGTTTTCTGGTGGTTAATTGGAGATAAAGGTCTCAAGGACTTTCCTGCCTGGGCTGGCTTTGAACCATGATCCTCAGATCTCAGCTTCCTGAGTAACTCTGACCACAGGTGTGAGCCATAGAGCCCAGCTGTCCCTGAGCTCTTTTTTGCATAAGGCTAGCACTCTAGCACTTGAACCACAACTCCACTTCTGGCTTTTTAGGTAATTGGAGATAAGAGTTTCACAGGCTTTCCTGCCTGGGCTGGCTTTGAACCCAGGTTATCAGGTCTCAGTTTCCTGAGTAGCTTGGCTTACAGGTGTGAGCCATTAGCACCCTACTCCACTGTGGGGTTTTTTTTGTTTTGTTTTGTTTTGGTCGGTCATGGGGCTTGAACTCTGGGCCTGGGTGCTGTCCTTGAGCTCTTCAGTTCAAGGTGAGTGTTCTACCACTTGAGCCACAGCACCACTTCTGGTTTTCTGGTGGTTAATTGGAGATAAAAGTCTCATGGACTTTCCTGCCTGGGCTGGCACCGAACCACAATCCTCAGATCTCAGCCTCCTGAGTAGCTAGGATCACAGGCGTGAGCCACTAGTGCCCGACTTACCACTGTGGTTTTAAATGGAGACTTTCCCAAGACTCAAAAAGGAGCTAAATGTTCTCAGGAGCAGATCCAAACCACACAGAACAATAGGCTTGAACATAAGGCAAGCCTTAGGAACAAAGGAGATGATGTAAAGAGAAAAAGGCCCTTTAGAAATTGTTTAGGGGCTGGGAAGGTGGCTTAGTGCTAGAGTGCTTTCCTCCTTGCATGCATGAGGCCCTGGGTTTGATATTTCAGCACCACATAAGCAGAAAAAGCCGGAAGTGGCACTGTGGCTCAAGTGGTAGAGTGCTAGCCTTGAGCTGAGGAGCTAAGGGACAGCACACCCAGAGTTCAGGCCCCACAACTGACCAAAAAAAGAAAAAAGAAAAGAAAGAAAGAAATTATGTCTAAGCTGGGCATGAGTGGCTCAAGTATGTAATCTTTGCTATTCAGGAGGCTGAGATCTGAGGTTTAAAGCTAGCTAGGGCAGGAAAATCCACGAGACTCCAATTAACCCCCAAAAGTCAGAAGTATTGCTCAAGTGATAGACCATCAGCCTCACACAGAAAAGCTAAGGGACAGTGCCAAGGCCCTGAGTTCAAGCCTCAGTAAGCAATCCACTTTGATAGAAAAGATACTTTTTCTCACAACACACATGGATACAAGAAATTCATGTTTAAGCCGGGCACCAGTGGCTCACGCCTGTAATCCTAGCTACTCAGGAGGCTGAGATCTGAGGATCGTGGTTCAAAGCCAGCTCGGGCAGGAAAGTCCATGAGACTCTTATCTCCAATAAACCACCAGAAAACCGGAAGTGGCGCTGTGGCTTAAGTGGTAGAGCGCTCGCCTAGAGCTGAAGAGCACAGGGACTGTGCCCAAGCCCAGAGTTCAAGCCCCGCGACCGACAAAAAAAAAAAAAAAATCATGTTTAACTCTTCACTTCATTGAACATACCTTAAAGCATCCAACTGGCTGAGGCCGGTGAAGCTGAGAGTGGTTCACGCTACTAAGCCTACCCTCCACTTCAAGTGACAGCGCTATGATGAGGCAGTGGTAAGTACTTAGCAGGGGAGGTGGGGTCTTTGACAACTTTGTGCAGCTCTGACTCCTGATCTCAAGTGTGACATGGAAGGTAAACACTGGGTGCTTAGCATGTTGCAGTGGTGCTCCTAAGCCACTAGGCAGTGGGTCCTCTCCCCAAGGTGTCTGTTCTCTCCACTGATTCCTGCAGGCACTGTTTCCCTCCCAGAAGTGCCGCATAACTTCTTAGGAGGACAGTGTCTGTGGGACCCTGGCCCTGGCAGTGGCCTGTAATGTCACATTAAATGACACACTAAATGTCCTCCAGAAGAGGCCATAGTCACTAGAGGACAGAGCCTGAGAGCCCCAGTGAAGGCTCAGGAGACTGACTGGTAGAGCTTTTCAGCAATAGGAAGTGGGCTTTGCTCTGACCTTTCTGGATAGTTCAGAGCGAGTCTGGTGAGGCCATGTAGAAACAGTAAAGCAGCTCAGAGCAGCTGGGCAGATTGCTTGGCCCATAGATCAGCTCACTGAATCCTGTTCTGATAGAGATGCTTACGAGCAGCACAGTTACATGCTTTGTCTCTTCTGTGAAGTGCTTTGACTAGTGTACTGCAGGCCTGGAGGAATACTCTATGCGAAGATCGAACCAGGGCCTCCTGCATGAAAGGCAAGCTCTCTACCACTGAGCTACTTTCCCAGTCTGATAAGATCATTTTAACTGGGCAGCACAAGGCTTCCTAGAATCAAGCATCAGGCAGCAGCAGAGGGTATACCTTAGTAGCAGGAACATAATATTTTTCTCCCATGACAAAAGAAAAATGGCAGGCAATTTGTGTGTGTGTATGTGTGTGTGTGTGTGTGTGTGTGTGTGTGTGTTGTGTGTGTGTGTGTGTGTGTGTGTGTGCGAGCACGCACACGCGCATTAGTAATGGGGCTTGAGCAACTCAGGACCTGGGCACTGTCTCTTAGCTTTTCCACTCAAGGTTGACACTCTACCACTTGAGCCACAGCTCTACTTCCAGTTGTTAGTGGTTAGTGGAGATAGTCTCAGGGATTTTCCTGCCCAGGCTGGCCTCGAACCTTAGATCTCATCTCTCATCTTCCTGAGTATCTAGGATTACAGACAGGAGCTTCCAGAGCCTAGGCTAAAATTACCTGACCCCCTTATTTTGTGCTGGGGCAGGATCCTGAACTTAGAGTTTGGGTGCTGTCTCTCAGCTTTTACACTCAAGGCTAGTGCTCTACCACTTGAGCCACAGCTCCACTTCTTGCCTTTTTGGTGCTTAATTGGAAAGAAGAATCTTACAGGCTTTCCTGCCTGGGCTGGCTTTGAACAATGATCCTCAGATCTTAGTAGCTAAGATTACTGACATGAGCCTTAGTAGCTTCCTTAGTAGCTAAGATTACAGGCATGGGCCACTGGAACCTGTTTTAAAGCTACTATTTTTTAAAAGCTTAAATGTAATTGAAAAATAAAACATGCTAAGTTCAAATAGCTATGCTATACAGGTAAATATGAAGAATCTGTTAATGTTTAAAATGACTTTAAAATAATTAAAATTTAAAAATTAGCTATTTTAAAATTGTAGATCCAATAAATTTAACAAATGAAACCACAGTAAAAAGAGAAGCCCAGAGACAGAGAGAGAGGTTGGGGTGTTGAGTTCAGGACTTGGGCACGGCCCTTGAGCTTCATTTGCTTAAGGCTAGCACTCTACACTTGAGTCACAACTCCATTTCTGTTTTGTTTGGTAATTTAATGGAGATAAGAGTCTCACAGACTTTCCTGCCCAGGCTGGCTTCAAACTACAATCCTCACATCTTAATCTCCCAAGTAGCTAGGATTACAGGCATGAGTCACAAGCATCAGAGAAGATTTATTTTAAGGAATAAATTTGACATGTCAGAATATGACAAAAATGAACAAACAAAAACAATAGAGCCAGGCACTGGTGGCTCACACCTGTTATCTTAGGTACTCTTCAGGCTGAGATCTCAGAATTGTGGTTCTAAGTTACCCTGGGTAGGAAAGTCTGTGAGACTCTTTATCTCCAATTAACCTCCAAAAGGCTGGAAGTGGAGATGTGGCTCAAGTGCTAGCCTTGAGCAAAAATCTCAGGGACAGCACCCAGGCCCTGAATTCAAGAGCTAGTACTGTAAAACCCAATAAATTGACAGTTGTAAAATACATTAATGATTTTTGAGCATTAAAAAAACTAGTCAAGCTGGGTGCTGGTGGCTCACACTTGTAATCCTAGCTACTCAGGAGCCTGAGATCTGAGGATCATAGTTCAAAGCCAGCTCATACAGAAAAGTCCATGAGACTCTTGTCTCCAATAAACTACTCAGGAAAAGCCAAAAGTGGGGCTTATGGCTCAAGTGGTAGAACGTTAGCCTTGAACACAAAGAGACTCAGAGACAGTGCCCAGGGCCTAAGTTAAAGTCCCAGGACCAGCAAAAGCAAAGAAAAAGGCACATTTGACAGGCAACCAAGGACTGTGAGTGTGCCTGATAGCTTGTGTAGTGAGGGCCTGAGTTTGCACAGGCAGCAAGAACAATCTGTAAGCCTTGGAGATCATAGACAGGACTGATCAAGGAAAATGAGGCATGGGCAACAGCATCCAGGAATTCAGAGATGGACACTGTATTAATAGCTTTATTAAAAGCACATAAGCAGTATTTGATTTAAGCCTTATATACTTTCATAAGCTGCAACATCTTGTAGATAGTAAAAGAAGAAAAAGAGCAGCTCTCTCCCTCTGACCTTTCTTGCATGTCCAAAATGATCAGAAATGGAGCAAAGTTTTCTTAAACTTATCCAGGAGGAGGATGTGGAGAGATGAAGAAAGGATACTTGGGGAAATGATACATCTTGGCCCAAAATGTATTTGAAAATGTGTCTTAGGAGAGAAAAATGGACACTTGTCTTGAAAGGAGTGTGTGGTAGATTTCGTCCTTTGTTTGAAGGGATATTCAGACATCTATGATCCAGAATTAGAGAGCAGGCCAACCTTGAAATCTCTGGGCCCAGTTGATAAACTGTCTAACAACAAGAATGAAGAAATAAAAAAAGAATAAAAGAAAAAGAATGAAGAAATGCACCAGGTCTGGGAATGTGGCTTAGTGGTAGAGTGCTTGCCTACCACGCATGAGTCCTCAGTACCACATAAACAGAAAAAGAAGTGGCATTGTGGTTCAAGTGGTAGAGTGCTTGAACATAAGAAGCTAGGGACAGTGCCCAGGCCCTGAGTTCAAGCCCCAGGATTGGAAGCAAACACACACACACACATACACACAAACACACAAAACTAGCTCTACCACTTCACACACACACACACACACACACACACACACACACACACACACAAATTAGCTCTACCACTTGAGCCACAGCTCCACTTCCTTAGGCCTCGCTTCAAACTGCAGTCCCCAGCTTCCAGAGTAGTTAGGATTGTAGGCGTAGCCATGAGCGCTCGGCTTGGGAAAGCTCTTTGCTCTCTATCCCCTGTTCCCTTCCGCTTCCCTCGCTCTATGTCTCCCCATCCCCGTGCCTCAGTTTCCCCATCTATTCAATGGGGGGCTCCCTTCTGCGATGTGTTTGGGAGAAGAGATAGGGCGCGGGAGGGTGCCTCGGGGAGGGCGCTTGGCTCTTCCACGTCCTCCCTCCGCCGGCGACGGCAGTGCAGCCGCGCAGCGCGGTCCTCAGCCGGCCCTGGGCGTCCTCACCGGCCAGGGGCGCGGGACCGGCCCAGCGGGTCACTGTGTCCGCGGAGGCGAAGGCGGAGGCGGGAGGCGGGGCCGGGGCGCGGCCCCAGGCTCTGCGGTCGCTCCCGGCGGCCGTCATCGGGCCCAGCCGCCCGCAGCCCGCGCGCCCGGCGTCCGGACCCGTTGGAGCGGTGCGCCCCGGAGTGCGGCGGCGCGGACGCGGAGGCCCCGCAGGGTCCCGGCGGCCGCAGGCGGCGGCTCCCTGCGGCACGCGTGGGGCTGGGCGCTCCGCAGGCCCGGGTGGGCCGGTGGCATGGGGCAAGTGGACTGCAAGCGACTCTGTCTGTCTTTGTTTGACTACAAGACCGAAAAGTATGTGGTGGCCAAGAACAAGAAAGTGGGGCTGCTCTACCGACTGCTGCAGCTCTCCATCCTGCTCTACCTGGTCCTGTGAGTCGGGGCGCGGCTGGGCAGGAGGGATCCACCCCCCTGCCGAATCCGCTCGCAGGCTCAGGCCGGGCCGCGGTGCCTGGCTGGGAGAGTCCTCCCGGAGCCTTGGAGTGTGAAGATGGGGCTCAGGAGCCCTCTCCGCCCTGGGAGGTGTGGGCAGGGCTCCTTGGTTTGTGAGGCTTGTTGCGGGCAGCTCCTTCCCACGGGCAGGGAGCCCTCAGTGCCAGGGCAGCGGGAAGACGGCAGGAATGCGGTGAGCTCAGCTGCAGCCGCCCCTGTGCCCCCGACAGCCGGCGCAGGCAGCCGGACGGGTTATTTATAATCAGTCCGTGTCAGTGTCTTACTCTTAGCGAGGACAGCTCACCAGCCTGGCATTTCCCAGAACGAACTCCCTTCCGGTCAGCTCCCCGGACCTGTGACTGCCTCTGACTGCCTCTGTGAGATTCAGCCGGGGATCCATGCCCAGGGACCCCAGTCCTACTGGGCACCTCCTAATGCCCACTCTGCCTAGCAGGCAGCGATGCCACCAGCCTAGGGCTGCTTCCTTGAGATTGCTCAGCCAGGCCTTGGAGGGAGCCTCGGCCCTGGGAGCGGGTTATGCCTAGCTTGAACAACTAGAATGACTGCATGCATGTGTGCCCGTGCACACACATGCATGTGTGAGTGTGTAAGGTACAGGGGTTTGAACTCAGGGCCTTGTGCTCTTCCTTGACTTTTTTGCTCAAGACTGGTGCTCTACCACCTGAGCCACACAGTTCCACTTCCAGATTTTTTCCCCCCTGGTTAATTGTAGATAAGAGGTTCATGGACATTTCTGCCCAGATTGGTTTCAAACTGCAGTCCTCAGATCTCAGCCTCCTGAGTAGCTGGGATTACAGGTGTAAGTCACCAGTGCCCATCTAGAATGCATTTTCCTTTTCTCATTCAGTGAATGGTGTCTTGCATCTCTTTCTGGGAGGGCAACCCTGACCCTAGTCTTGCTTCCTCCCAGAAGCTGAGCTTACTCATCACCCCCAAAGCACCTGGCTGTCTCCCACCTTGTGGCTTTTTATGTGCTGTTCCTTAGCAAACTTGCTTTTCTTTTTTCTTGATGAGCTTCCATTCATCTTTGAGACAGGATTCTCACATAACTCTCCCTGTTTTCCTCCCTAGCATTCCTGCAGTGTAATTATAAGCTAATTCAGAGAATCATTTGCTCACTGTCTGGTGTTGCTATGTGGATAGGGCCTAATCACTTATTAGAGAACAGATGTGAAATGAATGGGGGAAGGAAGGAAAGAAGGAAGGAAGGAAGGAAGGAAGGAAGGAAGGAAGGAAGGAAGGAACTGACTCTTGAATAGTTTGCCTAATATTTTTGCCTGGGCCAGCCTCAGTGTGTCTCTTCTGAAAGGACTGTTTGGTTTAAAGGTTACACCCCTCTCAGGGTGATATGACAGCCTAAGAACCACGACTCCTGGGTTGCCCCAGACAGCAGGAGGTGAATACTTGGTCTAGCTGGTTAGTTACACTTCTGTACTAAGTATGCTCACTAGCTCCCTGGAAAGTGCTGGCATCCTACACTTCCTGCTCCATGACCTCAAGCAGACAGAAGACTACCTCCTGTCTTGACCTCAGTTTCCCCAACTTCCCAAGAAGGGTTATCCTGGACTATCCTAGAATCAACACCAATAGTAAGCTGGTGCGTTGTGTGTGAGCTCTTCTGCTGCCGCTTCTCACTGTGCCTGGCACATGACATGCTGCTCATCTTAAATGTATCTTTTGAGCCAATGCTGATGGCTGAGGCCTATAATCCTGGCTACTTAAAAGGATGAGGTCTGAGGATTGAGGTTTGAAACCAGCCTGATCAGCCAAATCCATGAGAGTCTTATATACAACTAACCAGCAAAAACAACAAAAAGAGCTGAAAATAGAAGCCAGCCAAGCAAGAGCACAAAGCCCCGAGTTTAAGCCCCAGTCCTGGAATTTTCGTGCACACACAGACACACACACACACACACACACACACACACACACACACACACACAAACATAGATACATATGTTGTGTTTTGACATCAGACTTAGAGAAAAGTGACAAAAATAGTAAAAGAAGGGCTGGGAAGGTGGCTCAGTGGTAGAGCGCTTGCCTCGCATGCATGAGGCCCTGGGTTCGATTCCTCAGCACCACATAAGCAAAAAGAAAAAAGCCGGAAGTGGTGCTGTAGCTCAAGTGGTAGAGCGCTAGCCTTGAGCTGAAGAGCTGAGGGACAGCGCCCAGGCCCAGAGTTCAGGCCCACGACCAGACCCAAAAAAAAAAAAAAATAGTAAAAGAAAAAAATAATTGAGGTTCAAGGGATGGCTCAGGTGGTAGAATGCCAGGCAGTGAATGAAGAAAGTGTCAGATACTGAATCTGAGCGCAGAGCACCAGTATCTCATGCCCATTACTCCAGCTGTTCAAGAGTCTAAGCTCTGAGGTTGCAGTTTGAAGCCAACCTAGACAGGAAGGTCTGTAAAATCTTTATCTCCAAATAACCAGCCAAAAGCCAGAAGTGGAGTTGTGGCTCAAGTGGTAGAGTGCCAGCCTGGAAAAAAAAAGCTCAGGGACAGCATCCAGCACACACATAGAGCATTGAATGCTCTTTCAGCAGAATTCTCAGATGTTAGTGTCTTGTTTTCTTTGTTCATATTCACATATGACTGCTGCAAGAATAGATTGCAGGTTAGATGACTCTTCATTCCCAAATGGTTTCTATGTATCTCTTGAAAACAAGAAATTTACTTGCTAAGGGTGTGAAAGCTGGAAATCCCCGGTGATAATGCCAGTATGGCCAGATACTGATGAGGGCCTCTTGACTTGCAGATGACCCATGTGATGGGGAGAGCAGGAGTTCTCTTATTTTATGAAATACAAGTATGAGAAGCAGAGATTAAGCTAGTGCTGGTGGCTCACGCCTTCTACTCAGGAGGCTGATATCTGAGGATCAAAGTTTAAAGCCAACCTGGGCAGAAAAGTCCATGAAACTCTTATCTCCAATTAACCAGCAAAAAGCTGGATGCGGAGATGTGGCTCAAGTGATAGAGTACTAGCCTTGAGTGAAAAAGCTAAGTGAGAGCATAAGTGCCGAGTTCAAGACCCAATATCAGGGCTGGGAAGGTGGTTCAGTGGTAGAGTGCTTGCCTTGCATGCATGAGGCCCTGGGTTCGATTCCTCAGCATCACATAAGCAGAAAAAAAAAGCCAGAAGTGGAGCTATGGCTCAAATGGTAGAGCACTAGCCTTGAGCTGAAGAGCTGAGGGACAGCGCCCAGGCCCAGAGTTCAGGCCCATGACCAGACGCCCCCCCCCCAAAAAAAAGACCCAGTGTCAGTGAGAGTGTGCACGTGTGCGCACACATGTGCACATGTGCAAACACACACACACACACACACAAAGCAAAAAGAAAAAAAATCTCAAGCCTTGGGATTCCCATTATCAGCACATGAAAATGAAGAGTTAGAACATTAACATTAAAATTAGCATCAAAGCCAGGTGCTGGTGGCTCAAGCCTGTAATCCTCGCTACTCTGGAGGCTGAGATATAAGGATCACCATTCAAAGCCAGCCCAGGCAGAAAAGCCCATGAGATTCTTACCTCCAATTAACCACTAGAAAACTGGAAGAAGTATTGTAGCTTAAAGTGGTAGAGCACTAGCCTTGAGCAAAAGAGCTCAGAGACAGTGTCCAGGCCACAAGTTCAAGCCCCATGACTAATAACAACAAAAAAATAATAAAATTAGTATCAAGCAATTAAACAATCCAACTTATAGACCTTTTGTACATTGTCCTAATAGTTGCTATATGGCAAAGGAAAGCTGAAATTGTGCCTTGCATTTAGCTGTTATATCTCTTAGTCTCCTTTAATCTGGAATTATTACTGAGTTTTTCATGTCATTGATATCTTTTTTTTTGGGAGGAGGAGGTCCGGTCGTGGGGCTTGAACTCTGGGCCTGGGCGCTGTCCCTCAGCTCTTCAGCTCAAGGCTAGTGCTCTACCACTCGAGCCACAGCTCCACTTCCAGCTTTTTTCATTTTGCTTATGTGGTGCTGAGGAATCGAACCCAGGGCCTCATGCATGCAAGGCAAGCACTCTACCACTGAGCCAACTTCCCAGCCCCTCATAGATATCTTTTGAAGAGTAAGAACTTTTTAAAAATTATTTCTTAATTGAGATGAAACACACATAGCATATAATTTGCCATTTTGACCATTTAAAATGTTAACCATTTAGCCATCAAATTATATCATTGAGGACCTTTTAGAACATCCATAGTATTACACTGTTATCACTGCTATCTAATTCCAGAATATATCCATCCCCTCCAAAGTGAATCTGTCTGTTTCACCAGTCACTTGCAATTTTCTCCCACTCCTACTCCCTGGGAAATGACCAACCTACTCTCTATCACTTATAAATCTGTCTGTTTTGGACATTTCATAGAAATACATCATACAATATATAGCTTCTCCTAGTCTTGTTTATTTTGCTTAACACAATGTTATGTTGGTTATGTTGTAGCATGAATCTGTACTTCACTCATCTGCATGGCTGAATAATATCCCATTGTATGGCTACACCATGTTTCATTTATTCAAGCACCAACTGATGACTTTTGGTTATTTCAGCCACCATGATTGATGTTGCGAGTAACATTCTTGTGCAACTTTTTGGTGGATATGTTGTCAGTTCTCTTGGGTATGTGCTTACAATGGAATTGCTAGGTTATCTAGTAACTCTATCTTTAACCTCTAGAGGAAGTTTAAAACTTTCCCCAGTGTCCATATCAGTTTATAATTCCACCAGGAATGTATGAAGACTCTAATTTCTCCACTACCTTGCTTAAAAAATAGTATTAAGAGCTAAGCACTGGTGGTTCATGCCTGTAATCCTAGCTACTCAGGAGGTTGAGAATTGAGGATTGTGGTTCGAAGCTAGCTTGAGCAGGGAAGTCTTTGAGATTTCTATCTCCACTCAATTACTAAAAAATCCAGAAGTGGAACTGTGGTTCCAGTGGTAGAGCACTAGCCTTGAGAAGAAAAAAAAGTTAAGGGACAGTGCCCCAGACCTGAGTTTGACCCCCAGGACTAGTGTGTGCATGTGCGTGCACTCTCACACACAATTATTAAGGCCATTCTAATGAGTACAAAATAGCACCTCACTGTGATTTTTGATTGTCTTTCCCAATGGTATTTTTGTATGTGTATACCATATTCCTATGTGATTATTTGGAGTTAAAAATTTCTTGGATTTATCTACCTATGTTGGCTCAGACTCCTGAGTAGCTAGGATGGATGTGAGCTACTAGTGCCTGGCTAACCTTTGGTTTAAGACAGAATCTTGTGTAGGGGCTGGGAAGGTGGCTCAGTGGTAGAGCGCTTGCCTTGCATGCATGAGGCCCTGGGTTCGATTCCTCAGCACCACATAAGCAGAAAAAGCCAGAAGTGGCGCTGTGGCTCAAGTGGTAGAGTGCTTGCCTTGAGCTGAAGAGCTGAGGGACAGTGCCCAGGCCCGAGTTCAAGCCCAGGACTGGCAAAAAAAAACAAAAAACAAAGAAGAATCTTATTGTGTAGTTCAGGTTGTCGTCAAACCTCCTGTCTCTGCCTCTTAAGTGCTAGGATTACAGGATAATGCCACTGTTCCAGGCTTGTTCTCTTATTGCCCCGTGGTTTGGGTTTGTCTGAGGCTTCTTTGTGATTAGAGGTAGGCTATGCACCTTCTGTCTCATTTCACCATCCCCACAAGCCCTGATGAGAGGAGGGTCTGTTAACTCCACATGAGGCTGGGAAAGCTCCCTCTTACTCCCAGAGCTAAGCCACTGTGGCCAGCAGGTGGCTAACACATTTCAGGCCAGGCCTTCCCAGTTTGGGGCTGCAGTTCTAAGAGCTGTGGTCTTAACCTTGTTAGAGTGCCTGCCTCCGGACTGCCTTGCCACTTGTGCTGCTTGCAGGACTGAGTTTCAAGCACCAGTTGGAGCTGTGTCCTCTGCCCAAGAAGTTACTGACTTCCACTTTGGCCTGGCAGCCATATGGTTGATGCCCACTTGCTGATTTCCTTCCCCCAGATGGGTCTTCCTGGTGAAGAAGAGCTACCAAGACACAGACACCTCACTACAGAGTGCGGTTGTCACCAAAGTCAAAGGTGTGGCCTACACCAACACCTCAGAGCTCGGGGAGCGGCTCTGGGATGTTGCCGACTATGTCATTCCACCCCAGGTGAGCGATCCCTCCATCCCAGTCGCAGGGACCCCAGCTGGTGTGTATGGCTTGGGTGGATCATACAGGAAACAGCTTGGGTGCCCACCTAGCTCTTGGATGCCCAGGGATTTCCATCTGTGATCTCCCTTGGTTCAGGATGTCTAAATACTTTTTCCCTTCCAAGTCCTATCTTCATTTCCGTGCCTAGGGTGACTGTTCCGTTCCAGAGATTTCTGGGTCTACTGAGATCATGAGGCCCAAACAACTTCGGAGTCATCATGATTAGGTGGTCTGACACAGATAAATTCTTCCTTACCACAGTGTTCTTGGGAATAGCTCCCCCCCACGCTTCAGTCATCCTGGGCCAGGACCAGGGCAAGTCCATTGCCACTTCTCTAAGATCAGGGCTTGCCCCAGGCAAAGTTCAGAACAGGGATTCACTGATCAGGGTCACTTAGAAATACAGTGAAAGGATTTCTATTTAGACTCTGCAGGTCTGTTGTTAACTGGGTGAAGTCCCCCAGCTTTGTGGTCCCATTGAATTAAACATCCATGCAGAGGTCCCACTCTACCAGGGAGCCTGGCTAGGAGAGTTCCAAGAGTACAGGCAGGGGTTCCTCAGCCCCTCTCTGCTTCCTCAGGGGGAGAACGTCTTCTTTGTGGTCACCAACCTGATCGTGACTGCCAACCAGCGGCAGGGCATCTGTGCTGAGGTTTGCTTTGACACAAGGGTGAGGAAACCGTGGGAGGGCTGCCAGCCATGGTTGGAAATGGGGCTGGGAGGCTGCATGCACCTGCACTGTCTGGGGACAAGAAAGTTCTCAAAGGGTGTGTGGCCTTAGGCAGGGAAAAACCCCAATTTTAGTCCCTGCATGGGGCCAAGGCTTTTGCTGAAGGTCCTTATTCAGGCACCTTTCTTTACTGACAGCATGAAGATATTCCTGATGGCATTTGTTTTCAGGACAACGACTGCCATGCTGGGGTGCCTGTTATAGCTGGACATGGTAAGGAATGGGTAGGGATGAGGGGAGTGAAGGGGACCTGGGGCCTGAAGGCTCCTGGATCGTCCCTGTCCCACCCCTGCAGGAGTGAAGACTGGTCGCTGTCTGAGGGTCAGAAACTCAACCAGGGGCACCTGTGAGATCTTCGCCTGGTGCCCAGTGGAAACAAACTCCAACCCAACGTGAGTGGGTGGGATACCCTGAGAACTTACACAGTGCCATGCCCATTCCAGGAGCCTCATTCTGAGGGGATGTCAGGACAAACCAGAAAGCTGTGAGGACATTGCAAAGGGGAAAGGCTCCAGGAGAGCAAGGGATAGCCTTGGGCCTTGCCACAGGCCAACGGTGGTGTGAAATCTTTGTCCATTAAAAGTGCTTGTGGCCAGGTACTGGTGGCTCACGCCCGTAATCCTAGCTACTCAGTAGGCTGAGACCTGAAGATTGAGGTTCAAATCTAGCCTGGGCAGATGAGATTTTTATGTCCACTTAACCAGAAGTGGAAGCGTGTCTCAAGTGGTTGAGTGCCAGTCTTGATTGAAAAAAAAGGCTGGGAAGATGGTTCAGTGGTAGAGCACTTGCCTCGTATGCATGAGGCCCTGGGTTCGACTCCTCAGCACCACATAAGCAGAAAAGCTAGAAGTAGCACTGTGACTCAAGTGGTAGAGTGCTAGCCTTGAGCTGAAGAGTTGAGGGACAGCACCCAGGCCCGAGTTCAGGCCCATAACTGCAAAAAACAACAACAAAATAAGTGCTCGTGTGGGTAGTCCACCTTTTGCTTAAGCTTTCCTGGTTTGGTTTTCAGAGAGCCACTCCTGAGGGAGGCTGAGGACTTCACCATTTTCATAAAGAACTTCATTCGTTTCCCCAAGTTTAACTTCTCCAAGTATGTAGGGCTTGAGACTCTTGGTTGGCCTTCCTTGTGGCTGTGCATGTTTATTGGGAATGCGCAAGTGACATCTACATGTGAATGAGCCTCAGGGCAATGCTGAGGAGAGTGGTCGTCAAGCAAGGGGCTCCCTCACTACTGAGTTGTGCCCAGGAACAGAGTCTGACTCTTATCTCATGACTTTCACCCAGAGCAAATGTGCTGGACAACAAACATTTCCTGAAATCCTGTCGCTTTGGCCCCAAGAATCACTACTGCCCCATTTTCCACCTGGGGTCTGTGCTACACTGGGCAGGGAGCAGCTTCCAGGACATGGCTCTGAAGGTGGGTGGCATGCGCCAAGGGAGCCTTCTGTGGGGACCCGGGCTCTGGATGGGGAGGTGAGTGTGGATGGGGGACCTGTAAGGTGAGTGGGAGGCAGCCCTGCAAAGTCACTTGCCAAACAGGAACTCACTGTGTTAGTTAGCTGTGCCACACAGCCAGCCTGTGCTAGGCACTCACTCAGCATAGGGCAGATTTGGCATCTGTTCCTCAGGCCTCAGGGTATCAGTAGAAAAGAGCCAGAGAAAAGTCCCATGAAAGCCTGGTGCCAGTGGCTCATGCCTGTAATCCTAACTACTCAGGAGGCTGAGATCTGAGGATTGTGGTTCGAAGCCAACCAGGGCAGGAAAGTCCGTGAGACTCTTGTCTCTAGTTAACCACCAGAAAACCAGAAGTAGTGCTGTGGCTCAAAGTGGTAGAGCACTAGCCTTGAGCAAAAAGAGCCCAGGGACAGCACCCAGGTCATGAGTTTAAGCCCCATGACTGACAAAAAAGAAAAAAAAGTCCATGAGTACATGCTGGTTCATATATGAAGTCGCTGTCCATAAAACATACTCATGTGGGCAGTTGGCTCCCTGTTCTCATGAGCAGTGAGGGCTGGGGCAAGTCACCTTCACAGCTGCTACAGGGCTGGGGCTGGGACCTCTCCAAAGGCTGCTCCAGCAGGCTGATCCTGGGCCTGAGCTCTTGTGAAGAGCTGCCTGTGACTTCGGTCCATCTTCGTCTGAAGATGTGCTCTAGGCACTGACCTTATCTCTTGTATCTAGGGTGGTGTGATAGGAATTCATATTGAATGGGACTGCGACCTTGACAAAGCTGCCTCCGAATGCCACCCGCACTATTATTTTAACCGCCTGGACAACAAAGAGACGAAGTCTGTATCCTCGGGGTACAACTTCAGGTAACAGCTATCTTATACCATCTTTTAATCCTGACCTTGACCATACTCTGTGCCATTCCCTGAGCACTAACACCATGACACCTGTGCCTTGGGGTGGGAGTCAGGGAGGGATGGTTGAGGGAAGGCAAGGGTGGCCTGGGCAGTAGCTGTGAGCACTGGTCCTAGGAGGTGGGGGAGTGGCGGGGGGTGGGGGGGAAGAAGTAGGGGGTCTGTTCTGCCCTGTTCTTACGATAATGGCTGTAAGGCTTGGCTTCTCTGTGGAGTGAAGTCCCTCAGTGCTTTGGCAGCCCCGGAGGCTGGTGCTGAGCACAGTGGGAAAGCCCTGGCCCCTTGGAGAATGCAGAGGTTTTAAAGGTATGGATGTGCCTCCCTCTTTTTCTTGTGCCAGCATTGGGACTTGAACTCAGGGCCTTGTATTCTTCCTTGTCTTTTTGTGCTCAAGGCTGACACTTTACCACCTGAGCCACACTTCTACTTCTGGCTTTTGGCTGGATAATTGGAGATCAGAGTCCCTCAGATTTGTCTTCCCTGGGCTGGTTTCAAATCACAATTCTCAGATCTGTTTCCTGAGTGTCTAGGATTTCAGGTGTAAGCCCACATCACCAGCACCAGCCGGATGTATCTTGTCCCTGACTCAGTGAGTGGATCTCTGTCCTCTATGGATGTTGAGGGTCAGGGGCCTGGGGGCTCTTGAAGCAGTGCTCTGTGCTGCCATGGAGGGAAGGTGCCAGCAGGCTGAACCTCTCTGGGCCTTGTCTCCCCTAGGTTTGCCAGGTATTACCGAGATGCTGCTGGGATGGAGTTCCGCAACCTGATGAAAGCCTATGGGATACGCTTTGATGTGATAGTTAATGGCAAGGTGCGCATACTGCCTTCTTGTTTTCAGACTGAGCAGGCCCAGAGGGTGGAGGGGGGCTGGAGAGATCCGGGGATCTTGCTTCCTATCCTAGCACTGTCAATCCTTGGTGTCTCTGTCTTTCAGGCAGGGAAGTTCAACATCATCCCCACAATCATCAATGTGGGCTCTGGGGTGGCACTCATGGGTGCGGTGAGTACCTACCCCACCTCCCACCCTCTACTCTGAGGGACGGGAAACCTATCTGATGCTCAGAGATGGTGAGGTCACATACAAGTGTGTGTGACCTCAAGAGTTTCATGCCCTCCCAGCTACCCCGGGTGCAACTTCTGTTGAGATCTCTACAGAGTGGAGAGGCATTTGCTTGTCTGAAGCTCCGCACTGTGAGGTGGGGTGGTGTGTGGTGTGTGTGGGTCAGTCTTAGGCAAAATGGAGCTTTCTGGGATCCCGGGTCAGTCTAAACCCAGGGTCTTCTAACATCTCCTATCTCTGCTTCAGCTAAGAGGTGGATATACACAGTTTTCTTCAATCTTGGCACTGTTGACATTTTGGGCTGTTAATTATTGTGCCAGTACTGAGGCTTGAACTCAGGGCCTGGGCACTGTTCCTTAGTCTTTTCACTTACAGCTATTACTCTACCACTTGAGTCACACCCCCATTTTTAGATTTTGGGTGATTAATTGGAAATAAGAATCCCACAAAGCTGGGTGCTGGTGGCTCACGCCTGTAATCCTAGCTACTTAGGAGGCTGAGATCTGAGGATCGCAGTTCAAAGCCAGCCCAGACAGGAAAGTCTGTGAGACTCTTATCTCCAATAAACCACTAGAAAACTGGAAGTGGTACTGTGGCTCAAATGGTAGAGCACTTGCCTTGAGCTGAAGAATGCAGGGACAGTGCCCAAGCCCAGAGTTCAAGCCCCACGACCAAAAAAAAAAAAAAAAAAAAAAAATCCCACAGACTTTCCTACTCAAGCTGGCTTCAAACCTTGGTTCTCCTATCTGAGCCTCTTGAGTAACTAGGATTACAGGTGTGATCTACCAACCCCACTCAGCCATTGTTTGGGGACTGTCCTGCATACTGTGGGATGTTTAAGAGCATTCCTGACGTCTACCTACTGAGTGTCAGTGACCCCCTCCTCTCAGCTGTGATACCTCAAAGTGGTAGCTGCTGAGAACTGGCTAGCTAAAAGAAAGAGGGGCAGGGGAGGCAGCACTCCAGTCCTTCCTGGGAGGAGGCCCCAACTGTCCCAGTGGGGCTCACAGAAGCAGACATAGTGGTTAGAGAATAAGAAAGGTAATGCCCTTTGTGCTCGTGACGAGTGGGAGCTTGGGCCCACACCAGCAAATTCCTTTCAAGTTTTCTGGAGCCTCTTCCCTCACTGCTGTACTGGGCAGTCTGAGGCTCATTGGGGGATTCTATCAAGACCCAAGATCAAGTTCGTATGGGCTAGGAGGACAGGAGTCAGAGAGGCAGTGCTCTTGAGAGGGGACTGAGAGTGAGTCCTACATGGACTGCTGACATCCTTAGGGAATCCCGGATGTGTGTACATGCAGTTTGCTTGCTCTGTGAGTAGTCCAGGCATCAGAGGGCACACCTGTGAGCTAAAGGTGATGTGCGAAGTCAAGTGAGATGGTGGCTGATGGAGTAAGAGTGAACAAGGAATTACTGAATCACATAGCATCTGGGGAACACGTGTGTTATACCCCCAGCCAGACTGCCGAGTTCCCCTGTGCACCACTTTCTTACTCTAGCCTTCAAGAGCACACTCCCACCTATGTGGTGTGGGGGTGCCATCTGCTGGAGCAGACAGGCACTGCACACAGGCCACATGCTGGTCAGGACTTTTTGTGAGGCCTCCTCTCTTTCCTTGGCCACTACTGTAGCTTCATGCGGTGAAGGTCAGGCCTCCTCCAGTCTATCTCACATTGACTGCCAGAATAATTATATATATTACATATATATATTTATTTTATTTTATTTTATTTTTTGTCAGTTGTGGGGCTTGAACTCTAGGCCTGGGCGCTGTCCCTCAGCTCTTCAGCTCAAGGCTAGTACCCTACCACTTGAGCCACAGCACCACTTCCGGTTTTCTGAGTGTTTTATTGGAGATAAGAGTCTTACGGGCTTTCCTGCCTGGGCTGGCTTTGAACCATGATCCTCAGATCTCAGTCTCCTGAGTAGCTAGGATTACAGGCGTGAGCCACCGATGCCTGGCTTAGAATTTTTTTTTTTTGTTCTTGTTCTGGGGCTTGAACTCAGAACCAGGCTGTCCCTAATTCTCCAATATATTCACATTGATTACCAGAGGACACACTCTCTCTCCTTCTCTGTCTCCCTCCCTGTCTCCCACTCTCCCTTCTTCCCTCCCTCTCTCTCTCCCTCATTCCTTCCTATTTTTTTTCATTCCTTCCTTTTCTTTTCCTTCCCCCTCCCCTTTCCCCCCAGTTCTGGGGCTTTTGCTCAGGCCTAGGCACTGTCCCTGAGCTTCTTTTGCTCAAGGCTAGCACTCTATCACTTAAGCCACAGAGCCACTTCTAGCCTTTTCTGTTTATTTGGTACTGAAGAATTGAACCCAGGGCTTCGGGCATGATAGGTAGGCACTCTATCACTAAGCTATATTCCCAGCCCATTCTTTTCCCTTTTTGTAAACTTGTCCTGGGGCTTGAACTCAGGGCCTGGACACTACCCTTGAACTTTTGTGCTCAAGGCTAGTGCTCTACCTCTTGAGCTGCAGCTCCACTTCCGGCTTTTTGGTGGTTAACTGGCTATTAGAGTCTCTCAAATTTGTTTGCCTGAGCTGGCTTCAGATGATGATCCTCACATCTCAGCTTCCTGAGTAGATGGGATTGTTAGTGAAATGAGTCCCTTCCCATAGCTTAGTTCACTCCTTCCCTTCTCCACAGCTTAGCATGCCCCCTTCCTACTTCTATATAAGGCAACAAGAGCCTCTTAGACCTTCAGGTCTGGACAGCTGCAGGACCCCTTATCTACTATTTGGACAGCAGCCATAAATCCTAGTTCACCATGATGAACCCCTTGGCCCACAGGTCCACACCAGGGTCTCTGCCTCCTAGCCCTCCTAGCCCCTCCTAAACCTCCTAGGTTATATAAGTCACCCCAGACAATAGCGGGTGCTTCTTCTCATTTCTCCTTTGTGAGAAGGAGTGTTGCCAGCCCCTTTCCCGGCAATAACCCTTTCTTTGTTCTCTGTACCTGGATGTGTGTGTGGTTCTCTGGCAAAGTCTAAGTAATCTAATTGAGCTATCAGGGATCACAGGCATGAGCCACTGGCATCTGGCCAGAGGAATCTTCCTTAAATACCCCCACTAAAGGACTAGAACACATACCTTGAAAGCATTCTCACATAGGCCACTTCCTACGGACTTCCCTAGAAGAACATCTTGCTCTTTCCCCACAGGCCCTGTGGCAGCTTTCAGGCACCAAATCCTACTCCTTCCTCTGCAGTGCTTTCCATAGGCTTTGTATCAACTCCTATTCTGCCCTCAAAAGTCACCCCAGAATTATTTTCCCAGGCTTAGTGAAGTCCTGTCTTCTGCCTGCTCCTATCCTCTCTGTTATAAGACATGCCACTCTGTCACAGTACACTTCCTTGCTTTTTTTTTTTTTTTTGGTCCGGTCGTGGGGCCTGAACTCTGGGTCTGGGCGCTGTACCTCAGCTCTTCAGCTCAAGGCTAGCGCTCTACCACTTGAGCCACAGCACCACTTCTGGCTTTTTTTCTTTTTGCTTATGTGGTGCTGAGGAATCGAACCCAGGGCCTCATGCATGCAAGGCAAGTGCTCTACCACTGAGCCCCCTCCCCAGCTCAACTTCCTTGCTTTTTGCAGCAGAGGTGGTATCTTTAGAAGGTTTGTATGGTCAGTGTCTTCCTTGTACCCTGGTGTAGTACAGAAATGTGCCGGATGCTTGACAAATGTGGTGAAAGCATTGGAGCTGCTCAAGGTAATGCATGGGATAGGTGGCAGCACTTTAGTCTAACTTTGAGTTGACCACAGGTCCTTCTGTGGCCCTGGACAGTGGTGTTCCATTCTGGGTCCTGTTTCCTCTTGAGCTAACTGGGGCCATGATAACTCCCTCATCTTGTGTGTTGTTGTGGAATCAAACAATAGGAAGCTAGGATTCTGGGTCAGCTCCCCCCCCCCCCCCCACAACTCTTTTTGCAGGGAGCTTTCTTCTGTGACCTCGTACTCATCTATATCATCAAAACGGGAGAGTTTTACCGAGACAAGAAATATGAGGAAGTAAGGTCAGTGAGTCTTCCTTCCTGCATGCCAGCTTATCTTCACCTGGTGGGTCGTGGGGTTAAAGTGTGGAGGTAGAATGTTGGGTGTGGCTGTCCATAGAACCGGGCACTACCTCAGAGCTTCCAGAGGGAGAGGCTGCCTCAGGCCATCTTGCTGAAGGCCCGCTTTGCAGGCTCAGCATCACAGTCTCTGTGATCACTCCCAGGCCTCTTTGGGCCTCAATTTCTCTGTCTGCAAGATGAGTATTGATAAGAGGCCTCAGATGAATGTTGGTCCAGGGGTGGGGAAACTTTTTCCTGCCAAGGGCTATGCATCATGTTTAGGACCATATGAAATTATCAGTATCAGACAACAGTAGATGAGGTGCATGGGGGAAGCCATATGTCTGTCCTGTCTGGTACCAAATGATCTCATGGACCTTATGTGGTTGGAGGCTAGCAGTTCCCCTCCCGTAGCAGAGGGCCTCCCAGCACTTGTGATTTGTGATTATTGTACTTGGTTGTACTAGAGGGTGGGGCTTTGAAGATGAATGACAAGGGAAGGGGAAAATGAATGCCTCTCCCCTTCCTCCTCCTCTGGAACCTCTTTCCAAGGTCTCTTGAGTGGGCTTTGTGATGTACACATGTGCATTCATGTGTGTGCACATATGTATGTATGCATGTGGGATGCATGTGTGCATGTGTGTGGGGTGCATGTGTGTATATACAGAGCAGCAGATCACAGTAAGGGAAACCATGTGATTGGGATGCTCTTTCTCCTTGAGAAATCTTTCAAGAGGTGCTAAGACCCTGAGCTGGGCACTAGTAGTTTACAGCTGTAATCCTAGCTACTCAGGAGGCTGAGATCTAAGGATCACGGTCCTAGGCAGGAAAGTCTGTGAGACACTCTTTTTCTTTTTCTTTTTCTGCCAGTCCTGGGGCTTGACCTCAGGGCCTGGCCACTGTCCCTGAGCTTCATTTGCCCAAAGCTACCATTCTACCACTTGAGCCACAGTGCCACTTCTGTCTTTTTCTGCTTATGTGATACTGAGGACTCAAATTCAGGGCTTCATGCATGCTAGGCAAGCACTCTACCACTGAGCCACCTTCCCAGCCCCCTTTGTGAGATTCTTATCTCCAATTAATCACCAGAAAACCAGAAATGGTGCTGTGGTTCAAAGTGGTAGAGCACTAGCCTTGAGCAGAAAAAGCTCAGAGACAGTGCTCAGGCCCTGAGTTCAAGCCCCATAGCCAACAACAACAAAATAATATCCTGGAACAGACACCTGGATCTTCCCTCAGCCTATGACGGTGGGTTCCAGAAGTGGGGCCTGAGTGGTTTGCTTGGGTTAACTCCAGCTGTAGCCTGAGCTCTAAGCCCCACCTGGCTGCAGGCTGTACCCCTGGAAGATGGAGGGTGGATGTTGGTAGCAGCAGGCCTGGGTTAGGTTAATGGGTCATATCCTTCTGCCCAGGGGCCGAGAGGACAGGTCTCTGGAATCCAAGGGTGAAGCGATGAAGCAGGGGCTAGAGGAGGATGAGCCCCTGGAGGGGGATCTGCCCCTCGAGCAACCCAGAAACAGCAGCTGGAAGCAGAATGGCAGTTTGGACCCACAGATCCTCCGGCCTGCTAGGTGAGGAGCTTCTGGGAAGATGATGATTGGAATCCCCAATGTGGGGGTTGCTAGGGTGCTGCCCATGGACTGGACCCCTCAGTCCCCCTGCAAAGCAAGCATCTTGCTACATAGTTCCTAACTTCCCAGACTCTCAAGCCTCTCCCAACCAACACTGCCCTGAGCTATTAGTATATATTAACTTGTTTGTACAACTTAATGAGGACATAGATAGGCCCTAACAAATGAGGAACCAAAGCATAAAAAGGGTTACACAACTTGCTCAAGCCCCACAGTTAATAAATGGTAGAGTTGGTATTTGAATGAAGGTAGCTGATCTTCAGCTCTTGTTCTCCAAGCAGTGTGCTTACCTGCTCAAGCTCCCCATTCCCCCACCCTCCCAGCAAGCTACTCCCCTTGGTCCTTTTCTTTGTGGATATTCTTGAGCTGCTCTTCCTTGGGGTACTGCCCTGAATTCCTGCTCAGCTTGACCTTTTTTGTTTTTCAAATAAGACTCCACTGCTGCCTAGTTGTGTTCTCTGCTTTGTTGTTTTCTTTTCTTCAGTAAATTGTGTGTGTGTGTGTGTGTGTGTGTGTGTGTGTGTGTGTGTGTGTGTGTGTTGGAACTGGGGCTTGAACTCAGGGCTTGGGCACTATCCCTTAGCTGTGTAGCTTAAGGCTGGTGTTCTACCACTTGAACCATAGTTCCACTTCTGGCTTTTTTGGTCGTTAATTGGAGGTAAGAGCCTCATGGACTTTCCTGACTAGGTTGGCTTCGAACCATCATGACCCTCAGATTTTCAGCCTTATTAGCTAGGATGGATTACAGAGAGAGCTACCTGAGCCAGGCTCCTTTATTAGTTCCTTCCAGTGTGGAGCTAGACAGGTGCCTGCTCTGCAGTTAGGCTTGGGCTCTGTGCCTCCTTCCTGTAAGCCACAACCCATGGAGTTTCCTGGCCTGGGACAGCATTGCTGCCCTTAGCTTTCAGTCCTTGCTGACTCAGGGTTTGGCAGCCTTAGGCTTGAATCTGGGCCAGGGCAGAAGAAGGGCAGAGAAACAGCCTGGGACAGAGTGAAAGAAAAAACAAAACAAAACAGGAGACTGAGAACTGAAACAGCAGGGCCAGACTGGCTATCCCGATCTGTCCCCGCGTTCCCTGCTTTGACTGTCACTGTCTTGGTACCTCTCTGAGCATCTTACCTTATGGAGGGGGGAGAGGGAGGAATGGCAGGGTTTTGGCTGGCTGCCACCGCAGTTGCTGTTGCTCATTACTAAGCAGCCCATAGGCCTCAGCCTAAGGATTTCCTTGTGTCTGGGAAGTGTCCAGGAACCCCAACAGGGTGTGCCTCTTTTTGTTTAATTTAATTTTATTGTCAAGGTAATATACAAAGGGGTTATAGTTACATAAGTAAGGTAGGGAGTACATTTTTTGTCAGACTTGTTCCTCTTCCCTCATTTTCTCCTATTTTCCCTCCTCCTAACACTCCCTCCAAGTTGTGCAGATCATTTCCAACAGAGTGTCTTGTGAGGATCGCTGTTGCACTGGTTCCCCTTGTCCTTTGTCTCACCATTTTGTTGTTGCCCTTCCCTTTCCTAGTTCAGATAAACATATTTATAATACCCAGGGCACCAAAATCAAATACAGTAACAACAGGGGGTAAACCATAGGGGAAAAAGAGAATGAAAGAAAAAAGAAAGAACTTCACAGAGTACATTAAAAACAACAACAAAGACAAACTTCTTGTTTCCATATCTTGGAGTTCATTTCACTTAGCATCATCTTATATGGTCATATGTACATAGTTATTGAGCTACTGTGATCCTCTTCTTGGACTATCCTAGACATATACTAATTATTACAAATGAGGGAAACCGTGCAGTCTGTTTCTTTGGGTCTTGTTTACTTAATATGATTTTTTCCAAGTCTTTCCATTTCCTTATGAATGGAGTGGTGTCATTCTTTCTGATGGAAGCATAGAATTCCACTGTGTGTGTGTGTGTGTGTGTGTGTGTGTGTGTGTGTGTATACCACATTTTCTTGTTCCAGTCATCTACTGAGGAGCATCTAGGTTGGAGCATCTATCTTAGCTATGGTAAATAACGCTGCAATGAACCCAGGGTGCACCTCTTTCAAAATGCTCTTAACACTACTTGTTGCCTGCCAGAGGCTGAGGCTGCTTGCTGTGTGCTTCTTACCTTTTGGGAGACAGTGACCTGTCAGTCTTCTCTGCCTTTGTGTGTCCTTTCTTTTACCAACAGGTCTGGGCTCCAGGAGGATGCCACGGTGAATGAGAAGCAGCGGCAGATCTTGCAGACTGTAGAGACATAGCCAGAACTTCTGGCCAAGAGTAGATTTGAAGATGTTGGGGCCAGAAGAGTTCACAGCTCTTAACTGAGAAGAGGCATCCCTGTGCCTGGATTGGACAGGGGCTTTCTGGAAAAGCCATCACTCCTGCTTTTTAGAGTCCCACTCTAAGCCTTTTCTTGTGTGAAGGGGAAGACCTTCTGTGACTAGAGCAGTTCAAATCCAGAAGAGGAGCCCTGGGGCAGGCACCCAGGGAAAGGGCCCGCCATAGGCCTGGCAATGCTAGAGTGGTATGATTTCTCCTGAATGGAAATGCACTCATCTATGCAGAAAATGTGCATTAAAGCATGCCTATTGCTGGGTGCTTTCTTAGAGATGCTTAAATGAGCTGCTAACCTGGTTCTTAGGGAAGAGATACACATATAACTCCCTCCAGAGCCTACAGAGACATGACAGCCAGCCTGGGTACCTAGCCCTCCTCTTGTTGCTAACTTAACAGTTTTCACAAGACCCTGTAGAGAATGATGCTTGTTTAGAAAAATCCTTTGGACAAGATCCCAAGGGACATTTGGGTGTACTCCCAGGGATAAATTTTTAAAAGTGGTTCAGGAGGCAACTGGGAAAAGGCTGCGCCAATCAGGCGCTTAAGGGAAGAGGTCAGCTGCAGAGGCTTGGTGAGGAAGGGGGCAGGGAAGCCTCTGCTCCATTTTGCCGCCCATCGCAGGTCCAGGAAGCTCTGGGAATAATGACCGGCTGAGGTGAGAGATGCCTCTGTGTGTACGGTTGGCTCTTGCTGTTCTGTGGGGCTGGCTCTGACTAGCTGCCCCCAGCCCACTCTTCTTAGATGATGCCTGGGCTGAGGTGCTGCTAATGAAATGAAGGATAATGCTCTCTGAGCAGGCGCAAAGTTGATAGGGAGCCCTCACTCCCAGTCTGCTGCACCACCTTCCCCATGTCAAATGCTCCACTCTAAGCTACAGACTTTTTTTTTTGGGTCCGGTTGTGGGGCCTGAACTCTGGGCCTGGGTGCTATCCCTCAGCTCTTCAGCTCAAGGCTAGCGCTCTACCACTTGAGCCACAGCGCCACTTCCGGCTTTTTCTTTTTGCTTTTGTGGTGCTGAGGAATCGAACCCAGGGCCTCAGGCATGCAAGGCAAGCGCTCTACCACTGAGCCACCTTCCCAGCCCTAAGCTACAGACTTTTAAGGGCTGGAGAGTCCAATAACTCAAAATGGGGTCTGTGGACCAGCAGGGTCAGTGTCTCCAGGAAGCCAGTGAGCAATGCAGTCTCAGGCCCTTCCCCTGTCCTACCAAAACAGAACCTGCCTCTGCTCAAGATCCTGACGGGATTTGCAAGCACTCTATTTGGGAAGCTCTAGTTGGGAGTGAGAGGAAGTAACCTTGCTCAGAAGGGGTGTTCTAGGTTAGACTTACCCATGCTGTCTTGAGAGCAGGGGGATTGTTCTCTCTCATTCCCATCACAAAAGCAGCACTATGCTCACTTTATTTTCATTAGCTATTTTGACTAGGTCATACTGTTATTTGTGTGTGTGTGTGCCAGTAGTAGGGCTTGAACTCTGGGCCTTTGAACTTCAGCAGCCATGACCCTTGCTCCTTGTTTCTTCCCACACCTAAAAGTCACATTAGATTATAAAACCCAATTGCTTTAGTGAGGAGCCCTCCCTTAGCTTTTTCAATCAAGGCTGGCATTCTGCCAGTTGAGCCACAGTTCCACTTTTGGCTTTTTGGTGGTTAATTGGAGATAAGAATCTCATGGTCTTTTCTGCCCAGGCTGGCTTTGAATGTCACTATCCTTAGATCTCAGCCTCCTGAGTAGCTAGGATTACAGGCATGAGCCACCTGTGCTGGGCTTGACTAGGTAATACTTGCATAATTCAAAAATTTAAAGGTACAAAAGAATAGAAGTAAAAAGTGTCCTTCCTACATTTGTTCTTTGTGGAGGCAAAAAGTGTGATCAATTCCAAAAGACTCCCTTGTTTTGTTAATAATGCACTGGCTTACTTGTGTGCTCACTCAGGAAATGATCTTTTCCTGGAGAATCAAGTCTCTTGTGTCAGAAATTCACACGGAAAGCTTAAATACTGGGCTTGGGAACTGGCTAGATCATGTCTCCTTTCCCCTTATATGGAAGAATCCTTGAAGAAACACAAGGCCAGAAGGTAGCCAGCACGCACTGTTGTCTGGACTATGAGCAGACAACAGGGCTCCAGGGCTGCTTTGATTTAGTTCTAGGGCATTGTTGTGGAGTGGGTCCCTTCTCTTTGGAAAGGATTTCTTCTGCACATAGAGAGGGAGATAAGCATCATCAGAAGGGTCAGCTGGGTGTAGAGGCACAACGCTTGTAATTCCAGCACACGGGATGACTTGGACTCAGTTTTCTGCCTGGACAACATAGAGAGGGAGGCCCCATCTCAAAGCGAGTGGGTGGGTATTGGTAGAAGTTGCTGCCTTAGGAATCCTTTCTAGAGCAAGCAGCTCCCACACCTTGGCGTATCTGGGAACTGAGCCAGCCAATTTGCCCTTCCAAATGGAAAGTGAAAAATCTGGGTAATTCACTTAGGTGTTTTGCTTCCTCACTAAAGCAATTGGGTTTCATAATCTAACATATTACTTTTATGTGTGGGAGGAAACGAGGGACAAGCAAGAGTCATGGCTAGTAAACGACTGGTCTGTTTCCTTTTAACCAGATTTTGAAATGGCATGGCAGCAATCATAGAATTTGGGAACAATTGTACTATTTACTTATATGGGAATGAAAATGTCTCACTGTAGCTTTTCAATCAGTAAATACTCATTGAATTCTATCATGTATCAGTTGTTGGACATTTTAGAGATACAGTGGTGACAATCTACATAGCATGCTTCAGGTCTGGCAAGAGTTAACCAAGAGTAGCCATACATAGGTGTTGAAATCTGAATTTACCAAGCAATTTGGCATTCTCAGAGAACACAGGCACAGAGTTGCTTTGGCCTGGGCAGAGGATGAAGTGGGTATTTTCTCCCTTCCTTCCCTCTCTCCCTTTCTTCCTTTTCTCCACTCCTCTTTCCATGCTCCTCCTCTCTTGAGACAGGGCTTCACTACATAGCCCAAGTTAGTCTGGTACTTGATATTCTTCTGCCTCTGAATGCTGATTACATGTGTGAACCAGTCTTCAGTGAGTCTTGAGTGGCAGGATTTGAACTCAGGGTCTTGCCTTGCTAGGCTGTGCTTTACTACTTGAGTTACACTTCTACCTCTGCTTTTTCAATGTGATTCTTCAGATCCCAGTCTTCTGAGTAGTTTTACAAGTGTGAGTTACCAGTACCTATTTTGTGATGCTTTTTTTTGTCGGTAATGGGGCTTGAACTCTTAAGCTGAGCACTGTCAGCTTTTCAGCTCAAGGCTCCCACTTGAGCTACAGCACCACTTTGGGTTTTCTGGTGGTTTACTGGAGTTTCATGGCTTTTCCTCCCGGGCAGGCTTTGAACGCTGATCCTCAGAGCACAGCCTCCTGAGTAGCTGGGATTGCAGGAGTGAGACACTGGCACCCAGCTTTGATGGATTCTTTAACCAAGTTTTTTTCTTTAATCCTAAGGATATCTCAAAATTTACAGCCTTAGAGACTTAACCTAATCATGGTTGATAAAGCTTTCTGGGTGGCATCACTGCCTGAATATTAAGAGTTCTTAGAAGCTAAGAAAAGCCAAGGAACCCATTGTGGTTTTCGGACAGAACTGCATGCTCTGCTTCTGACCTTCCACACAACATTGGTGTGAGGGGGATGGGGAATCTTAGGGAAGGATTTTGTTGCTGTCGTTTTTGGTTGAAGGTTTTTGAGACAGGCCTCAGATTCTTCCATCCTCCCTATCTTCATCATCCTCAGCCATCTGAGCAATGGGAATACAGGCAGAAAAATGGATTTCTTTTCAACCAAGAGAAAGTTTATTTGAAAGTAAAAGAAAAGCAGTAAAGGTAGCAAAAACTCTCCATCTGGGGAAGGGACCCAAGAGGAGTCACAGAAAATGGACTTTTATTCAGGGAGAGGTAAAGCGGGAACTTAAAAGCTGGTAAAAGTTTTCTCCAAAGACACTGGTTTGTTGAGAGCACCAATATTTCCAGAGTATTTTAGCAGTGTTGGGAATTGGAAATAAGGCCTGCACTGTAACACCCCACCCCAAGAGCTCCTTTCTATTCTGATATTCCAGGATGAGATGAAGTGTCTATGCTTATTTTCAGCCCAGGCTGCGGTCATCAGGACTGACTAGCCTTGGCTGCGTCCCCTCTCCACTCACCATTCCTCTTAGTGCGGGCCAGTCATACAGGGGAAAGATGACTTCCTCTAGATGTCTATACCAGCCAAGTATGATGTCTTGTGGAGTTGCTCAATCACCTTCCTTGGATTGATAGCCCACATATCTGCAAAGAGGCTCCATTTTGCTCCAACCCACCCGGCCCCAAGTGTGCCCTGTCCTCCCAGCACCTTGCCCTCTCCCCCAAGTGTGCCCTGTCCTCCCAGCACCTTGCCCTCTCCCCCAAGTGTGCCCTGTCCTCCCAGCACCCTGCCCTCTCCCCCAAGTGTGCCCTGTCCTCCCAGCACCCTGCCCTCTCCCCCAAGTGTGCCCTGTCCTCCCAGCACCTTGCCCTTTCCCCCAAGTGTGCAGGTGCAGCTGTCCTCCCAGCACCCTGCCCTCTCCCCCAAGTGTGCAGGTGCAGCTGTCCTCCCAGCACCCTGCCCTCTCCCCCAAGTGTGCCCTGTCCTCCCAGCACCCTGCCCTCTCCCCCAAGTGTGCAGGTGCAGCTGTCCTCCCAGCACCCTGCCCCCTCATGTGTGCGGCTGTCCTCGCAGCACATTCTTCAGTGGATCAAAGAATGTTTTCTTTTCAAAGGCAACATCATTCTTCCAGCTGTTTCCCCTTTGGCCAAGGGGCAAGATGACAGACATTTTCTGGGAACTGCCCAAAATATGTTTTCTGACACATTTGGTTCTAAAACAATAAAAAGCATCCATTTTAAATGTCCTAAATTTTTGCCTGCCTGTTTTATAGTTACCCTATGTTTTAAGGAAAAATATATGGTGAGAGAAGACCAAAAGAGGCAGACACAAGAAATAATAAGCAATATACTGTGCTCATTTTCTCACAAGGGATTCAAATAAAAGTATTGGAACTCTTAGAAGACTAGGAAGGCACTAATAAAGCTGGTATTTTTATTCAAGGGTAGTGTGTGTGTCATCTTGCACCTTAGGAGATTATACATTCCCTCAAAACAGCATAAACAGACATTCATTACTATGTGTGTGTGTGTGTGTGTGTGTGTGTGTGTGTGTGTGTGTGTGTGTGTGTGTGTGTGTGTATATATATTTTTTTCCTTCTAATTTTGAACAGTTCCAAACAAGCTTACTGCCTAACAATAGGGAGTGGTTAAGTAAATTTGCACACTTGTCATTCATCCTTTTCCCCACTGTCCTAACAGGAACCCTTCTGCTTACTTTTTCCTCTGCATCAGGAATGAGTCCTCCCTTCCTACAAAAGGCAGCCCAAAAGAGGACTGGGTTGTGCAAACCATGAGTGTGAGGATCCCAGCATTGGGCAGGGAGAGGCAAAGCTGTGGCTTCAGTTTCTTTTCAGTTTGTTTTTATTTATTTTTTTTAGTCAGTTGTGGGGCCTGAACTCTGGGCCTGGGCACTGTCTCTCAGCTCTTCAGCTCAGGCTAGTGCTCTACCACTTGAGCCATAGCACAACTTCTGGCTTTTTCTATTTATGTGGTGCTGAGGAATCGAACCCAGGGCCCCATGCATGCAAGGCAAGCACTCCACCACTGAACCACCTTCCAGCCCCCTGTTTGTTTCAGAGCTTAAAATGGGATTCAGGATGCTTGGGTCTTGAATGTATTACTGGACACAGGCTACCTATAGTCTGTAAAAGGGTCTTTGGACTCATATTCTTATCCTCCATTATGACTGTTTTGTTGTTTTTTAAAATCTAAACCTGATTGACATCAGTTCTGACGATAACTTCCAAAAGCTTCTCTGGTATAAGACCAACTGTCTCCTAGGGTTCTCCATAATCCCGGTCGATCCCATAGCCTCTATTCTCCAGATAAAAGGCCATTTTCCTTCCTATGTGTCCGTTTTTGTGGATAGCCTCTTTTTGCCCTACCCTTTCCTTGGCTGTTATTCAACTTCTGGGTCTCAGATATAACTATTTCCTCAAAGAAGCCTTCCTTGACCCCCATTTTCAATGTGCTTCTATGCACTCTTTCACAGTACTTGTTTAAATATTTACAAAATTAGGTAATGATAATCTCAACATGAACATGTTCATTACTGTTAACTCTAATGAAGCATTTCTTCACTAAGCATATTCTTAAGATAACCCTCCTAACAAGAAAATGTCAATTTATAGGCAGAGGCAACTGTTAAGCCAAACTTTTTTTTGTTGTTGTTGTTGGTTGTGGGGCCTGAACTCTATGCCTGGGTTGCTGTCCCTGATTTCTTCAGCTCAAGGCAAGCACTCTACCACTTGAGCCACTTCTGGCTTTTTCTGATTATGTGGTGCTAAGGAATTGAATCCAGGGCCTCATGCATGCAAGGCAAGCACTCTACCACCGAGCCACCTTCCCAACCCAAACCAAACTTTTAAGGACTCTATTTAAAATAATCTTCCCAAGACATATTCTGGATCAAGATATGAAATCATAGCTTGAATTTCTTACTTTTTTTGGTGCCAGTACTGGGGCTTGAACTCAGGGCACTACCTCTTAGTTTTTTTGCTCAAGGCTAGTGAGCCACAATTCCACTTCTGGCTTTTGCTGATTAACTGGAGACCAAAGCCTTACAGATTTGTCTACCCAGGCTGGCTTCAAATGGTGATCCTTAGATATCGGTCTCCTGAGTAGCTAGGATTACATGTGTGAGCAACGGGCACCCAGCTAAACTTACTTTCTTGCAGAAAGACAAGCAGTGCCTAGGTAGGTAAAATGGAATGAGAAGAACTCCACTCATGCCTAGGGAAGTAGTGGTTACTAGGAGGGAATCCTGGGATGTGAAAATGATACATTAGCCAATATGGCAAGAGCAAATTAAGAGACCTGCATTTGGATCCTGGCTCAGCCTCTTTTGGCAGAGGTATTTCACTTTTGCCTCAGGTTCCTCATCAACAGAGGGTTAAAAAAAGATCTCTATAGTTATTGCTAGAATTAAGTGAGATAATGGGTGTAAAGAGTACAAGGCACAATGCCTGGCATGTAGGAACACAATAAATGTCATCAGTTCTCAGGGTGTTCTCTTTTTTTTTTTTTTTTTTTTTTTGGGTCCGGTCGTGGGGCCTGGGCGCTGTCCCTCAGCTCTTCAGCTCAAGGCTAGCGCTCTACCACTTGAGCCACAGCGTCACTTCCGGCTTTTTTCTTTTTTGCTTATGTGGTGCTGAGGAATCGAACCCAGGGCCTCATGTGTGCAAGACAAGCGCTCTACCACTGAGCCACCTTCCCAGCCCTCAGGGTGTTAACTCTTAAGTGGCCCCTCTCCGGCCCACATGTAAGGGAACTACCTGCTATGGCCTAATGCTTGCTCTTCAGGAGTCAAATCTTGGCCATTCTGTAACTATGCACATTTTGCATTAAGGCAGAAAAGCACTCCACCAAATATCTCACACTTCATTTAATCTGAAGAATATTACAGGCTGTCTTCTGATATAAGTTATTTATAACGTTACAGACCAAGCAGCGAATTCAATTTAAAAACTAAGGAGGTCTACAAGGTGTTAATTTCTGGCAACAGTCTTCTCAATCTGTTTTTACTTTTTTTTTTTTTAAAGTCTCCCTTGCCCTCACTTCAGTAGACGTGCACCATGCCATAGAGGAACGTCCAGAACAGGACGTAGGTGAAGAGGCCACCGATAAGGCCTCCTGTGAAGAGAGGTCTACGTGATTTAAAGTATTTGTTCCACCTCCTTCCCGCCTTGAGAATCAGGAGCAGGGAGAGCAGGATGGAGGCGAGCAGGTAGAAGATGAAGCCGTAGAGCCCGGTGAGGCCGAGGATGCCGGCGGTGGCTCCCGACAGCGCTGACACTGAGGTCCGGCAGTAATCCAGGACGGCGGCGTTGCCCCGCACTGCGGCCTCACTGATGAACGGCGGCCCTTCTCGCTTGGCCACCACCGCGGCCATCGCGCCCGCCGGAGCTCAGGCTTCGCTTCCACGAGGAGCAACGCAGAGCTGCAAAGAAAACCAAGTGACCCTGATGCCGGGACTGGGCGCGCGAAGCGCACGCCGCTGGGAAAGCCCAAGGCTAGGGCTGGCCGGGCCTGGCGGCACATCCGCCTTCCTCGGCCACGTTTTCCCAGTTACCTGGAATACGGAGGCGGACAGACAGCCTGACGTTCCCTCAGATAGGCAGACATACAGACTCCCGCGGCGCCATCTTGTTCTGGGGACTGCTGGGAAGACAAGCTGCGCGTGCGCACACCTCGGTCTCGCCCCCTGGCGCCTGCGCAGTGGGCACCTCCCTGCCGCTCCCCTTAGCACTGGGCTCGCCTTTGGATTTCCGAAAGCTGACACCGCTCCGGCCCCTGATTGGCTGGAGCCTCGCGGAGTCCTCACGAGGGGGCGGGCTCAGTCCAGCTGCCTTTGTTAGCCCGGGCGGGCGCGGCCCTGGCGTTCTCGGGCCGGGCTTCCCGGAGTGGCGTTCGGTTCCCGGGTTGGGGTCGAGATGTCCTACATCCCCGGCCAGCCGGTCACCGCCGTGGTGGTGAGTGCGCCCGCGCGGGCTCCTTCTTGTCTTGGCTGCCCCGTTGCGCAGGGCGGTAAACTGACGTCCTAGCAGACTGGCAGAGCCTGGGGAGTGAGGCTCCTGTGTAAGAACCGGGACCGGAGCTCGGCGCCCCGCTCGGCCGGAGCAGCTATGCAACCTCTTCCAGCCGCGGAACCGATGGGTGGGATCCGAGGCCAGCCCCTTGGCACTGCTGTCGCCGGCGGGCTCTCTGCTGGCTGAGGCGGGAGGAGGGAGGAAAAGGACCTCGGTGGTCTGAGTCCGAGGCAGCTTCCCGGTCCGGGGTCCCGGTCCCCAGCCGGCAGCCACGGGGGGCGGAGCTGAGTCTCGGTCTGGAATGAGGAAGCGCTTCCTGCGCCTGGGCCCCGCGGCGCCACCGCCCGGCGGGGGAGGGGTGGGGGGCGGGGGCGGCCTCTTCCCCCCCCTTCCCCTTTGACCCTGCTCCGTGGACCCCCCCATGGCCAGTCCCAGAATACTCTTACGACCGTTTCCATCCTTCTCTGAACTTTTTCTGGATCCCCAGTCCTCCGGACAAAGTTCAGGTTCCATGCCTGACACTTGAAACACGAGGAGACCCTTGAGGTCAGCTCAGGTTTGCTTCGTTCTTCGGTGCTCTTTGAATAGGCAAAGAGGAGGAGGGAGACTTAGGCAATTAGGTATGGATGCCAAAGTCACAGAAGGTGCCTTGAAGGCCAACCCCATGGCAGGGGTGGGTGAACTGAGTCCCAGAGAGAAAGCTGTTCATGCCCAGCCATAGACAGAACCTTAGGAAGGACCTGGGTTACCTACTCAGCAGTCCAGAGGCTTTAGACAATGGGGGAGGAAAATGCCTGTCCGGCAGGCACAGGGCTAAGTGCAAGTCTCAGCCCTGTAGGGGACTGGAGGTGTGTGACGGGTGTGCCTTACCTGAGGGCTGTGGTTGTCTGGAGGGTGGGGGCAAAGCAGTTACCAGTGAGGGTGAGATTAGAACACCAGCTCTGGCTGGACCAGCTGCTAAGAGTTGGACTGGAGTTTACCTTGATTGCACCAGCCTGGCTTTTCCAGATTCTTAGCTGCTGCAGGTTTGCTCCTTAGCTGGTAAAAAATGGTTTGTAAGTGAGGAACCAGAGAGAACTTTGTTACTGTCTTTTCTTAGCAAGGCAGTGAGGGGAATCCTCTTTCCTGACCTTGGGTATGAAGGAAGGTGTATTGAAACAGGTCTGGAGTCTTGTCACTTGAATGGGCTTCAGGATGGGGTTTCTGTGCCTCCTCCCTTCATGTTATGGCCAGTTCCAGGGTCTCCCTCAAAGCTGCAGGTCCACACAACCCTCCAATTCTAACGCCAGAAGCACGTCAGTACATTTGTGTGGGTCTGGCCTCTCTTGTGTCTTGGATAGTGGATGAGGTGGGGGTGGCTTTCTCCCCATTCCCACACTCACTTATGTGTAGTTCATCCTTGTGAATGTTACAATCATTCTGGCTTCGCTGGACTGGCTCCACAGATTTGCCTTCTGGATAACTGTACAGTGGCTTCTGACACTCCCAACTCCACCTTCTCTGAGCATGGCAGTCAGCCAGGCCAGATGACTGGCTTTTCCTCCTCCTCGAGCAGTCCCCAAGTCTGTGGATCTTTGTTTCCAAGTAGCTCATGTCCTGTGGCTTCCACATCCCACTCATGAAACATCCATTCCTCTACTGACTATAGGAGTGGTCAGATCAAACCTGGCTGTGCCTTACCCTAATCTGACTCCTTGAACTCCACTGGGTTCAGAACCAAGATCAGGCATCACCCCCTCTCCTCCCAAGACCTGATACAAATAATCCCTCCTTTGTGAAGTCTTTTCCTGTCCTGTGTTACACTTTGAGGATAATCTGCTTTGGCTCTCAGCATCTAGTGTTTGGAAGGTGTTTGCCAAGGGTTCTGAAAGGAGACTGCATGGATCCTAAGTCCCAAAGCATGGTAGGAAAGCCATAAGATACTGTCTTTTACACTGCACAAGAATTTGGCTTGAGGAGGCTCCATCTATGACCAGTCTCAGGCCAGTAGCCCATAGACTTACTCATTCAGTCTCATCTTACCTACATCCTGTGCTGCATCCTGTGCTGTACACTTAGGTCTCACAAACATGTACCTACAGCACCTGGGACCTGCTTCCCTTTGGCCAAGAAATCCTTTTTCTCTCTTCAGTGCTTATTTATATTCTCCACTTTTCCTGAGTACTTCCTGTTTTACCCTTTCTAGGGCTGGTTCAGCAACCTGAGCTGCCTCAGGCAAGATATGTGGCTTTTCTTAGGCTATAACCTCTCCTTCCCTGTGTGCCCTCCCTGGAAAGATGCATATCCTCTCCACAGTAGCCATAGCACCCTTGGTTCCTGGGCCTAGAGAAGCTCATTATTTGCTGACAAAACCTAGGGGAAGAGGAGGGAAAAGGTTGAATGCAGAGAGCTATGCTATATCTCCATGTGGCTAGTTTGGGTCCCAAATCTCCAGGCTCCCAGAACAGTGAACAGCTGGATACTGGCAAAGGGCCCTAGGCCTTATTACTTGGCAAAGTCTGCTGTTGCTGTGGATATAGACCAGATTCATTCTGTGCCTAGTCACCTACCTACAACTTGCTTTTTTCTTTGGCAGCAACGAGTTGAAATTCACAAGCTACGCCAAGGTGAGAACTTAATCCTTGGCTTCAGCATCGGAGGTGGGATTGACCAGGATCCCTCCCAGAATCCCTTCTCAGAAGATAAGACAGACAAGGTGAGAGGGACAGACAGGAGGTGGTATGGCTTTCTTCCTGTGCCTACATGGAAGTAGCAGACCTCATTTTTATCAACATTCCTAAGGCGGTCCCAGAATGACCTTGTAGGAATAAGTGGGGGTGAATATTAGGCCTCCCAGTCTTATGAAGGCCTGCTTCAGATAGCCAGGAGGAACAGGTTAGAGCATCCTGGAAAATCTATACTTTCTCCCTGCTGTCTTGACATAAGATGTACTTGCTGAGTGGCAGGGAGAGAAGTGGTAGGGAGAGGGTGGGCACAAGGACAGAGGGCTAGGATATACTTTGCTGGGCTCTGCCGTGTGGATTACGGGCCAGTCCTGGGACTGCAGAGCTTTACCTGGGTTGTCTCTTCCCAGGGCATTTATGTCACACGTGTATCTGAGGGAGGTCCTGCGGAAATTGCTGGGCTACAGATTGGAGACAAGATCATGCAGGTAATGGGAGTCCCAAAGAAGGAAAAAGGGCTTGTTGAGGGGTTAAAGCCCTTGGGATGGGGGAGCTAGCCCAGCCTTTCATGGGGAGGGACTCACCAGAGCAGTTTTGGAAGCCATGCTGGTATTGATGCCCAAGGAAGCTTGTTCTATCCTGTGTGCTTGGCTCCAGTGCTGGGCACTTTCAAGGCTGAGGATAACTTGGGGTTCCGCTCGGATGGCCTGGGTTTCCCCCAAGCTGTCTGCTTTCAAGGAGTTGATGTGTTCTCTCCCTGGACCAGGTAAATGGCTGGGACATGACCATGGTGACACATGACCAGGCCCGGAAGCGGCTCACCAAGCGCTCAGAAGAAGTGGTGCGTCTGCTGGTGACAAGGCAGTCGCTGCAGAAGGCCGTGCAGCAGTCCATGTTGTCCTAGCAGCTTGCCCTCACTCATACTTGTCTGCCTATTTGTACAGTGACCACTACCATGCTCTGCCTACTTCCTGGCTTCTGTATGCTGGGCCTCAGCTCAGAAGGGTGACAGCTGATCCCAAGGCTGAGCCAGCCTCCCTTCCCCTCTTACCCCAAGTCTGAGCCCTGTTAGCAGCAGTTTCCCCTGGACACTGAGGATTGGAAACCAGGGCCTGAAGTTGAGTGGTTGTGCATCTACAGTGACTAGATTCAGTTCTCAGCCCTGTTGCCTGCCCATAGCAGTGCCCAGGTGAACAGGAAACACCTGACTATTGCCAAAGCTAGGAAATGCCAGGTGGGGTCACTTTTCTGTTTGTTCTGGCTACAGAACTTGGCCCTGCCTTGTTACTACCACAATGTGTGCTGCATGCTTCCTGGGCACCACACTGCTCCCTACATGCCCAGCTGGGGTCTAAACTCACACAGTACCAGAGCTACTTAACCTCCTCTCCCACAGGTGCTGGCCTGTGGGGGGGGGGGGGGGGGGGGAGGGAGTGGGAAGACACGTGTCTGCTTACGGATTTAGATGAATTCCAGAGCTGACATTTTTGGGCAGCTCTCAGGATTGCCAAGTTTCTCTTCACCTGTGGGTTTAACTTTTGTATTTTTTAAATCATAACTTTGATACAAAGTGTTTTTATCTTACCATTTGGAAAATGCCAGTTTCACTTTTGAATTTAGCTTACTAATTCACATCTGGGAGCAACTACTCTTAGCACACACAAACAAGCCTTAATTTGGTTAATGTGGAAATGGGACAGTATGATGCTATCCCACACTTGATCTTGTGCTCAATAAAGGATGAAATTCATGAGGGGTCTTTACTGAGCCATGAGATTAGGGAGATTTAAGGGTGGATTGGGACAATTGTTTTGGTTTTTAAAGTGTCTGCCCACTTCCTGGCCTTGAGAAAAAGCCTAAGTCTTCCCAGGATCCCCTGCATGGAATATTTGGCTGGTGTGCTACCTTTGAACTGCAGAGGAGACATGCTGTACTTGGCAAGGCTCACATCTGTTGAAACCTGGGGTGCACCTTCAATGCAGCTGGGGTGAGGAACCTGGTATGTATTGTTTCTTGGTACCACTGAAGATTCTGAGTGCCCTCAATTTGCCTTGAATAACCTAGATTCAGCCCCTGCTCACAAAGCCTCACTGCCCCTGAGACTCAAAAACACTAAAGCACACAGTCAAGGACACAACCCCAGATGTTCAAAGGGATGGGGCTGGTTAGATCCTGTTCCTACCAGAATGATGCTGTCACTCCTGGCCCTGTCTAGCACTGCCAAATCAGATTTGTCAAGAAAATTTGGAAGACCTGAAATGTAGCTTAGTACAGAGTACCTGTCTAGCATGTAGGCCTTGGGTTTAAACTATAGCATCCCTCTGCTAGAACTATTTTTTAAAGTCCAGAATTTACAATCTCCCATTTTTAATATAGTACCACATATATATTTTTAGGTGCTGGAGATCGCACCCAGAGCCTCCATGTAGCTAAGTAAACACTACCACTAAGCCATATCCTCAGCCTTTCCCAGCTTCTTGGGATCCTCTTGCCTTAGTCTCCCACATAGTTGGGATTATAGGTATGTGACACATACCCAGCCCAACAATATTTTATAAAAGCCATTGGACTGGGCACCAGTGTTTCATGCTTATAATCCTAGCTACTCAGAAGGCTGTGCCAAGCCTGGGCAGCAAAGTCCATACGACTCTTCAAGACAGAGTAGAGCTGAGGTAGAGTGTCAGCCTGGAGTGCACAGCACCCAGATACATATGTACACACCAACCAACCACTAGGTGGCTCCAATAAAATAGGGCTGTGGGCTTGGTCTGACTGTAATCTGCGCTGGGGAAAGGGATCTGCAATTCCTTAAGTTACAACTGGATAGAGGAAAAGCCCTTCTTCCTGCCCCTGCTTCTAGTGGTGTCATGCCCATCTCTTTCAATCCCTGCTCACAGCCACAGCTTTTGACATGCTAGTGGCACACTGATACTGGTAGACTGTACCTGTAAGACCTACCTGGGTCTGAGAGGGCAGGGACCTTCCCTGATGAATTTGGGGGTCAGAATGCAGCTACCTCTCTCTGGTCAGTGAACTCCACAGCCCTACCTGTTCCTGTACGCGAAGTGAGCAAGGCTGGTTCACTAAGCCCAATGGGCTTGGTTCTGCAGGCTGACGAAGCTTCCATATCTAGCATACTCAGTGTGCACAAAGGAAATAAGCCAAGCTTTAATTAAGGATTAGGGCTCTACCCAAATAGGACACAAAAAGCAGTTAAGGAAAAAAAGGCACAAGTACTTGTTAAAAAAAAAAAAAAAAGATTGGCAAACTCAGGTCACACAAGGCACATTCCAGTTCCTTCCACCCCAGGGAGGGCACCAGCTGGAGAGGATAAGGAAGGAAGTGTGAGATTGGGGTTGGACCCATACCAATTGTGTGAGGTGGGTTCAATTTCTCCATGACCAAAACACTGAAGTCTCAGGTGTCTGGAGGAAATCAAGGGAAGGGGGCCCGGCCCTCCCCTCCAAGGGAGCTGCTGTCACTACTTGGCAGGTGGGCAGGCTTCTAAGGCACAGGCTGGTGCTAAGTTAGGAGTAGTAGGGTGCTCAAACAGGGCCCTAATTCACTAGGAAAGTGAAGGCAGGGAAGAGCAAGCCATTTCTAAAACATCCCTTCTCAAACTCTGAGTTAGTGTGACAACAGACTGGTGTCTAGACAATGAGCACTGGGCAGAGTGCAGTTCAGAGCTTATCTGGCAGGTACCTCCGTGCTCAGGCCCTGCTCTGGGCCACCTGTTACTGCAGCTGTGGAAGCTGAGTTATGCAGGATGAGTTTCAGGAGTGTGGCCTTCCGAGAAAGGACCCTAAGGCCTAGTCCCACAGTCCTCACCCCTCCACCACCAGCATCGGCACCTTCGAGTCCATTGGCTAAAGCACCTGGCTGCTTGGTTCCTGGGACCACAACGGTGGCAGCAAAGTGCCCTTGGCTCTCCCAGCGGCATGGTCAGCCTTTCAAGCTGCTCCCAGAAACACTTGTTTGGGGCAAGGCCTTCGGCTGCAAGCTTAGTGTCCCATTCGGCCTCGTATGGCTGTCAGGTTCTGTGAATGCTGCCTGAGGCCTTAAAGAAAAGAGAGGTGGTGCATCAAGATGCAGGAGGGCCAGACCCCTAGTCTGGCTCAGCTGGGACCTCTGAGGAGGCAGAGAGGGACCACCTGAGGTCTGCTTTTCAGTCTCAGAGCAGAGTCAGGTGTCCATCCCAGAAAGGGGGTGGGGGGTCCTTTGAGGCCCAGGAGGGGCCTGGGTGAAGGCAAGGCGGTTGTGTTTAAGGCATTTGGCCTGAGGAAGAAAGTGCTTCTCCGGCATGCTGGGCCATGCCACACAGGGCCTGCACGCCAGCTGCTTCTCTGGCCTTCAGTGGGTACAGCCTTCCCCAACCAGGACCCTGGCCCTGGCTGTTTACACTGGTGGTTCTCTGAGTGCTAGTTCAGCTGGTCATACCCCGATTTCTTTTTGTACAGAAGGAAGTGCTGGATGAAGAAGATAACATCAAAGAATATGGAGAAGATGCCAAGTCCAAATTTAGTTGGGTCTCCAAAGATCAGCGTCCACTGGTCTGTTAACAGCCGGGAGGGAAAAAACTAGTTTTAGCTGATAGTGCCCAAGGCAGCTGCAGCAAGAGCAGAGGAGCCCAGTCAGCTTGGAAACCCCAACCCCATCTCATACCTCCACCCACTGGGTAGGGGCAGCTCTCAGACTGACTTACTGTTGTTGTAGGACTGCAGGAACATCTGGAGGAGGCTGAAGCTGCCTCCAATGAAGTCCAGGAACACACTGCCAATGCTCCAGCCCTCGGTGCTTTTGTAGTGAAAGTTCATGTAGGCCTAGACAGGAGGAGGGATAGACACAAGGAGGGCTATGAGGGGTCTGGGCCACTGCCTTACGTGTCTTGTGACTGCTACTCTAAAGAGCAGCTTTGAAGGCTCCCACTCAGGACTAGCACCAAAGAACACAGTGACCTTTGGGCTCTGTCAAGCCTCCGTCCAGGGAACAATCTGGGTGTCCCATGGTCTAATCATCCAGGCCAAGGAAGACCTCCCTTCTACCTCTGTCCCTTCCAACTCCAATGGAGGGAGGGGTAGCGCCCTCTTTCTGGCTTCTTTCCCAGTCCCAGACAATTGCAAATGTCTCCCTTTTTGCGGTTCTGCCTTCCAGGTTCCTGGTCCCAGGCCTTCCCACATGCAGGGCCTGACTACAGAAATCCTCACATCAGTTGGCCATGGGGCTTGAACTCTGAGCCTGGGTAGTGTTCCTGAGCTCTTCAGCTCAAGACAAGCACTCTACCTACCACTTGAGCCACAGCGCTATTTCTGGCTTTTTCTGGGTAGTTTACTGGAGGTAAGAGCCTCATGGACTTTCCTGCCTGGGCAGGCTTCAAACCACAATTCTTAGAGCTTAGCCTTCCAACATTCTTAATACTGTTCAGTAGCCAGGTCTCCTGTGTGTAGCCCAGCCTGGGGCACCCTTCATCATCCACTGAACTCTACTTTCCCTTAGGCTTAGCTGTGCTCCCAGCCAATGCTCTCCTTCCTGAACTTGTGAACATAAGGAACCTTCTCATAAGGAAGAAAAATTTTGTGGAAATTGTCGTGGCAGCTATATCATACAAGCTTAGCCTGAGTCACTGTGGGCATGGAGACAGACTTGTGTGACTCAATTATAGGGCAAGAGCAGGCAGCAGCTCTCAGTGGTTTAGTCTAGTGCCAGTCTAGTCTCACTGGCATCCACTGCAGCTTTCCACTCTCCTTTCTCTGGTGAGCAGCAAGCTGCCCTATGGAAGCAGGGCCCAGGCTAGGTACCTCTCATCTCTCATGCCACCTACCAGCCACATAACAATGCAGGAAGGCCCTGGAGTACCTGTGGAATATACTTGATCAGCGTGATGGCAAGCTTGATGTAGGAGAAACAGAAGAGAAACTGCAGCCATGTGGTCACTCCAACTGCAGCCACAACCATGGTGATGAAGGCAAAGAGCCATGAGAGCACCAGGAAGCCAATGGCAGGCCATGACACACGCTGGCTGCCTCGCTGAGGATGAGATGGAGGAGGTGCTATAGGTGGGGGCACAGAAGTTGCTGCAAGGTCTAAGGGGGGGATGGTGTAAGAGAGCTGGAGGCAGAAGTGTGGCCTTGACATAGCCTGAGGGAGGGGCCCTCGGCAGATCCAGAGATCTTACTCTGTCTAGATCATGGGATGAGTCAACACCTGGGCTTGGATAAGGTGTAAGGTCCCCAGCACAGACTCCATTAAAAAAATACTATCAAGGTCTCCTGATCTATCCACTGTGGATTTTCTTGCTTTCACCTACTTTTGTGTTCTTACTTTGCATGGCTGAATGTCATTCTGAGTGAGTTGAATGAGGTTAGGGTTATCGATTCTAATCTGGAGGCCTGGCACCTTGTTCCGGCCTGGGAACTGACTTGTTCCATGGCTTGCATGAAGTCTAGAAGTCTCTGAATCCTGTATGTCAGCCTTTCTCTGACATGGTTCCAAAGTAGGCTATCTTTACTACAGTGTCATAGCAAAGATAAGACAACCTAGGAGGTCCAAGAACCTTCCTGGAAGCCATGCAACCCCACTCCTCACACAGGGTAAAAGGGATGAGGTGCACCATGGGAGAGCGAAAGCAAAGCTGGCACCTCAAGAGTCCTCTGAAACACTGGGGTCTCCTAAGGATGTCTTCCCTGCTGAGATCCCACAGTCCTCCAGTAACAAGGCTGAGTCCTGGTTGCTCCTGGCCTTTTGGAAAACAGCTCCCCCATAGGTACTCAGAACCCTGGCTACAGTTACTGCTCATAGTTCCTCTCACCTGCTCCCCAAGAAAAACGTCCTCCCTTTCTCTTCAGCATGGGTTCTTCACTAACCCTTGGATTACTAGAAGCATTTCCTTTGCCATCCTCTCTCCCTGGGTGGGCTCAGGCCTCTACTAACTGTCTGTGTTTCCAATCCACTCCATACCACACTCTCTATACTGCCTCTCTTTATGTCCCTCACCCCAGACATGCAGTGTTCCATATTGTTAGTACAGGGTCTGACCCATTCTCTAGGCCCAGGAAGGAGATGCTGATGAATGAATGAATGGGTGGATGGATGAATGCTTCCTTTCTGAGTATTCCCCATCTTCCACTGAAAGACAGGTAGCAGTGCCATGTGGGTAGGATGGGAAGGATATTGGCTCATGCAGGTGAATGAAGGCAGGCCTGATCTCTTACCTCATATAGGCAGCATTGCAGGATGACAATCAGAGTGAGAGTGACTGCATGCAGGCTGAAGAAGACATCATTAATGTCCACAGGGTTCACGCCATTGGGGTGTTTCTGGAGAAACTGCTCCTGTTAGGGGGAAGGAAGATGGGAGGTGACAGCAGCTTGGCTACCAAGTGGCTCTGGTGGACTGTGGGGCCTGGGCAGTACTGTACCTGGATGTAGGGCACCCACAGGAGGCCAATGTTGAACACGCTGTAGGCCACAAAGCCCGTCAGGTTCAGGGCCAAGAAGTCAAAGCTCAGGCCAATGACACTGTGGGCAGGGGACAGAGGAATGAAATAGGGCAAAGATGAGGCTAGGGACCACTGGGAAGGGAGGAGACAGAGCTCCTGGCACACAGAGAAGAGCACTGTCCTTAGGTCTTACTGCACAACTGGTATCAGCCAACCACACCCCTCCCCCCTTTTTATTTTTTGCTAGTCCTGGGGCTTGAACTCAGGGTCTGGGTACAGTTCCTGAGCTTTTTTTTTTTTTTTTGGTCCAGTAGTGGGGCCTGAACTCTGGGCCTGGGCGCTGTCCCTCAGCTCTTCAGCTCAAGGCTAGCGCTCTACCACTTGAGCCATAGCACCACTTCCAGCTTTTTTTCCTTTTTGCTTATATGGTGCTGAGGAATCAAACCCAGGGCCTCATACATGCAAGGCAAGCACTCTACCACTGAGCCACTTTCTCAGCCCCAATTCCTGAGCTTTTTGCTCAAGGCTAGTGCTCTATCACTTGAGCTGCAGCTCGACTTTTGGCTTTTTGGTAGTTATTTGGAGGTAAGAGTCTCAAGGATTTTTTTTGCCTGGGCTGGCTTGAAACCATGATTCTCAGATCGCAGACTCTTTTTTTTTTTTTTTTTTTCTGGTTGTGGAGCTTGAACTCTGGGCCTGGGCACTGTTCTGAGCTCTTCAGCTCAAGGCTAGCACTCTACCATTGAGCCATAGCACCCACTTCAAGCTTTTTCTGTGTATGTGGTGCTGAGGAATCGAACCCAGGGCCTCATGCAAGCAAGGCAAGCACTCTACCACTGACCCACCTTCCCAGCCCCGCAGACTCTTAAGTAGCTAGAATTACAGGTGTAAGACACCATTTCCCTGCCAACCATGCCTTTTTTTTTTTTTTTTTTTTTTTTTTGCCAGTCCTGGGGCTTGAACTCAGGGCTGGGCACTGTTCCTGAGCCTCTCTATGCTCAAGGCTAGCACTCTACCACTTGAGCCACAGCACCACTTCTAACCTTTTCTATGTATGTATACTGAGGAATTGAACCCAGAGCTTCATGAATGCTAGGCAAGCAGTCTACCACAAGCCACATTCCCAGCCTCCAACCATACCTCTTAAGACCCAGTTTGTTCCTTCTCTCTTCCTCCAAATATTTCTCCTAGAGGCTTCCTTCAGGAAGGCAGCATCTACCGCACAAAGTACCCTAAGAGGCCAGAGTGTCTATGAAGCACCTATACTCTGTCTATAAAATCACAGTGAGTGGCTCAGTGTCCAGGGCTGAGGGCTGTGTGACAGAATACCCAAGTCTTACAGGGCTAACACTGGGGTTCACCCAGTCCATTCTTTGCTTAGCGAAGAAGAGCCATGTCACTGCTTCCACAGAATGGGGTTGAACTGGGTGAGGGACTAAAGGCCCAGCATTGAAGTCCTATCTTGATTCCTGTAGAGATTTCTTATAGGGACAGCTTTTGCAAAAGGGCAGGAAAGATGCCCATCATACCACCCCACTTGAGCCTGCTGCAGGTCTGGCTCAGCAGGTTACCTTTTCCGTCTCCAGTTCTTGATCACCTGAGGGTAGAAGGAGATGGACCAGGCCACAAAGTAGATCCAGCCAATCATCTGGTTTATGATGCTAATAGCACTGCTGTGGATCACTAAGAAGAGTATTCTTGGGCTAGAATGGAGTTGGGAATGGGATAAGCTGAGGCTAGTTTTCTGAAGAAAACCCCAATGTGTCTGTGCTCAGCACAGCCTCCCTTCCCATCATGTGTGGTCCACACACGCAGGGGCAGAGGCCAGCCTACCTGGTCTGGTTGGAATGATTTCCATGCAGATGAACTGTCACTTGTCCAACATTTTGAGATGTCACTTGGAAAGAAGAATAAGTCACTCCGGGAGGCACTACAACCTGTTAAGAAGACTGAATTTGATCTGAGGCCATATGTAATTATTGACCATCTATCAAAACAAGTGCCTTGCTCCAGGCTGAGAACATAGCACACATGGTCCCTGCCTTCCAAGAGCTTCCTAACCAAAGGCAGTACTGGGCTAGCCAACCAACTGGACCCCTGCTCCCCAGCTCTTCTCTCTTTGGCTTTCCATTCAGTATTGCAGTCTGGTACTCAGGCCCTCCCCTAGCTAATGGACAATGGACAGGAGTGTGGGATGGCCCTCTTTCTCTTACTAGCTATTTGATCTCTGTTCATCTGTAAACTTTAGGGAACAACTAAACATCAAGCATTGACTTCGACAGGGTCACTAACAATGATACAACTTCCGTCAAGCTTACAGAACAGACCTGGCACATGGCAGGCCATGAGTACATCACGTCACAAATGTACTATATCTGTATCATTGCTACTTTCATCATTATTGGGTTCCTCCATTCCCATGAAGGATATCTACCATGCACTGCCTGGCTACCACATGGAAAAACAGAAAGGTGCACAGATATGTGGTAAGGACAATGTTCTCATCCTCATTTTCATCAAATATTTATCTAGTCTTGCTCTAGGAAAACAGGTTTTGAAGCCCGCCTATGACGTCACATTCTGAAATCATTCCTTCTGATACAAATCCATGCAGAGCAACAAAGATGGTATCTTTATTGAACCAAACTGTCTCCTGCCCTCAATGGCTATTGGTCCCTAGATAATACTCTGGGTGGCACTCTCAACCTATCAGATCACTTGTGTCTATGAGGATATAGCCCATAGATAGCAGTGGTTTCTCTTTTTCTTTTGAAGCAGGCTCTCATTATGCAGCTCAGGCTAACCTGGAGTTCACTAGGTAGCCCAGGGTGGCCTCAAATTCCAGACCTCCAGCTTTTACCTACTGATTGTTAAGATTACAAGCTGTACCATCATGCCAGGCTAACAGTGGCTTCTCAATGAGAATCCTTCAGGCATTTAGTTTTTGGTCTTAAGCCCCAGAAAATGGGGGGCTTTGGCAATGGAAATGAAGTCCAACTTGTGGTCTGTGTCTTGCAAGTGACTTTTTTTTTTTTTTAATATTTGAGTTTGAATTCAGAGCATTTCATTTGCTAGGCAAGCAGTCGATAAGCCATACCTCCAACTCTTTGCGCCTCCCCCCTGCTGTGTGTGTGTGTGTGTGTGTGTGTTAGTACTAGGTATTAGAATTTGAACTCAGGGCCCCAATGCTTGCTAAGCAGGTGCTCTATCGCTTGAACCATTCTACTACTCCCTTTTTGCCTTGGTTATTTTCAAATAGGGTCTTGCTCCATGCCTGGGGAGTCTCCCATCTTTGCTTCCCTGTAGCTTGGGATGATAGGTATATGCTATCACACCTACGCACTGGTTAAGGTGGAGTCTCAAGAACTTTTCTGCCCAGGCAGGCCTCGAACAGAAATCCCTAAATTTCCACCTCTCAGGTATCTAGAACTACAGACTTGAGCCACCATGCTTGGCTAGTAATTTTTTGGATATTGGTTAGCTTTGGACCATGAACTGCCCATGGATTACAGGCATGCCACCATGACTGACCTGGAAGTTACATTCTGGTGATATGCTATCATTTTTGGCTCTTTTCTTTTCTTATCACCTCATTTCCCCCCCCTCTTACACAGAGTTTGTTTGCAATATTGTATATGGCCACTAAATCCCTAAACAGAGTTTGCTTACAATTTTGTATATGGCTACTAAATCCCTTTGGAGCAAGGCAGGAACAAATGGACCAACCAGATATTGACCAGAACAAGGTACAATGAAATGATAATGACCACTGCCTTTACTGAGTGCTCCCTACCTGCCAGGTACAACCTCAGACACTTTAGATTTGCCTCTACTGCTTTTAATTCTCACAGTGCAGCCAAGGAGATATTACCTAGACAAATGAGGAAATAATGTGTTGGGCTGAAGTATATTACCAGGGCTTACAGACAAGGCCAGGCTCATGAGCCACTTGACTCTCTGATTCACAAATAAAGTAAGGGGGCTGGGAAGGTGGCTCAGTGGTAGAGCGCTTGCCTTGCATGCATGAGGCCCTGGGTTCGATTCCTCAGCACCACATAAGCAAAAAGAAAAAAGCCGGAAGTGGCGTTGTGGCTCAAGTGGTAGAGCGCTAGCCTTGAGCTGAAGAGCTGAGGGACAGTGCCCAGGCCCAGAGTTCAGGCCCCACGACTAGACCCAAAAATAAATAAACAAACAAGTAAAGTAAGGGACAGGACTGATAAAAGCTGGATAGGGAAGGCCAGCAACCAGGAGCCTGAGAAGGTGGTTCAGATTCCTATGAAATTTTTCATAAGATATATATGAAGATTTTCATATAAATATGTAGAAATAGGTATATATATAATATATATGTATGGCTTTAGTTATACAAATATATATACTTATATAAATAGGTATTATATATATATATATAAATAGGTTCCTTCCTTGTAGTGGAACTTGAACTGATGCCATCATGTTCTTGCTCAGCATTTTTGCTCATAGTCAGCACTCTACCACTTGACCCACACCTCTACTTCCAGCTCTTTTGCTGGTTGATTACCTGGGCTGGCTTTGAACCTTGACTTTTAAATCTCAGCCTTCCAAGTAGCTGTGGTTATAGGCATGAGCCACAGGCACCTGGCTTACTGTTAAAATTCTTTAAAATTGAACTATAAATGAATACAAATTGAACTATAATATTATACATAGACACAATGCTGAAAAGTACAAAGATCACACTTGATGACCTGTCTGCAGACGGAACATATCCAGCTCCCTACTAGAAGTCCTGTTCTATCTCTTCCAGGCTACTGACTCCCAGGGTAACTTGTGTTGGTACCTTTTTTTTTTTTGTCGGTCATGGGGCCTGAACTCTGGGCTTGGGTGCTGTCCCTCAGGTCTTCAGCTCAAGGCTAGTGCTCTACCACTTGAGATACAGCGCCACTTCCAGTTTTCTGGTGGTTTATTGGAGATAAGGGTTTCACAGACTTTCCTGCCCAGGCTAGCTTTGAATCACAATCCTCAGATCTCAGTTTCCTGAGTAGCTAGGATTACAAGCATGAGCCACTGGCGCCCGGGTTGGTACCTTTTTTTTATACAAGGAGTCATATAGCCCATACTTTTGGCGTCATGTTCTTCTTATTTGATATTACACTTGACTTTTATTTTTATTTTGCCTGTCATGCGTCCTGAACTGTGGGTCTGGGCGCTGTCCCTCAGCTCTTCAGCTCAAGTCTAGCGCTCTACCACTGGAGCCACAGTGCCACTTCCGGCTTTTTCTGTTTATGTGGTGCTGAGGAATCGAACCCAGGGCCTCATGTTTGCAAGGCATGCACTCTACCGCTGAGCTACCTTCCCAGCCCCCCGACTTTTGTTTATTTTTAAGAGAATCTTTTCACTTAAATGTCTGGAGCTATGAAATGATCAGCATCTGTTCCTCTGAGTGTACATGGATCACACAGATCCCTGGTGGCTGCCATGTCAGACCTGCTGTTAGAACCAGCAGCTTTCCTTGCACTGTACATTGGACTTAGCGTGTGGGGGAGGTAAAATCTACCTCTCACACAAAGTCTCTTTAGTGGGATACTCTGAAGCTCCTCTCAGCAATGGGATTTGTCAGATCCCAGATTCTCAGGATGTGCCTCATGGCCATCAAGCTCATTCCTGCATTATTCTCTTCCTGCCCCTCCCCAGATTTATTACAGCATAATTGACAAACAAAATGTATATTTTATGCAGGAGTTGGTGGCTCATGTCTATAAACCTCATTACTCAGAAGACTGAAATCTGGAGTATCCTGATTTGAAGCGAGCCTGGGCAGAAACTTTATCTCCAAAATAAACAACAAAAATGAAGGAGGCATGTGCAAGTGGTAGAGTGCTGACAAGCAAGCAAGCTGAGCAAGCACAAGGCCCTGAGTTCAAACTCCTGTCATAAAAAATTGCATATATTGCCGGGCGCTGGTGGCTCATGCCTGTAATCCTAGCTACTCAGGAAGCTGAAATCTGAGGATCGCGGTTCAAAGCCAGCCCGGGCAGGAGAGACCGTGAGACTCCTATCTCCAATAAACCACCAGAAGACCAGAAGTGGCGCTGTAGCTCAAGTGGTAGAGCGCTCGCCTTGCACTGAAGAGCTGAGGGACAGTGCCCAGGCCAGAGTTCAAGCCCCATGACCGACAAAAAAAAAAAAAAAAAAATTGCATATATTTATATCATACAATGTGAAGTGCATATTTTTACATGAGTTAATCAAGAAAATTAACATATCCATTATCTCATATACATAAGTTTTTGTGTGGTAGGAATATTGAAGATTTAATCTCTTAGCAATTTTCAACTACAATCATGCGTACCTGTAGAATGAGCTATACCCTGAAAATTGTGTCATTAAGTGATTACATAATTGTGCAAACAGCATAGAGTGTATGTGCACAAACTAAGATGGCTACAAAATCACTAGATGATATATTAAGGGACTATTACTCTATACGCTATTCTTCACTGACCAAAATGGCATTTGTGGTGTGTGACTGCATATTACAACTTATTAACTGTTGTCACCCTGCTATATAATACATCTCCACAAATTATCCATCTTAAACTGACTGGTGTTCAACTTGTTTTTAAAATGTTTTTATTTAAGTAGTTGTACAAAGGAGATGCCATTCAACAAAGCAGTTTATGAATACAGTGCATCCTGATCACTGTCACCTATTTCATTATTCTCCCTCATCACATCCAACACCACTCAATTTTCTTAATTTTTAAAGGATATGCATTGAATTTTATGACTGCATTTCCCCCACTTCATTTGTCTATTCCCTTCCCCTTGATCCGACCTCCCCTCCACTTTCGAGTACCCATTTTCTGTTTATTTTGTTGGACTGTGAGTTAGCCTTTCTAAGGAATTAGACCATTTGGTACATCTGTATACACTCCAACCATTTGATACATTTGTGTACACTCCAAAGTGTTTACTTATGTATCTGTAATTCTGGCTTCCACATATGAGAGAAAATGTGTTCTTTGTCTATGGGCCTGACTTACTTCCCTTAACATGATTTTGGACTCTTATTGATCCTGGGAGGCTGCTTCCTTATGGTAGTCTTTTTTTTCTTCTTTTCTTTGCAGAGTTGAGGACAGAACTCAGGGCCTTGCACTTGCCAGACAAGTCCTCCTTCACTTAGCTAAATCCTCAACCCTGATCTGGTAGTCTTTTATCTAGTTAAATAGTAACTGGTTCACATCCTTGTTAAGACAGAAGCAAGATAGAAACAAATAAGTAAATATATGACGGTATGAATGATTACCACTATTATACCAGATAGCCTCTGGGACTAATCTTTCCAAGTGTGATCCAACTTAATGGTGCCTCAATACAAATGCTTCACAAATCTTAATATGGACCCCAATTATCTGGAAATGGTGTGAACAAGTAAAATCTGAATCAGTGTATTTGGGATTGTGGTCTGTGATTCTGTTTAATTAAAGTTTTTTTTTTTTTGATGTGGTGGGGGTGCCTAAATATGGGGCCTCATGCAAGCTAGGCAAGTGTTCTACCACTGAATATCCTCAGCCCCACAGGTTTTTAAGCAAGGTTAATGCTGCTGGTCTATGAATGTAGCAAGGCAGTAGCAAACTATCTAATGACCTACCGTGTTTGTTTTTTTTTGTTGTTGTTGTGGGGCTTGAACTTGGGGTTTGAGTACTGTCCTTGAGCTCTTTTGCTCAAGGCTAGTGTTCTACCACTTTGAGCCACAGCACCACTTCTGGATTCTTAGAGGTTAATTGGAGATAAAGAGTCTCATGGACTTTCTTGCCTGGGCTGGCTTTGAACCATGATCTTCTGATCTCTGCCTCCTGAGTAGTGCTGGGATTATAGGTATGAGCTACCAGTGCCTGGCTAACTTTTACATTCTTGGAACCACCTTTGCCTCAGGCTTCTTATTTGGAGCAAGACTACTCACACCTGTAATCCTAGCTACTCAGGAGGCTGAGCCCTGAGGATCACAGTTTGATAAAGTCTTCCTGGGCAGCAGGAAAGTCCATACTACTTAACCCACCTAAAAACTGGAAGTGTTGCTATAGCTCAAAGTGGTAGAGTGTTAATCTTGAACAAAAAAATCTCAGCGATGGTGCCCAGGTCCTGAATTCAAGCCCCACAACTGGCAAAAAATAAAAAATAATCTTATTACCAACTACAGTCATCATGCTGTACAACAGTTTTCTAGAAACTATTCATCCTAATGGACTTGCATTCATTTTTCTAGTTCTACTTAGTAAAACCTACACAGCACAAAAACATTCGTTCCCCTAAAGACCAACAAAGACAAAAACCCCACAGATTTCTAGAACGATGGCAAAAGGACAGTATACGTCATATATTTCCGTAGCTTTTGTTTTGTTTCCTAGCATTTTCCCTACTCACTAGTTAAGATCTGTTACTTACCTCATCAGGGAGATCAAGGATAGTAATATTTTTTGAACGAAATGTGATTTCAAAAGTGATCAGTAAGGTTGCATTTAATGGATACCTATGGAAGACAAGAGTCTAATTACTGCTGAAAAATGGGCCCAATGAGATCTCAATCAACCCTCTAGACTTCATTTCTGGGCTTTTATTTCTCTAGTAATTAGGAGCAGGAAGTGCTGCATGCTTAACCTTGAGGAGCAGTTGTCTTTTTTTTTTTTTTTAAATCAGGAGACTGAAAGTCCCTTTAGTAAAGGATGAGAATATGAGAAGGTGGCAAACGGGCTGAGAATGATAGCGGAGGTACCCAGAGGTGAACAGGCCCATGTCTCCCTGCTCTAGTGGGACAAGTTTCCCAGAAAGGGTTAGATTTAAGCAGGGTATTATAAGAAAGTCAGCATTTGAATGAAAAGCACTGAAACCTCTGGGAACAGAAGAATTACTTTATAGAGGGCAGTGGGGAACAGGGAAGGATTCTGGTAAGGGGAGAGTTGAGGTAAAAGATGACTTACATGATCTATACCATGTGGGTGGGTATGTATAGAGATTTGGGATATGGGAATGAAACTGGAGGTCCAAGATGGGGCCTGGAAGCTGAAGTATTGGTTTGAGATCAGAGTAAAGATTTGATTTTTATTTTTTTACTTATTTTTATTTTATTTTTTGGTTGGCTGTGGGGCTTGAACTCTGGGCCTGGGCACTGTCCCTATGCTCTTCAGCTCAAGGCTAGCGCTCTACCGCTTGAGCCATAGTGCCACTTCCGGTTTTCTAGTGGTTTCTTGGAGATAAGAGTCTCACAGACTTTCCTGCCCAGACTGGCTTTGACCCAAGATCCTCAGATCTCAGCCTCCTGAGTAGCTAGGATTACAGGTGTGAGCCACCAGCACTTGGCTAAGATTTGATCTTTGATAATGTAAAAAGGAAGGAATTCCAGGTGTTCAGCTTAGAGTATTCTCATAGCTGAGAGGCATGAGTAGGATAAACCACTAAAGGACACAAAGGGAAACAAAGGGAGACAAAGGGAGAAGAGGAACACTCTGCACAAGGTGGAGACTGCTGTGACATCAAAACCAGTAGGTGTCAGCAAATGACACTCCACCAACAAAGGCCAAGCAATGAGCAGCACTATGGAATCCTCTGATACAGTCACTACTAGTTTAGCAGCACTATGGAATCCTCTGTTGCAGTCACTTCTGATTTAGCATGTGACCTCAGCAGTGCTGGCCAGTACTTCAGCTCCCTTGGCCTGAAATATTTATAATCTTGGAAAGGGTCTAGGCCATCTACTGCTATTCACTCAAGGATTGTCATGGGGCAGGGTATGGGGGAAGGCTCAAGTCTTAGAGAAAAGCAGTATATTTTCCTTTTCTCTTCCCCCCCAGTGGAACCACAGGCTCAGTATGGTGCTCCAAGAACCTGCTTGGTAGCCCCAGGCTGGTCTCACTGCTCCCTGAATGGCTTGTCTATAGCTAAAAGCAAGTGTTATACCTAAAATAAAAGTCCACAGGGTCTGTCCAAGGCCAGGCCAGAGAACTTACCCAAGGGTGATGCTGATATTGGTTGAGCTGCCATTTTCCAGCTTCACAATGGGAGGGACGGTGAGGCTGAAAGTAGATTCTGAAAAGACCCAAGTTGATGACATGAATTATTCAGTCAGAGTACAGGCCCATGAGAAACAGGTATGAGGTCCCTGATATATGAACTCATGAACCCTGACTCACTGACAGTCCTATTTTCTAAATGAAACCACCCCTGGTGGTTCATGCCTGTAATCCTAGATAGTAGGCTAAGATCTGAGAATCAAGGTTTGAAGCCAGTGGGGACAGGAAAATCCACGAGGTTTTTTTTTTTTTGGTTGGTTGGTTGTGGGGCTTGAACTCTGGGCCTGGGCACTGTCCCTGCGCTCTTCAGCTCAAGGCAAGTGCTCTACTGCTTGAGCCACAGCGCCACTTCCAGTTTTCTAGTGGTTTACTGGAGATAAGAGTGTCATGGACTTTCCTGCCCAGGCTGGCTTTGAACCATGATCCTCAGATCTCAGCCCACAAGACTCTTATCTTGAATTAATCACCAGAAAGCCAAAAGTGGAACTGTGGTTCAAGTGAAAGCTAAGCAAGAGTGTGAGGCTCTGAGTTTAAGCCCCAGTACTCACAGTCACACTATCTTACAGATACACACATGCACACACACCAGAAAGAGAGAGAGAGGAGGGAGAGAGAGGGAGGCAGAGGGGTTGGAGGTTTCCATGAGGGGACTAGACCTTCAGACCACTGATTGTGCCTTCCCTATCTACTGCCAGACAATGAAGATGATGCTGGCATCATCTCTTTCTCCTGACAGACTCTGAGAACTTGCTACCCAATTACCCAGAGAGTCTAAGAACCATAGAACCCAGAAATTATCACAAAGGAATTCAAGCCACCATCTGGTTCTGTATATGATGAACCACCTTTTAGACAGATAGAACAGAGGTCTTCCCTATTTGTGGGGCTCAAAACAGCACAAAGAATTGGTTCAATCCATTCTTGCATTTTCAGAGATGCAGAGGTCCAGCTAACATGTTTCTAAATAGCCTTTTGGGTTTCCCTCCTGACTTACCCAACCAATGTATGATCTTTCTGTATGTCTATCTGGAGACTGGAGGAGAATGACAAGCAAACAGGGGCTTATTGACATTAAGGTGTTAGCTTGAGACAAAGAGGCCTTCAGGATGATGGGGGAACAAGTTTGGCCTTAGGAAACTAACTTGGGAGTCTGGAGGCATGGGCCAGTAGAAGAGTGTATGATTAGAATACATGGTGAGAAGGAAGAAGAGGAAGACAAAGAACAAAAGGAAGAGGAGAAAGGAAGAACAGAAGGAAGATGAGCGAGGGAAAAAAAGAGGAAGATAGGGCTGGGAAGTTGGCTCAGTAGAGCGCTTGCCTTGCATGCCTGAGGCCCTGGGTTCGATTCCTCAGCACCACATAAGCAAAAAGAAAAAACCTGGAAGTGGTGCTGTGACTCAAGTGGTAGAGCACTAGCCTTGAGCTGAAGAGCTGAGGGACAGCGCCCAGGCCCAGAGTTCAGGCCCCACAACTGGACCAAAAAAAAAAAAAAAAAAAGAGGAAGATAGAAAAAAGTGTATCACTGGATATGGAGGTGCCAGACTTGAATGAAAGAAAAAGAAAATAGCTAAGGGAGAGTGAGGGGCCCTGTGTTCAAAACTCAGCACAGAAATAAGAACAACAACAACAACAACAACAACAAAACAACAATAACAAAATCCTCCAACCCCCAAATAAAAAAAATTAAAGGAAAAAAGTGGATAACGTATTGTTAGGTGAAATGACTAAGAGCATCCTTGTAACCGAACAGAACTATTAGTTTGAGCTATTCCTGTGTTCTTTCAGTAACCCATTTCCCACTTCTTGTCCCCTTCCCATGTGTGATAAAAGCCCCATGCCAAACCTGCCAATCTCATGTCCCCTGCTTCCTTGTTTTTGGGATTACACATACCTTAGATTATGATAATGAATCTAGACTAGGATGGGAAGGACACCCAAAGTAGGGGAGCAAGAACCCAACTCCTTACAAGGGATAGAGTCTGCAGACAGGGCTCAGCTTTTATCTGTCCAAACCCCTTACAGGCAGAAGATGAAGAAATGAGATGTGAAATTTTAAGATGCTCAGGTTGGAAGGAAACTTGAAAGTTACCTAATTCAACCTTCCTTCCTTCCTTCCTTTCTTTCTTTCTCTCTCTCGCTCTCTCTCTATATATGTATATATATTTTCTTTTTTTCACAAAGTTGACAAACCATTCAAAAACTTACCACAATTCGTTATGAGATTCAGGGGAAAAAGGATAAAAATAAGCAGCAAATTCCTTATCATGTTCTCTGATTTCTCAGAACTAGGAAGAAAAACAAACAGCAAGCGAAATTCATGTTAAGGTTGAAATCAACTCAGCTCCAAGTGGACAATATACCACCTGGAACCACAACAATAAGACAGCTCATAAAAGACTTGCAACTGGGCGCCAGTAGCTCAGATTCGGATCTGAGGATCAAGGTTCAAAGCCAGCCTGGGCAGGAAAGTCCATGAGACTTACATCAATTAACCACAAAGAAATTAGGAGTAAAGCTGTGGTTCATGTGGTAGAGCTGTAGCTTTGCACATGTGCACACATGCGCGCGTGTGTGTACACACACAAACACACACACGTGGCAGGGGGCAGCGAACATAAGCTCAGGGACAGCACCCAGGCCCTGAGTTCAAGCTCCAGGGCTGGCAGAAAAAGAAAAAAAAAAAAAAGACTTTCACATCTCTGACCTCAAGGATTTGACATCATAGTGTCAGAAAAGGGGACCTCCAGAAAGGGCTTATCTTTCTTTGATACATAGGAAAACCAGTTCAGAGCTAAGTGGGTTGTGCAAAGTCCTATTCTGAGGAAGTGAACACAAGCCTTATCTTTTTCCCTCAATTGCCTTTTGTAACCTAGTTAACACAATGCAGTTTTGTGTTTAAAATTTTTTTAAAATTAATCAGTACTTTAAAATAAAGGTGAAATGTGATTATAAAAAAATTTAAGTTAATGTTAGGGAAATGAACCCTAAGATATGTATTCAAATGTTTTTTTCTTTCATGCGATTGTTTCTAACATATTTATAAGAGTATTTCTTTGTTGCTTTGTGTGTCCCTCCCCCACAGTATAACCCTTGCTTTCACTGTATTTGATGTCGGTGTAATTTGTGGAGGGGAAAAACAAATCGTTTAAATAGGGATACATACAGGTGGACCCATTGCAACAATGATGTACAAGTCGTTATGTAGAAAACGAACTTTACAACTTTGGTGCGGGGGTGGGGGTGGGGGTGTGGATTTGGGGGGGGGGGGGAAGGATGGGATGGGAAGGGGAAACAAAGGAGGAGGCTACAATGCTTGATAAGAAATGTACCCATTATCTTGCCTATGCAATTGTAACCCCTCTGTACAGTATTTTCACAATAAAATTTTTTTTTAAAATTAGTATCACTTCCGTAAAACATCTGTCATTCTACTGAAAGCAAAACATGGAAAATGAAACTGTGTCAGCAAAAGTCCCTCAATGCCAAAGGATGAGACACTCTGGACAGACAGAAAAGCATTAACCAGTAAGTTGATCTTAATGCTGAAAAAATTCAGATTTGATATCACATATGACTAACGGCTGGTGGAAGCTACAAGACAGAAACCGAGCACTTCATCCATTATGACATGGTGACAAAAAATCCCACTGTAGAAATAGATGAGTAAATTGTTCAATGTTAGTTTCTATCTGCTTAAAGTTTTGTTTCATTATCAAATTCCAAAAAATATGATTGTACGCTGAGTTCACTCAAGTCATGTTATCATTGATTTACTTTACCTTTTCTATATCTATTTTACAAATTTAAAACATTTTAATGATTTCACAGATCCGTTTTGAAAAAGTATTTGGAAACTGAATGCATTTAGTCAAATTACAACTTATTTTACTTAAAAGGAAATTATTTCAAAGAAAAGGAAATTGCCTCAAAATCTAAGAGATTAATTCCCTAAGATAAGTTACTATCTAGTTTGAAGTTTTACAAATAAACATTATTGACCTAGCAGGGTTGATTTACATTTTCTTCAGCAACTAAATTTCAACTTTTTTCTTTAGTGGCTATCTTAATTATTGTGATATTTTCTGTAACTAATATGCTGACATAATTTTCCCATTAGGAATTTGTATACTTATTTATTATTTTGATGAGGCTATCTTGTATTCACCACAGGCAATTTTTTTTTTTTTTTCAGGTAAGGGGTAGGTTTATTCATCATTCTGGCTGGCACCAGGCCATCTTGGTCCCCCACGTGGTGGGGAAAGGGCTGGGATAAAGAGCTGGGAGAGCTGGGAAAGAGAGAGAGCTGGGAAAGAGGGAGAAAAGAGCTAGAAAAGAGAGAAAAGAGCTAGAAAATAGAGCGTCTGGGAAAGGTGGGAAAGAGATAGCTAGGAAAGAGAAGGGAGCCGGGAAAGAGAAGAGAAGGAAAGAGCTAGAAAAGAGCAGAGAGAGCAGAGAGAGAGCAGAGAGACTACCACAGGCAATATTTTAACAGTTCTTAGCTGTTCCTTTTGCTTGATGTTGTTGTTTTAAGCTTTTGTTATCCAACTTTAAAAACTAAACAAAAAACAAAAAACAACCACTGAGCACTTCATTGTGACAATAGGCTCCTCAGATAAGAGTCTCTTGGGGACTTTTCTGCCAGGTCTGACTTCGAACCATGATCCTCAGATCTCACCCTTCTGCGTAGCTAGGATTACAGGTGTGAGCCACGGATGACCAGCAGATGTGCTTTTTTCTGCTGTAAGTTTTAACTCTCTTCCAGGTCTCACTCAGGTATCAACAGTTTCAAGAACCTCTGCCACTCCTCCCTCCTCTCCTGGGAGCAGCCTGGATGCAGATGCCTCCAGTGGCTACCTTCCTGTCACAAAGGACAGGTATGTCTGTCCCACCATCTGGAACTTTCTGGAGAGGTAACAACAAACGTGGCAAGGAATGTGTGGCTGGAGACTGGCTGGGCAGGTTCCAACGTGGGCATAGTTATTTGTTGTGGGATTTTTGGGTGCTACTTAACTTCCCGACTTCCTAATGGGACAACAGGAATGAATTTAAATGAGATGTAAGGCTTGCATTTTCAAAGGAAACTAAAATCAGCTCTTGGCATATGAAAAAAAAAAAAAGGGTAAGATTTTACAGTGGTTTAGGGCTCCCAAGGGTCATAAAACATACATACAGCTTATCAGCTGTATTAAAGTTTCAAGGCGGTGGATGATGGAATGATGTAATGTGATCGTTACCATAGCCCAGCATACTTACCAAGGAATCACACGGCATTGATTAACACTTTCCTCAGTGCAGGGCCCAGGTGTCCTCCTGTCTAAGAACCCAAGAAGGCGGGGGGTGTGGGGGGGGCGTCTCCTCCTGCCTAGTCCCCTGGAGCCCAGCACTGGACAAGTGTCAGCAGGAGCTCCAGGGAATGGTCCTCTGGGGATCTCGCCTTTCCAAAACAACGTGCATACTCTCCAACCCAGCTTCAGGAGGCAACGCAGCAGGAAGCGAGGAGAGCCACCCACATCACCCTGGCATCCCGGCCAGTGGTCCCGCCTTCATGCACCTTCACCCAGACCCTTCAGCCCAGGGCTGTCCAGGCGTCTGGGCGTGGAGTGGTCGTCGGTGCCACTGGAGTCCAGGGGCGGCGGAGCGGAGCTTGACCGGCAGCAGGCTGTCCCACCGAGGCGTGAGGCCAGTCTCTGGGTCTCAAGGGTCTGCTTGGGAAACTGGGGGGGAGACCCTGGGGCCGCGCCTTTGCTCACCTGACAGCCTCCCGGGCTCGGGGACCGATCTCACCGGACGCAGAAACCACGCGCCAGAGGTAGCTTCGGAGTGCACGGAGATGCCCCCGGCCGGGTGGTCTTGTGTCGGGGCGGGCCCGCGGTCACCTGACCGGCGCCACCTGACTCCTGGAGGCCGAGCTCCGCGCGAGGCACCCTGGGAGTTGTAGTTTTCACGGGTCTGTTTTAGCGGGACAGAGTAAGGCAGGAAGGAAGGGCACTGGCGGGCGCCAGGGCAGGGACAAGGGCTCAGTTATGAGAATAGACGAGCCACGACTAGGGACAAAAGGATCTCAGAGCCTCTTTCCCCAAGTGGTGAAATCAGAGTTCGTTTGGGGTGAGAGGCCCAGACAGCACTAGGTGGTCCCGGAACCTTAGCCTTACTGGGCGGGTCCTTCTGGGTCCCGCCTCCTCCCTGCTTTCCACCTATCCCCGAAACCCGTGGCGGGCGTCCTCTTCGCTCGACCAATGGTAAGGCGAGAGCCCGCCATATTGAATGTGGGTGAGAGGCGTCGGGTAGCTTTCCCTGTGCCTCGCTGCGGGGTGAAGGGAGCTACGCCACCGCTCGCTACCCGGGCTGCCTGGGTTCCCGCTGCCATGGCCGTGCGGCCCGTCACTCTCGGCCTCGACCTGGGCACCACGTCTGTGAAGGCAGCCCTTTTGGAGGCTGCACCCGGCCATCCATCTGGGTTCCTGGTACTGGCGAGCTACTCCCGGGCAGCGCGGGCGGAGGTCGAGTGCGTGGCTGCCGGGTCCCAGGTGAGGAGCGCCCGGACCCGCCGCCCCGGGGGCTCTCGACGCCTTCCTCCGTGAGGCCTTCCTGCCACACTCTCCCGCTGGGGCTCCCTCCTCCCCGCCCCTGCAGTAGCCTGTTTGCCGTCCGCCTGCGCTGTCTCCTTCTGAGGCTTGGCTGCCTGCCGCAGCCCCGCTCCGAGCCTGCCACCTGTTGTCAATGGGCTCCCTGCTCGGTGGCAGCACCCCACTTGTGGCGCTGGCTTCCAGTACTCTCTGCCCTCTACTTTCTGTACCTTGGCTTCGAGGAATCGCCCTCCTGTGCGTGTAGAATGACCACAGGCCTCTCCTACCCTGGCTGTACGCTGCAGCTCATGTCTGCCCTATGTCCATAGTTCAAGGGTCAGTTTGTTCCCTGGGAGTTATCTTCAGCAAATCTGATGCAGAATCAGGCCTAACAGGCTCCTTTCATTCCTTAGAACCGAATATAACCGCAACTAACACTCACTTGATTAGCCAAAGTCTGTCAGCTCCAAAAACAGACACTCTGGAGGAAAGACCAGAACTGGTAGGAAGACACAGATAAGTGGATTAAAATACTGATTTTTAAAAAGATCGATAATTATGCATCACAACCAGTGGCTTGTGAAGCCAGGAGAGATGCGGGTGGGTTCAGAAAGGATTTCAGTCCTCACAAATGGGGACCCTGCAAAAGTAACTCTGTACAACCAATTAACGATAGAAATGAATACCAGGGAACTTTCCGTGTAACCTTTGGTTGTTTTCTGGGCCTCAGCTTATTCTCTTGAGTTGAAATAGGTGACCTTTAAGTCCTCTTCCAGCCACAAATTGGCATTTTTGGGGCCGAGCCCTACCCCCAAGAGCTTTGTTTTTCCTAAGCTCTTGTGGACTCAGTTCTTTAGGGTTCAGAATCCATCTTTCTGGGAAACATTTCAGAGGATAAAGATTTGAAGAACACTTTGCATTTTGAGAGAGGCTTTTAAAAGTACTCTGGTTGAGGCCTTGGTATTTTAGAGTGATTTATTTCACTTTAGGGACTGTGAAATGGAGGTAAAGTTGATTCTGACATTGTGGAGGTGAGCATCTGAACTGGGATTACAGGACAGTAACTTCAGGCACTGGACTGCCTCCCTCTCTCCCCCCTCCCCCCCCCCATCTCTCTTCCTTCCTCTCCCTCCCAATTCTAGGGTTCAATCCATGCATGTTAGACAAGTGCTTTCTGCTCTGCTCTGTTGTAGAGTTACATACCCAGTCCAGGATCACTTTTTTTTTTTTGTGCTAGTCTTTGAGCTTGAACTGAGGCCCAGGGTGCTGTCCCTGAGCCTCTTCTACTCAAGGCTGTTACTCTACCACTTGAGCCACAGTTCCATTTCCATCTTTTTGGAGTTTAATTTGAACTCTGATTCTCAGATCACAGCCTCCTGAGTAACTAGGAATACAGGTATGAGCCATTGGTGCCTGGTTTACAGGCAAGCTGTTTCTGTTTGCAGGTACACCCAGTATGTCACACCTGCCCAATGAAGGGCATGGGGGTGGCAGTAATTATCTGTCTCCCTTTATACTTATTTATGACAAACAACATTGTGATTTCATCTATGGCAGGTTTCTCAGCCTTGGCACTGTTGACATTTGGGCTGTTGACATTTGGTTGTAGGTACTATCTTGTGTAGGTTGTTTAGCAGTAACTCCAACCTTAGCCCATTAGGTGCTAGTGGCATTTTCCCCTTCCAGATGTGATAACCAAAAATATGTCCTTATTGTGAAATGTCCCCTAAGAACTAAATCACCCCAAGTAGAAATACCATCTATAGGAATACCAGATGGCTAAGCTCTTTGCTCGTGTATGCTCATCCTTTTCACTCACCATTAGTACTGTGTATACCAAGATTAAACTTGGCAGAGGTTCAGATGATCAAGTTTGTAGGTTTTTGCAATTTAAGATAAATCTTTTTTTCCTTTTCTTTCTTTGTTGATCCTTCCACCCACCCTCCCTCCTCTTTTAGGAGTAAGGTTCTGCTATATAACCTAGGCTGGTTCCTACCTCAGTCTCTGGAACACTGGAATCAAAACTATGTGTCCTGGATATTTAGAGCTAAGGTTGTGGATTGGTAAGAATAATTTACCAAGACAGGAGAATAGAAGGAGCAAAGGTTTATTAGGACACCTGTACAAGAGAGACAGGATGGGGAGCTAGCTAAAGGAGCATAGCACTACTGCTGTTGGTGCTGCTACTTCTGTGTAACTATAGACTTAGGGACAGGGCTAGTGGGGATTTTATTCCTTCTTTAGACCATACTTTAAAAATTTGAGGCCATGGGCACCGCTTGCACTCTCCTGTTTCACATCTGCATTCTGTCTGTCCTTTTCTCGGGCTTGATTCCCTCCTTCATTTCACATGCTTGTTCTGGAGCACTAGGCTCACTTGTTTCACCTGGATCTTGGTATTTGTCTGAATGTCCCCTTAAATGGGGACTTCGTTCACATTGTGTGCCATTACACCTGGCTAAAATACAAAAGAGTCTTAAGGAAAGCTCAATGATCCTGTCTCAAGTTATTTGTCTTCTGGGTTTCAATCTCTTCAGCTATAAACAAAGGGTTTAGGAATGAGAGCATGTGAGTGCCTTAATTATTTTTTCAAGTCTAAAATTCTAGGGTTTGATCTGGATATAGGGTGATATTTTGAACTAAGAAATAATGGCAAGAGCTGTCCTATCATGCAGTGGGCGTGTGTGTACTTTCTGTTCCTCTGACCACACTGCTGAAACTGGAACTGACTGCCTGCCACACAGTACTTCATCTTCACTCCTATCTTTCCTGTTTCCCTAGTCTGTATGCTTCATTCTCACAATTTACCTACCCTCAGGCTCCTTTTAACTATGGCTGATTTGTTCTGAGATGATATATGATGATCTGTCCATGTGAATACTCTTTACTACCTTCTAATACAAGTGCAAGACACAAATGTGAGCCATTTGTGCAATTTTTTGAGTAGTCACATTTAAGTAAAAGGAAGTCAGGTGTGGTGGCAGATACCTGTAGTCCCAGCTGCTTGGGAGGCAGGGGTAGGACCCTTGAGGTCTGAATCCCTAGGCAAAAGCAGGAGACCCTATCTGGAAAACAAACAAACAAATCCAAGACTGCCCCCTCACCTCCTAACCTAAAACTACCACCCAAAACTAAAAGCAAAAAACCCCTGGGGGTATGGCTGAAATAGTAGAGTACTTGCCTAGCAAATGTGAAGGCATGGGTTCAAATTCTAGTACTGAGAAAAAAAGTAAAAGGAAACAGTTGAAATTAATTTTATCATATATTTTATATAATGCAATATATTATCATTTTGGCATGTAGTGACCAATAGACTGACAGAAGTTTATCAATGAGCTGGGAGCCAGTGGTTCATGCCTGTAATCCTAGCTACTCAGGAGGCTGAGATCTGAGGATCACAGTTCAAAGCAAGTCCCTGAGACCCTTATCTCTAATAAACCATAAGAAAACCAGAAGTGGCACTGTGGCTCAAGTGATAGAGCATTCACCTTGAACTGAAGAGCTGAGAGACAGTGCCCAGGCCCAGAGTTCAAGCACTACAACTGAAAAAAAATTAACAAGACACTTAGTATCCTTTTTTTTCCCATACAAACTCTAAACCTGTATATGTTTCATGCCTATACCTCTCAATTCAGACTAGCTGTACATGGCTGATGACTGCTATATTGGACAGTGGAGGTCCACTTGCCCAGTCTTCTTTTTTCCTCTTTGGGAATCATGTGTGGCCTGGTGGCTCCTCTGTGCTTGTTTGTCTTGAGTGCTGTTGTTCAGGACAACTCCTGAACACCTGCTGTTATCCTTCCCATATATAAAGAATCCTTGTCTTGGACTGGGAAGATGGCTAAGTGGTAGAGCGCTTGCCTTACATGCATGAGGCCCTGGGTTCGATTCCTCAGCACCATATAAGCAAAAAGAAAAAAGCCAAAATGGAGCTGTGGCTCAAGTGGTAGAGCGCTAGCCTTGAGCTGAAGAGTTGAGGGACAACACCCAGGCCCAGAGTTCAGGTCCCATGACTGGACGCCCCCCCTTCCCCCCCCCCCCCAAATCCTTGTCTTGATGTGGGCTGCCTCCTCAGGAAATGCTGTTCTGTCTCTGCACACCACACACACATACACACACACACACCCCTTCCTCTTTGTTCTACACACACACACCACACACCCCTTCCTCTTTGTTCCTTATTTCATGCTCCTTAGAAGCAGGGAATGCTCTTTCTGCACACACCACATACACCCCTCCCTTTCTCTTTGTTCTACACACACACACCACACACCCCTTCCTCTTTGATCCTTATTTCATGTTCTTAGAAGCAGAGAATGCTCTGCAAAGCTAACAGGTTTGCTCCTGGGAGGAGAAAGCTGCACTCCCTGGAGGGAACCAGGATCTCCAGGACTCTGGATGTTTCCAGGCCGCAAGCCTTTTTCCTTCCCCATAGAATCAGCATTTGTTGAGAGTTGTGCCATATTTCTTACTGGTTTCTGAGTTGTCTGGGGATCCCTTTGGTTGGTAAAAGCTAGTTTCTTTTGTGCCTTGAGGTAATTTTTATTTTTCAGAAATAGCTTGTTTTGGCTGAAATAAAAATAAGTAGTAGAACCCCAGCTCCTATATAAGCTTTTAAATTTAGCTTATAAAGATTGTTCTATTAATAAATAGCATTAGGGGGCTGGGAATGTGGCTCAGCCGTAGAGTGCTTGCCTTGCATGCATGAGGCCCTGGGTTCCATTACTCAGTACCACATAAACAGAAAAGGCTGGAAGTGGCACTGTGGCTCAAGTGGTAGAGCGCTAGCCTTGCGCTGAAGAACTCAGGGATAGTGCCCAGGCCTAGATTTCAAGCCCAACGACTACCACCACCACCAACACCACCAACAACAACCAAAACAAAAAGCAAGGGCTGGGAATGTGGCTTAGTGGTAGAGTGCTTGCCTCGCATGCATGAAGCCCTGGGTTCAATTCCTCAGTACCACATAAACAGAAAAAGCCAGAAGTGGTGCTGTGGCTCAAGTGGTAGAGTGCTAGCCTGGAGCAAAAGAAGCTCAGGGACAGTGCCCAGGCCCTGAGTTCAAGCCCCAGGACTGGCAAAAAAAAAAAAAGGAAGAAAGAAATCTAATACCAAAATCCAAAACAAAATGAAAACTAAAAGAAAGAGAAATGCTGAGTGTGTAACTTGTAGTAGAGTGCTCTTGCCTAGCATGCTTAACTTCATGGGTTTGATTCCTGAGACCCCAATGTGACAGAACAAAAATCTCAAGCCGGGCGCTGGTGGCTCATGCCTGTAATTCTAGCTACTCAGGAGGCTGAGATCTGAGGATCATGGTTCAAAGCCAGCCCGGGAAGGAAAGTCCCTGAGACTCTGATCTCCAAGAAACCACTAGAAAACGGAAGTGGCGCTGTGGCTCAAGTGGTAGAGTGCTCGCCTTGAGCTGAAGAGGGCAAGGACAGCGCCCAAGCCCAGAGTTCAAGCTGCATGACCTTCAACCCCTCCCCCAAGCCCCCCAAAATCTCGGTGTTTTGTATTTTTGGTTTGCATTTTTGTAGTGCTACGGATCAAACCCAGAGTAGGCAAGTGCTTTAACTTTGAGATATAACACTGCCTCCTCAGATATTTTAAACAGCAGTTATACATTTAATCTATTTTTGCAGAGGTACTTGTACTTTGTCAATTCAAACTCACACTGGGATTGCAGTTTGGAAGGCGCAGCTTCTGCTAGATCTGAATCACTTTTCCAAAGAAGATAGGGAAAGGAGGAGTTCCAAAGGGCAAGTAATACAAAGCAATACAAATTATGTTGTGGGGAATTTCTGTTGCAATTGCAAAAGAACAGTTGTTGAAGATAAACAATGTATATATTTAGTAAAAAAAAATGTTGTTTTTTTTTTTTAAAGAAAACTTGGCAGAGCTTTATTAAGTAAGTAAGCAGACAGACAAAAAGCAGACAAACACACAGAGAAGGGGAGGGGCACACTCTTAACAGAGTGTAGGTGCTCTCAGGGAGAGACATGGGGTGCTCTCAACTTTGAAGCCTTTTAATTTCTTTTAGATCAAATCATTCAGTATACAAAAAACAATACCATGTTTGAGGGTATTGGGAAGATGTTGCTAAGAAAGGCCCAAAGGACTAAAGCACTTCAGGGTGAGCTCTAGTTGTAGGCCTTCCTGGAATGGGGTGCAAAGTTTCTAATAGGGACTTAATATTTTAAGGATGAGGAGGTCACAGAGCCTGGATATTTTTTGTTTCGTCATTACCTGTTTGGAGTCACTCTGTGACTCCCATCCATTGATTGGAATTGGTTTCTCTCCCTCTCCCTCTCTGCTTCCTTCCCTCCCTCCCTCCATCACTCCATCCCTCTCTCTCTTTCTCTCTCTCTCTCTCTCTCTCTCCCCCTCTCTCCCCCCTTCCCCCCAACTCTTCCCCTTTTCCCCTATTCCCCTTTCCCCCTCCCTCTTTCTTTTTCCTTTCCCTTGTCTTTCTCTTTCTCTCCTCCTCTCTCCTCTTTTCAATTTTTATTTTTTGTGACCCTGGTTCAATGAGCAGGGCAATCTACCCTCCAGGAAACTCCCTAATCTTATCTACCCATGCCCACTGTTTCTTGTTATTTTTCCAGGGTCGGGAGCAGAATGTGAGTAGAATCATCCAGGCCCTAAACGAATGCCTTGCTGCCCTTCCCCAGCATCAGCTCCAGAGAGTTGGGGCCATTGGAGTGTCTGGACAGATGCATGGTATAGTGTTTTGGAAAACAGGCCAAGGTATGCTGGACTGTGGGATGATCACGTGCCACTGACAGAAACAGACTGAGAACAAGGGCTCTGTGAGGAGTGTCTTCTAATGACACAAGAGAGTAGTGCTTTGGCTCTTTAGAATGAAGTAACATGGTGTTTCCTTGACTTTTGGGTACATTTTTTTTCTGCTTCAAATGTGTAATAAAGAAATGAACTGTGACTGGGAAGTTGGCTCAGTGGTAGAGTGCTTTCTTTGCATGCATGAGGCCCTGGGTTCAATTCCTCAGTACTACATAAGCAGAAAATTCCAGAAGTGGTGCTGTGGCTCAAGTGGTAGGGTGCTAGCCTAGCCTTGAGCTGAAGAGCTGAGAGACAGCACTCAGGCCCAGAGTTCAGCCCCCACGACCAAAAAAAAAAAAGAAAGTGAACTGTCCGCACACAATGTGATCAAAAGGGAGGCTTTTCTGATTTTTCTGTATAGTACAGTGAAGTGGATTTTCTGAACTTTTTCTTCATTGTACCAGTGTTTTAAAACAAGAAGTTAGCTGTAACTAGGAGATGCCAAGATACAGAGGAAACTCTTTGGAATAAGTTCTTTGTTCTTTATATAATCACAAGGATTTATGACTTCAATTCCAAGAAGTAACTCATTATTATTACTATTACTATTATTATTATAATTATACAAAGAGGTTTCAATTCTGTAAGTCATTTTATGATTTTAATATATCTTGATCAAGGTCACCACATCCATTGGGGAGTAACCCTTTTAAGGGCTGAGTTGCACTTAATAGGTTATTTGATGAAGGTCTCCAGCAGCACAGTGGTGGTGACCTCCTCTGTCTGGCCTCCAGGAGGACACTAAGCCAGGACAACAACAAAGAACAATTCACATGCTATGTTAAGGGAATTACTTGCATGACCTCATCAATATTTCCCAATACCTTACTATGTGAAGAGGAGAAGTTGAAGTTCAGTAGGGTAGAATAATGTCTTTAGGGTTATATAAAAGCAACCTAGGTCGGTGTGCCTTCAGATACCAAGCTTTCATAGGAAGGTACAATGGCTCAGAGAAAGAAAAGACTTTCCCATTAGTGTTTCCAACTTTATATATAAAGTCATGAACTCCCTGTTATAGTGGGAAATACTTTTTGTTTATCTATTTAATCTATTTATATTTTTTGTCAGTTGTGGGGTCTGAACTCTGGGCCTGGGCGCTGTCCCTCACTCTTTTTTTTATTGTTCTATAATTATTTTATATATATATATATATATATATATATATATATATATATACTATTGTAAAAATACTGCACAGAGGGGTTACAGTTACTGTCCCTCACTCTTCAGCTCAATGCTAGCACTTACTACTTGAGCCACAGTGCCACTTCCGTTTTCTTCTGCTTATGTGGTGCTGAGGAATTGAATCCAGGGCCTCATGCATGCAAGGCAAGCACTCTACCACTGAGCCACCTTCCCAGCCCTTTTTGTTTATATATTTACATTGTCTTTACATTGTCTCATAGTGCATCGTCCAGGATGGCTTGGAACTCAGGACACTCTCGCTCCTGCTCTCTGAGTATTTGGCTTATTGGCATGAGCTACCATACCCAGCTAACATTTTTTTTTTAATCTTAAGACTAATACTATGAACTCATCACTGGCTTCAATAAAATAAGCAGCATTTGAGTGTGGGTATGGGTGACTTTAAAAAACAAAACAAAACACTGTTTTAGATGCTATCTCATATCATCTATTCAGTTAGGACTGTGAGTATGAGCCATCAACACATCTGGCTAAGTGTTTGAAGCACAGCATAGATAGTACTTTGCTATTTATTTATGTTGTCTTTAGGTAGTGCACAAAGGGGTTTCAATTCAGTTTGTCAGTTTATGAATACAATGCATTTTGGTCAGTGTTTCCCTTTTCATCATTATCCCCTGCTTCTTCCAACCCCACTCATTCCCTCAATGGAAAACTCCTGTTTTCCACTTTTACATATGTACATTGAATGTTATGACTATATTTTTTTCATCTTCATTTGTTTTATTGTTAATATAAAGGTGATGTACCAAAGAGTTACCATTTCATAAGTCAAGTAATGAGTACATTTCTTTCTGGACAATGTCATCCTTTCTTCACTCTCTGTTTTTCCCTCCCATCCCCACCCACAAGTTGTACAGTTTATTTTCAACATACCGAGTACCAGTGCTGCTTTTGTTCACTCTTTGTCCTGCCATTTCTGTGTCTTTCCCCACCCCAAAGGCAGATAGAAGAATAAACAATATAAAAGGAAAAAAAAAAACAACTCTTGCTTCCATTTCCTGGGGTTAATTTGATATTATTTTATATGATCAGAGGCACAGAGGCATTACACCTTTGTGTTTATCCCTAAGAGTATCCTCCTTTGGTGTTATGACTATATTTACTTACTCTTCCTCTCTCCATTTGTCTGCCCCTTCTCCCCCTGGCCTTATGCTGCCCCCAACAACATACATTGCAGTTTCTTGGCTATTCATTTTGTTAAACTAAGTTAGTTGTTAAAAGTAGTTAAACCATTGGAACCTTCCCCTGCATATACCATAATTTAGTTAATATGTTTGTGTACACATGCATATGCCCCTGTATATGTTTATATACATTGGATGGCTAATTTGGACTGATATAGTTAAGAGGATGTGAACATTGTACTCATCCCTTTCTGCCTGGAGAGTCAGGCTCAGAGTCCCCGGCTGAGTGAGTACTGACTTGCCTCTCTGTATGACTGCTGTCTGGTGATGCATCCTTTAATCATTGCCCTGAAAGGGGCTCGCAAACTGTGGAAGCCTTAGGCAGCTGTCTCCCTCCTACTCCTGTGTCTGCCTCTTGTCAGGCTGGCTGAGACTATGGAAGCTGCTTGGCTCCAGCAGTGGCAGTAGCAGAAGGCCAATTAGAGCACCAGAGTCTAGGTTGTAAAAGCCTTTTAAACTCCTTAATTATTCATTAACGAGAATAAATGTCCTTTTAATACTAAAACCCTTCCCAAAGAGGGCTGCAGAGATCTAATGATTGTGGTCTGGTCACATGCCTTCCTTTCTGCCCATCTCCTGGATTCTGTACCAACCACACAAACCATCAGCCACAACATTGGAAAAAGCTGCTTAATATTTCATTGGACCAGCCTGATGCTTTCTTGTTTTGTTTTCTGTTTCTGGGAAGAAGGACAGCCATCATTTGGCTGATGGTTCCTGCTTAGTAGAGTTGCGTGAAATCGCATTTGGAATCAAGTTATACTACTTTTAATGGCAGCCTTAATTCAGTTTGGTTTCGGTTCCTACAACACATAAGGCCCCATATTGTACCCTGTGGGAGATATAAAAATGAATGGATGAAACCTGAACATAGCTAATACAATTAGGCACTTGTAACCTGAGCAGAGAGCTAAGTGCTTCAGTGAAGGCAAGGGCCAGCAAATTGGAGGAGAGGGAGTGGAGTGATTAGTATCTTCTTAGAGGCCTGTGGTTACACCTGTTTCACATTCTGTTTTCAGACTCAGCAAAAGTGGAGAGAAATGGAGATCTTAAAGTAAACTAAGAGGTGAGCATTAGGCTGGAAGAAAATATTTGCCAGAGTAGGCAAAGTACAGATACCAGTACAAATAAAGAAGCAATAACAAAGAAAGTGTAAGTGGACAAAAGATATGTAGCAGATAGTTCTTAAAAGAGAATATTCAATAGCTAGTAAACATGATGATCAAATCTATGTCATTGGTAATTTGAGATGTACAGGTGAAAACAATGAGAAATTGTTTCCCACCCATTGTATTACAAGAATTCAAAAGGTTTGAGGATGTCAGGTGCTAATAGAGTGTAAAGTGGTCTTTTAAAATGCTAATGCTGGTAATGCAAATTAGTAGAGCTGTTTTGATTACTTTGGTTAGTCTGTTAAAAATAAGGTAGCTGTTGTGACTCAGGAGTTATTGTGCTTATGGATCAATCCAGGAAAATGAACACACATGTGCATGAGGAGGCATTATGCTGCTTCTTTACTGCATCCTTGCTTATTGTAGTGAAAATGTGACATTTACCTGTGGGGATGGATTAAATGGATAGTGGCAGGCCCATGCTGTGGAGTGATATGAAGTACTTAAACAGAATACAGTACAATTAAGAACACATTGAGCAACAATGAATAAAGTACTATTGTTTTAAAAATCCACACACAGGGGTTGGGAAGGTGGCTCAGTGGTAGAGCGCTTGCCTTGCATGCCTGAGGCCCTGGGTTCGATTCCTCAGCACCACATAAGCAAAAAAGAAAAAAGCCGGAAGTGGTGCTGTGGCTCAAGTGGTAGAGCACTAGCCTTGAGCTGAAGAGCTGAGGGACAGCGCCCAGGCTCAGAGTTCAGGCTCCACAACTGGACCCCCCCAAAAAAAATCCACACACAAATTATCTAAATATATTGTGTAGCCTCACAAATGCTGGGAGAGATAAAAAGGCTGAGCAAGCAGGATCTTTATTTGTAATATTTAAAAATTTTGTGTTGGGAATTCATCCACTTGTGTCACTCAAAACTTAAAATAGCTGGGTGCCAGTGGTTCATACCTGAGATCTGAGGATCATAGTTTGAAACAGCCCAGACAGGAAAGTCAGTGACATTCTTACCTCCAATTAACCACCAAAAAGTTGAAATGTGGCTCATATGGTAGAGTGCCAACTAGGAGTGAAAAAATTAAGGGACAGTACTCAGGGCCTGAATTCAAGTACTAATTCTGGTACATATAAAATGCTCCTATAGGGGCTGGGAAGGTGGCTCAGTGGTAGAGCACTTGCCTTGCATGCTCGAGGCCCTGGGTTCGATTCCTCAGCACCACATAAGAAAAAAGCCGGAAGTGGGCTGTGTGGCTCAAGTGGTAGAGCGCTAGCCTTGAGCTAAAGAGCTGAGGGACAGCGCCCAATCCCAGAGTTCAGGCCCCACGACCGGACCCAAAAAAAAAAAAAAAAATGCTCCTATAGAATATGGCTGTGTGTGTGTTTATGTACGTGTGCTAGTCTTGGGGCTTGAACTCAGGGCCTGAGCACTATCTATGAGATTTTTTTCTCAAGGCTAACTCTACCATTTGAGTCATAGGTCCACTTCTGGCTTTTTGCTAGTTAATTGGAGATAAGAGTCTCATGGACTTTTCTGCCGGGGCTGGCTTCAAACTGTGATCCTCAGGCCTCAACCTCCAAAATAGCTAGGATTATAGATGTGACCCTCTGGTACCCTGCAGAACTTCTTTTTTGTTTTTTTTGTCGGTCGTGGAGCTTGAACTCTGGGCTTGGGCACTGTCCTTGCACTCTTCAGCTCAAGGCGAGTGCTCTACTGCTTGAGCCAGAACGCCACTTCCGATTTTCTAGTGGTTTATTGGAGATCAGAGTCTCAGGGACTTTCTTGCCTGGGCTGGCTTTGAACCATGAACCTCAGATCTCAGCCTCCTGAATAGCTAGGATTACAGGCATGAGCCACGATGCCCGGCAGAGCTTCTATTTTTAAACAAACACAAGCTACCAAGATAAAGAAGTGGGCTTTAAATTAGCATATTAAATTGAATTTGGAACACTCTCTAAATGAACCTTAATCTGCTTAAGCTCTTGTAAGAAGGAAAGGTGCACTCAAATGGGATTCCTTTCTCACCCAGATGTGTTTCCTCACTAAGGGAAGGGAAGAATACTTTGAGGCCTTGGCTTGTTATGGTGGAGCCTCAAGGCAATGAAGGCCTGTACCTGTGGGGCCTTTGGTCATATAGCAGCCATTGCTCTCTCTCTCTCTCTCTCTCTTTTTTTTTTCCCCAGTTGGTCATGGAGCTTGAACTCCTGGCTTGGGTGCTATCCCTGCGCTCTTCAGCTCAAGCTAGCACTCTACTGCTTGAGTCACACCACCACTTCCGGTTTTCTGGTGGTTAATTGGAGATGAGTCTCACGGACTTTCCTGCCCAGGCTGGCTTTGAACTATGATCCTCAGATCTCAGCCTCCTCAGTAGCTAGGATTACAGGCATGAGCCACCGGTTCCTGGCTCTCTACTTTTTGAGTTGGTACTTTGGCTCTGCTTGGATGCAGAAAATTATCAGGTTTTTTGTTTTGTTTTGTTTCATTTTTGTACAGTCTCAGGGCTTGAACTCAGGGCCTGGGCACTATTCCTGAGCTCTTTTTGCTCATCCCTTAGTAACTTACACAAGCATTATTTTACCATATCTAGATATTCTTTGGGTCAAGGCCTGCACAGGGCTCAACTGGCTGATTCTTCTGCATGGAATTAATAGCAGTTGCTTGAACATCTGGTGGATAGACAGATGAGGTTTCATGATGCCCTTTCTCAATGGCTGTGATATAACTGGTGGGCTGTAAAGCTGGGTTTACCTGGAAAACTGCACCAGACCTACATGTGGCCTCTTCCTGTAGTTCTCTGGCACTGTAGCTTGAGAGTATCTAGGCTTCTTCCCTAGGGGCTGGTTTCTCCCAGAGAGGCTCCAGTGGGAGCTGCAACACTTCTTATGAATTAGCTTTCTATATTCCAGGTTGTGGCTGCCTTCCACCATATTCTCTTGCTTAAGCAAGTCACCCAGGCCAGCCAATAATTCAAGAAGAGAGGATTTAAATATTATGATATTACCTCTCTCACTCTCTTTCTCTCTCTCACTCTTTGTTTCTGGTGTGGGCTTTTTGTTTTTGGCGTGGGCTTTGAACTCAGGGCTTTGTACTTTCTGGGCTTGTTTGTTCTGCTAGTACTTTACCAATTGAGCCACGCATTTAGTTGTTTTGAACATGGAGTCTTGTAGTCTTCTTTGCCTGGGGTTGGCTTTGAACCACAATCCTCCATATTTTAGCCTCTTGAGTAGATTGGATTACATGCATGAACTACTGGCATGGTATTGTGCTACACCTCCTAATGGGAAGTATAGTGAAGAATTTGTGCAAATCTACCACAAATAATGCTTTCAAGCATTACAAAAACAACATTAAGACTAGAATACTACAATGGATCTAGCTGTTCTCAAATATGAGAATATGAAAAGCATTTGGAGGCCTTTAGGCCTATAGACACATTGTTACAGAATGGTTTAAGCTGGAAACAATTTGGAAGAAATATTTAAATCAGAGCAGATAATTTGCAGAGGTGTTGTATGAGATCAGTGAAGTAAAGTTTGATGTCCAAAGATCCATTAGCTTGGAGTTGGGCTTGTAGCTCAGTATTAGAGCACATGGCACATACTGAACACTCATGCAGCTCTCTAGTAAAGCTCCAGCCATTTCCTCCTCTCCCTAAAAAGATCAATTAGGTAAGACCAAAGGAAAAGAGAAAATATGTTGGTAATCATACAATCAAGTCTAGATAATGTCATCATGATGAGAGTTTTAGATAGGGGACTTGAGACTACTAAATATTTTATGGGGTTCCGGAAAGTATAATAATTTAAGAGTGAATAAAAATCTGGGCATTGATGGCTCATGCCTATAAGCCTACCTACTTAAAAGGCTGAGATCTGAGGATCACAGTTCAAAACCAGCATGGTCAGGAAAGCCTATGAGACTTTTATTATCTCCAATTTATCATAACAAAGTTGGAAGTGGTGCAATAGCTCAAGTGGTACACTGCCAGCCTTGAGTGAGAAAGCTAAGTGCCTAAATCCTGAGTTCAAGCCCCATACCAGTGCACACACACACACACACACACACACACACACACACGAATAAAGAGTAGGGTGGTGGCACATATCCACAATCCTAGCTGCTTAAGAGGCTGAATCTTGGAGGATCATGGTTCAGAACTAGCCCAGAAAGCAAAGATCACAAGACTCTACCTTCAGTTAACCAGCAAAAATGTTATACTAGAGGCATGGCTCCAGTGTTAGGGCACCAGCCTTGAACAAGAAAGCTAACAACAGTGTTAGGCCTGAGTTGAAGCCCTCTAGTACTGGCAAACATACATACATACATACACCCATACATACATAAAATAATAAAAAACAGAAATGGGACACATGGAGGGAGTAAATGACTTGCCCACAGTCATGAAGTCACCTTGATATCAATACCAAGTCTGAGTCCAGCAACATTACAGGGTAGATACTGCTGTGTTGCACAAGTACAGTGGTCTTGGGACCATGTGGGTGACTTCTCAGGTGCTTCTCCTTCCTGTCCTTCTACCCCAGATTGAACTCAGAACCTATTGAGGCCCCACCACTTAACCATTCCCCTAGTTCTCTCTTCCACTTTTTTTTGTGTCTTCTTTCTTTCAGGCTGTGAATGGATAGAAGGAGGGCCTGTTCCTGTGTTTGAGCCCAGAGCTGTGAGCCACCTGGTCACATGGCAGGATGGCCGATGTAGCAGTGAGTTCCTGGCTTCTCTGCCCCAGCCAGGGTCCCATCTCAGCGTGGCCACAGGATTTGGCTGTGCAACCATCTTCTGGCTTTTGAAAAATAGGTATGACAACTACTCTTTGAATCATTTCCAGGGGCTAAGAGTAGGCAGGGACTGCAGCTTTACCTAGTCAGCCCCTGGACTAGATGGCCCTTGTTGGACAGTGCTATTGTAAATGTGGCCTGACATAAGATGTGGTCACAAAACATAGATTTGGTCTAGGATGGCTCCATTTTGCAGGCAGTTCTCTACTATCATCCAGATATAACCCAGAGTGGAAAGGAATGGGACAGGGGAGGGCATGTCCTATTTTCCCAGGCATAGTGCTTCTCCATGTTTTGCATGGAGTGGCAAGGTTTTATTTTAGGGGTTCAGCTGTGCATGAGCCACAGAATTGTGATATACCCTCAGCTGCCCACTGTCTGGTCCTATCATTCACAGCTGGGTACATCATGTACTTCCACCCCCATCAGACTGCACTGAATTGTTTTTGATGTGAAAAACAGCCCAGAATTCCTGAAGTCCTATGATGTAGCTGGCACCATCCAGGACTATGTGGTTACTATGCTGTGTGGCTTGCCAAGACCTGTGATGTCTGACCAAAATGCTGCCAGCTGGGGGTATTTCAACACCCAGAGCCAAAGCTGGAACTTGGAGGTGTAAGTATAACCTTCATGTTATATATAATATATGTAGATATACACATATATATGCATATACATATGTATATTTTTTCCAAGATTGGGACTTGAACTTGGTATTTGATGTTTTCACGCATTGGCTATTATTCTACCACCTGAGCCACTCTGAGTTTTATATGTTTAAAGTAAGACTGATAACCAGAGTTAGTAGACTGGAGGGATGCCTTTTAAGTACTTTTAAAGCAATCATTTGCCTTTTCAGGTACAGAAGTTCAGTGCCTTGTAAGTTCATTTCCTTCAGGGCCCAAATTCTGACATAAAACGAAAAGCATCTGGTAGTTCAGGTAAAGGACTTTTTTTTATAGCGTGTTTCATAAAATAGCCCTTCTGTATTCACTAGCCCTGAGAGCTGGGTGTGTGGGGATCCAGGAGGCTGGCAGGTTTGGCTTTTGTCTGGTCCAGGCTAACCAACTCTAACTGTGCACTGTAGCAGTGAGGCCTCCCTTTGCAGAGAGTTTGTGTTTCCTTCAAGTGTGAGGTGGAGGGGGTCTGGAATGCTGAATGGTCATGAAACTAACACTTCTGCTCCTTTTTTGTGGCTGCTATTTAAACTGTACCCTCCACTAAAGGCAAATCCCCAGCTTTTGTTCACTATAGAAAAAACAAACTCATGGTTTTAAAAAAAGCCAAAGGAAAGAGGAATCTAAGGAAGGATTCTACTTTCCTTTCTCTATAGCACTTTTTTCTTAGTGAGTTTCCTTGAAATAACAAAATCCAGAATACCAAGCACCAGGTAAATCCAGGTGGCTGCTTTTGTTTTGCAGACTGAGAGCCTCAGGCTTTCCCACCCACCTGCTCCCCGACATTGCTGAGCCAGGGAGTACAGCTGGCAGAACTTCCCATATGTGGTTTGAAATCCCCAAAGGGACACAGGTGGGTGTGGCCATGGGTGATTTACAGGCCTCCGTCTATTCCTGCATGGGTCAAAAGACAGATGCAGGTAAGTTTTGCTTTTGTTCTCTCCCGAGACACTAACGTCTCCTGTCTCCTAAGTGCTATCCCTGAGCAAAGTTCTGAGGGGCATGGGTAGTTTAGCAGCCTTAGTACCCTTTAATCTACAGAAATGAAAGCAACTTCATCTATGCAGGTGAATCCCTCTGCTTAGAGAGCTTGCAGGCCAGCAGATGAGTTTCTGCCCCTGTAGGCTGACCATCTGGGCTTATTGAGCCAGGTGAAGGAAATAGCTCTATTGTAAGGCTTTTTCTATACTCTGTGACCAAAATATTAGATGATTAGCCTGGGAATGAAGCTTAGTTGTAGAATACTTGCCTAGCATGTACAAGCCCAGCACAGGGGGAAAAAAAGAGATGTGTAGAGTAGAGCTGTTAATGTGTTTTTGTCAGTGAAAGTTATGTCAAGATGTTTAGAATTGCAGGCACTTTTCTATATTTAGGGTAAGAGAGTCACACTGAGGTGGGAGGTATCAGTCTGGGACAAGATTGGCAAATTTTTCTTTTTTCTTTTTTCTTTTTCATTGGTCATGGGGCTTGAATTCTGGGCCTGGGCGCTGTCTCTCAGCTCTTCAGCTCAAGGTTAGCGCTCTACCACTTGAGTCACAGCGCCACTTCCGGATTTTTCTGTTTATGTGATGCTGAGGAATTGAACCCAGGGCCTCATGTATGCGAGGCAAGCACTCTTATCACGGAGCCACCTTCCCAGCCCATCAAATTTTTCTTGAATAGGCCAGAAAAATGGAGAGAACATTTCTGCTGGGTCATGGCATGCTGAATGGCATCATAGGGGTAGACAGAACAAACTAGTCAGAATGAGCCCTCTTTTATAATGAAGCTAGTTCCTTCATTACCCATTAACCCACTCAGTCACTGTGACCCAATCACTCATGAAGCTCCTGCCTGGTTCTCTTAACAGCTCACAGTGGGGGATTAAATCTCCACCAGCAAGCAAGGGCCAGGGCTCACGCCTGTAATTGTAGCTACTGAGGAGGAGGCTGAGATCTGAGGATCACTGTCAAAGCCAGCCTGGGCAGGAAAGTCAAATTAACCATCAGAAAACTGGAAGTAGCGCTGTGGCTCAAGTGGTAGAGTGCTAGCTTTGAGCTGAATTGCTGAGGGACAGCACCCAGGCCCAGAGTTCAAGCCCCACAACTGACTATATATATATATATATATATATATATATATATACATACATACATACACATAAATACATATACATATCTATATATCTCCACCAGCATTTGGGTTGGAGACATTCAAGCCACAGCAAACCTCCTCCTCCTGGAGGTGGTGGATTCTTTGGCTCCAGATTGGGGCTGCTGCATGTCTTTATCTGTGACCTGTCCACAGACAATGCTGGTTCTCCACTGTCCTTGATCCCCTTAGCCAAAGGGCTGGCAGGGACCTGGTGCTTCTGCTTTATAGTCATGGTAGGAACTTGACGTGGCCAAATGTAAAGGTCTCTGACCTTCTGAGACATGCTTTTGCTCTTGTTACTTCTGAACTCCAGTAGTTGCAAAAGGTAGAAACTAAACTCAGGTTGGCTCCTAAACACAATGGTTCATGAAACCATACAATACTGCTTTTGCTTTATTTTATCCTGTAGAAGCATGTTACATACTGCCTCTACTTAGGGACAGAGGAATCAGTCTTTACCTCTAGAAAGGAGTGGATAGCAGAGAATTGATTATGGATATATTTTAACCCCCCACGCCCTCCCATTGCTTGGTTATAACTTATGACTCCAGGTTAGCCTAGCAGGCCTAAGCTCTGCTTTTTCTGGACTACAGTTCTCAACATCAGCACCTCGATTCAGCTGGCAGCCTCCATGCCTTTGGGATTCCAGCCAGCGCAGGCTCCGGACCCTACAGCCCCAGTTGCATACTTTCCGTACTTTGAGAACACTTACCTGGGAGTGGCAGCATCACTCAATGGGGGCAATGTGCTGGCCACATTTGTTCATATGCTTGTGCAATGGATTACTGACCTAGGTAAGTGTGGCCCACACAGTGATGTGTTCTGTGCTTGTCCTTTTCATGTGATAGTGTCTAATATGCTGTGTCCAGCATATTCCTTCCTGCTTTAGGAGTCTGTGTGGAAGCCTTTTTGTCTCTTATGACTGAACTTCCAGACCATCCATATTCTTGTCTTTGTGGCAGGTGGCAGGCACCTTTTCTTTACCTTGGATGTAGAATATTCCAACAGCTCCTCTACTTCCTCTGACCCACAGTTTTATTTCTTTTGCCAGAAAGTTCCTAGATCCCTTGCACTTAAAGTTTTTCTTTAGTTGACTACAAATAACTCAAATACAGTGCTCAAACATGTCTGACTGAAAAGACTCTGGTATTGGGTAATATTACATTATATAATCCTGCAGCTCCAGCTTCATTTTCTTGGAAGCCTCCTTGGAAACTCTGAGGTTTTCCATCTATCTTCTTTTATTCCCAGGGGAGGATTTTTCTCTGTTCTGCACATATAATGGCCTCTTTTTCTGGCATACTGTCTAGGTCTGGGGAAATCATGGCCATCAGATGCAGGGGCTCAAAATTAGATGACTTCAGGAAATGTACAACATCAACCTGAGAACAAAGGTAGGCACAGGTAGTAGTGTAGAAAGTTCTTCCCTGGTGGGCAGATCTTCTCAGTGTTTTCAGGATGACTGGGGTTCAGGATGATTGAGGACATCAGGATAGCTGGGGAGATCTAGCCTAGTTCTCTCAGAGGTACTTGATTGAAAGAACCTGGAAAAAGTTTCAGGTTGTAGAACTGGTGGTCAGAATCGCCAGGCAAACCCTTTATCCAGATGCTGGTATAGCGGGTTGCATGTGTTAATCATCATAGAGCTGTGTTGGACTGTTTTCTTACCTCTGAAAGAGTTGGGAATGTTTCATTTATTTCTTATGCTAGGGATAGTACTCAGGGCCTTAGGCATGTCACATAAACACTCTACTGCAGAACTACATGGGTTTTGTGTGTGTGTGTGTGTGTGTGTGTGCGTGCGCGTGTGTGCGCACGCGCCAGTACTGGGGCTTGAACTCAAGGTCTGGGAACTTTTCCTTAGAATTTTTGCTCAAGGCAGTCACTTTACCACTTGAGCCACAGTTCTACTTCTGGCTTTTTGCTGGAGATAAGAGTTTCATAGACTTTCCTGTTTGGGCTGACTTTGTACTGTGATCCTCAGATCTCAGCCTCCTGAGTAGTTAAGATTATATATAGGTGTGAATCACCAGGGTCTGGCTGAGCTACATGATTTTTTTTTTTTTTTTTGGCTACATGATTTTTTAAAACCCAACAATACAGGAAGATTATAGAGTAACATAATCACACCATTTCCACCCTAGTTTTAGTGCTGACATATAACTTCTTTATATGCTTTGTAGAAACTCTAGTCTTTGTTTTGAGGACTGGGTTTTAACTAGAGCAGTGTCTGGCAACTAGATTGCTGGTCTCATTAGATCTAAAAGTCACTGGCTGACGCAGTCCCAGGCATCAAACGAAGGGCTGTGAAGCACTTGGTTCTGTGTTCCTGGAGCCATATATATGGTCATGTCCCCTCTTGGGGAGAGGGAAATAAAGAGGCCAGTAGAAGACCTGGAGCCAGTGCCAGGGCTGGACCTTTGTATGCTCTGCAAATGTGGGCTGAGAATTTTCTGGCATGCGGGCCTCCCAAGTCGGGGCAAGTGGGATGCATTGGCCAATTGTGTGGGGAAGAGCTCATGGAGTTTTGGCTCTAGCTCTGTTGTATTTCTGCCTTTTGAAACATACCATGTCTCCTAAGCTCCAATCCTTATGGAAGAGGGAAGAATTGTTTTTTGTCAGCACTTTCTGCTGTAGCCTCACACATAGATGGTGTTTCCTCAGCTGGGCTGGAAATGTCAGCTTTTACTCTGTTTGCGAGTCTTCTAAATATGAATCATAATCTCTCATTCCTTATGTCCATGTTTTTTGTCATAAAAAAGAGTCAGGCACTAATGGCTCATACCTATAATCCTAGCTACTGAAGAAGCTGAAATCTGAGGATTGTGGTTTGAAGCCAGCCTGGGTGGGAATATCCATGAGACTCTTATCTCCAGCTAACCACCAGAAAACAGGAAATGGCACTGTGGCTCAAAGTGGTAGAGTGCTAGCCTTCAGCAAAAGAAGCTCAGGGACAGTGCCCAGGCCCTGAGTTCAAGCCCACTGACAAAAAAAGACACTTTTTTGTTGGATGTGATGGCATCTGCCTGTAATCTCAGCACTTTGAAGGCTGGAGAATTGCAAATATGAGGGTAGCCTGGGCTCCAGAGTGAGACCCTATGTCAAGACAAAGCCAAAAATAGGAGAAAAAGAAAAATATTGGTTTTGAGAGTAGCTTAGTAGATGTAGCATGCTAAGCATGTTCCAATGGCTGGGCTCCACCTAAGTACCACAAAGGGGGAAAACCAAAAACCAAAACCCAGAAAATTTCAATTTTGTAGAATTCCTAGAGGAGATGATACATTTTATATGTATCCTGTCATCTTTAACCAGGAGTCCTGCTGATCAAAGTTTGACTGGTTGTTTATAATATAAAACTAACCGGGTACCACTAGCTCATGCTTATAATCCTAGCTACTAAGGAGGCTGAGATCTGAGGATCACTGTTCAAAGCCAGCCTGGGGAAGAAAAGTCCATGATATTCTTTTTTTTTTTCCAGGTAAAGGGTAGATTTATTCATCCTTCCAGCTGGCACCAGGCTATCTTGGTCCTCCACGCGGTGGGTCAAGGCCTGGGAAAGAGAACTGGGAGAGCTGGGAAAGAGAGAGAGCTGGGAAAGAGGGAGAAAAGAGCTAGAAAAGAGAGAAATAGCTAGAAAAGAGAAGAGCTAGAAAAGAGCAGAGAAAGGGCGTCTGGGCCAGGTCTAGGCCTTATCTAGGGTATGGGTGGAGAAAGGTGTGGCCACATCAAATTCAGATGTGACCTCAGCAGATGCAGATGTGACCTCTTCCAGGTATCCCAGTTGCCTAGGTAATGCAGGTACTGGGTGGAGACTTTGCTGGGAGGAGTGTGGAGTCTGCTAGCTATCCAGTAGTGGACCTTAGATTCCAACCTTTTAATAATCATGAAATAGGGCGCGGATTCTCTCTGGCTACTTCCTGCTGACAAGGGGTGTCGACAATAGGGGTAAAAGGCAGTGAGCAGCAGCTGTCCCTTGGTGGATTGAGTCCTTAGATGAAGTCTGGAGAAGTCTCATGAGCATTGAGGGGCTGGGAAAAAAAATACTAGAGAGCAAATAAATGGCAAGCGGAAGGACTTGGGGCTGAAAATGTTGGTAGAAATGTCCCTAGCTACTTCTGACATCTGGCTACTAGGTAGAGAAGTCAGGTGACAAAGGCAAGAATGTAAATTCCTGTTCAGTTAATAGGTAGACAGGTATAGACATTAGATGGGCAGGCTTCTTACTTCTACAGACCTCCCGGCTCCGGTTAATTTTGAAAGGACAGCCACAAAGTAGCTGATGTGACATCATCTCCTCTTACTCCTCTCCATGGTCCCTTGTTCCCCAGACTGGCTGAGTTTAGGTGTTTGTTGCTGGGATGGCTAGTCCCAGTTGGCAGTCAAGGAGGTTTGAACTCAAGGCCTGGGCATTGTCCCTGAGCACTTCTGCTCAAGGCTAGTGCTATACCACGTTGAGTTACAATAGCACTTCTAGTGTTTGGCTGGTTAGAGGTAAGAGTCTTGAGCCCTGCTTCCAGCCTGGCTCTTTGCAGGTTAGTTGGGAGATGGAGTCTTAGGGATTTTTCAGCCCAGGTTGGCTTTGAACTGCAATCTTTGCTACAAAAGCCCTTTATTATTTCCAATTAAAGTAACAAGGAGATCAAATAGAATAAGTAGAGCTTACCTGGTCCTTATCAAAAATTGCCAACAAATATTCTGAAATGACAAAACTCATTAGATGTGATGAGAATTTTAGCACAGATATGCCCAGTATTTTAGAACCATGTAGTCAGTAGAATACAGAACACAAAACAAAAAAGGCAAAACTCAAAACCTAAAATTTTGACATCAGTGTTTAGATATCTTTGCTAACAAAGCACATCAGATAGTTGGGCCTCAGTTACCAGGGCCTGTGAAAAGAGCAACTTGTTAGCAAGGCACCTTAGAATACATGGAGTAGTAAGCTTGGTGGAAGGTTAACGGTCAGATGGGGCCAAACCCTTAACCACCATGTGGTCAAGATGGCGAACTCAAGATGGCAAATTTCTGAAAAAATGCAAAGAAACCTTGAACAAGTAGATCAAGCCTAGATTGGCTAGCCTTTGAGAGGGAACCTAGAGGGGGGTTCCTGGGACCCAGCCTGCGTCGCACTCTTCAAGGCACAAGCCAAAAAGTTGTAGAAAAAAGGATAGAAAGTTGGACATGAATGGCAGAGAGAGAGCAAAGAGAGCCTGAAATTAAACAGACTCTGACCATTTACTATTGCAGTAGCAAAATCTGTGTACATCTGAGAATGGCATAAAATTAGGCTCTCTGGCTTTCCAGAGAGCGCAGGAGGCATTTCAAAGGGGTTTCATGGCTCAGGCGTGATTCGCAGCACCCCATTAAATGAGTAGGAGAGTCAGTCTGGTGAGTGAAGGAGAGCTGACCAGGCAGAAGCGGCGTCCCGACTTCCCCCAGAGCTCTCTAGAGAGAAATGGCCAAGCCCCCAAAGCCAAGCGTCCTCAGCTTCAGAGGTGACCGGCCTTTCAACTAAAGGCCGTAGGAGCTCTCTGGCGTGGCACCACGTCTGGACAGAGATTGAGTGACAGAAAGCTGTAGAGAGTAGTTTCACTCACCAGAGTAGAGAAGTGGTGTGCACGTGGATGTGAAGGCCAGCAATGGTATTGATGTGCTGTGTCTGCAGCAGACAGATGGGTTCGCAAAAGGCTGTCAGAACTGTGGGTATTCCTCAGAGCAAAAAGGGAAAAACAAACAAAAAAGAAAAAAGAGGAAAAAAAACCCAGAGGAATCCCACCTATCCTGACTTTAAGCCCTTTATCCGAGTCACGGCACCATTTATGTTAGGTTTTTAAAAAGAGGTAGCCGAATAAGAACAGCAGCACGCACGTGGTATTCAGGTAAGGGGTAGGTTTTATTCATCGTTCCGGCTGGCACCAGGCCATCTTGGTCCTCCACGTGGTGGGGAAAGGCCTGGGAAAGAGAGCTGGGAGAGCTGGGAAAGAGAGAGCTGGGGGAGAGAGAGCTGGGAAAGAGGGAGAAAAGAGCTAGAAAAGCTCCATGAGATTCTTATCTCTAAAAAACCACCAAAAAACCAGAAGTGGTACTGTGGCTCAAGTAGTAGAGCACACACCTTGAGCTGAAGAGCTGAGGGACTCAGGTCCAGAGTTCTAACACCACGACGGACACAGAAAATTATATATATTTGCTTCTTCATTTCTGAGTATATAAAGTTGAGTTTGTATAGTATTGAAATGTTACTATATGGCTCTCAGTTAAAGATTCTCAGCATTGGCCACACACTGGAAATAACTGTGGGATATAAAAAATAATATTGGCACTTATCAAGATAAGCTGTATGCATAAACTGACTTGTTTAATTAAAACCCCTTTGTACATTGCTTATAGATAACTAAAACAACAACAATATTGACATTCTGGATCCATCTGCAGAGATATTGGATATTTAACTCAGGGATGAGTGGAACCTGAGATTGGCATTTCATGAATGTTTTTCAGGTGATCCTGACATCTGTGCGTGTAGCTAAGTGCTGCTCTGGCAGGGAACAGCACCAGTGTCCACTTCCTCTGGGAACTGATAACAGAAGAAGAGCATTCGTGTTCCCTACTGGGAACTGAGTCAGAAGCTTCATAAGGGACCTAATAAGTGATTTGTTCACACTAAGGTTAGGTTAGGTGAGTGGCTCTCTAACCTGGATGCATTTCAGAATCAAGTGGGAGGGTTAAAAACTCCTGAAACCCAGATGGGGATGGGGATTACAGTGCTATTAAAGCTCAGGAGATTGCAGTATGCCTCTCTAGTATAGGGCCCTGGTGTGGGCAGTTTTCTTTTTTTAATTTTTTAATTATCTTCAAGTAGTTGTACAAAGAAGTTTACATCCTACAAAACAGTATATGAGTACAAAGTGTCTGACAACATTGTCACCCATCTCTCTTAACCCATCCCTTCTCTCACTTTTTTCTTTAATTGAAATTAAGTGATTACATAAATTTCACCTATTTCACAGTATTGTGGAATAGTGATACTTAGAGTCACAAACACACTTTAATTTTCACAACGCAAATTGTCATTATCATGCTCTATACAGTTTGTAATTCTATGAGCTTTGACATTACAAGTTATTTTTTCCATACCAGGTGATGTTTACATTTCTTTCCTTTTGCTTAGTGTGAGCTGTTCCCTCTTAATTCTGTTCCTCCTCCTGGCTTCCCTCTGTTCCATGCATATATCTACCATATATATAGTCCAGAACATGGAGTCATTTAGCAATGATATAACAAAATGGGTGGCTGTCCTTTGGTTCTTGAGTCTTGTTTTCCATATCTTCTTGTATTTTGGCTTTAGCATCCACATATAAGGGAGACCATGTGCCATTTGTCTCTTTGTTCTTGGCTTACTTTGCTCAAAATAATCTGCTCTGGTTCCATCCATTTCCCTGCAAATGCCATTATTTTGTCCTTTCTAATGGCTGCATAATATTCCATTGTATATAGGTACCACAATTTTTGGATCCACTCATCAGTAGTGGGGCATCTGGGTTGTTTCCAAATCTTGGCTATTGTGAACAGTGCTGTAATAAACATGGAGGTGCATGTGTCTTTGTATACTGGTTCCTGTTGCTCAGTGTAGATGCCTAGGAATGGTATGGCTGGGTCATTGGGGGAGATCTATATTTAGCTTTCTGAGGTATCTCCAGACTGTTTTCCAAAGTGATTGTATTAGGGCAGTTTTCTTTGTATCAAAGCCAGGTTAGTTTTCCTCATTTGATGGCAAACAAATTTCCTCCTTCCTCTTCCTTCTTCTCTTCTCCTTCTCTCCTTCTCTTTCTTCTTTTCCCTGTCTTTCTCCGTTCTCTTCCTTCTTCTCCTTCCTCTTCCTTCTTTCTTTTCTATGCTAGAAATTGGAACCCTGTGCATTCTCAGCAAGCACTCTACCACCAAGTGACATCCTAGCCTTCAAAATGATTGTAAGGTCAAAGTATATTGAAACAATCTCTTTCATTTATTACCTTTGTTATTTAAATCTTTATTATTATGTTACTACCTTTAAGTAGTTGTACAAAAGAGTTTCCATTTAATATTTTCCATTTAACATTTTTAAACTTTTTAGAATTCAGAGCTAACATAATGTAGAAGAAGAAAATCTGACCAGGACTCTGATGGAAAATCAGCCATTTGCTGCCAACATATCACTTCTCTGTCAGGCTCAGGTGTCCCATGAACATAATCAGTGTGGCCCAGACTGTGATATGCTTGGGATCCTGGGATTGGTGTGACACTGCTAATGGCTTCAATACCAGCTTTGATAATGCTTATTAACCATTGTGTGCATTTGACTCCACGGGGACCTGCAGTCTTACATCTGTGTGATAGTTCAGTGCTCATTTTAGGGTCAAGTCTCATTGCAACATGATGAGACATCTGCCTGTAGATATTTGAAGCTGGGGCTGCAAGTGAGAAGCTGGATGGGGCATAGGGAAGACTTTGTGAGTCTCTGAACCTGGAAGCTTCGGGCTACAGTGTGAGGAAAAGCAGTAGATTTCTCTCTGCCTGGTGGGCCCTCTAAACAGTCTCATCCTTCATCCAGGAGCTGCAGGAGCTCACACAGATCTTCCCTGTTTTTAACAGGTTTGGAGGTAGAAGAATCTTCTGTGTATTCGCATATGATCCAGGCAGCTGCACAGCAGAAAGATACCTGCCTAACTATAACCCCAACAGTGTTGGGAGAGCGGCACCTGCCGGACCAGTTGGCCTCTGTGACTAGAATCTCCTCCTCTGACCTCTCTTTGGGACATGTGACCCGGGCCCTGTGCAGAGGCATTGTTCAGAACCTTCACTCCATGCTCCCCTTCCAGCAGCTCAAGGAGTGGGGTGTGAAGCGAGTACTGGGGAGTGGCAGTGCACTGTCCCGAAACGAGGTGCTGAAGCAGGAGGTGCAGCGCGCCATCCCGCTTCCCGTGTCCTTTGGGCAGGATGTGGATGCTGCAGTGGGGGCAGCTCTGGTAGTGCTCCGGAGAAACCTTGGCCAGAAGTAGTCTTAGTCCCTACACTTGGGCTTAAGGAAGGCTATGTTTTTCCTAGTTAACATTCCTGACATGAGCCGTGAGCCAGCCTTTCACTAGGCAGCTTTTAAAATGTACTTGATTTCAGAGAACTGACGTTTGGAGAAGCGGGGCTGGGGGAGGGTGGGGGGAAGCGGGCAATCTGGCTTGTGCATTGTATAATGCCCTTAGAATTATTTTGGAACATGACAAGACAGGCACATATACTACCCCTGGCTTAAATTGTTAATTTTGTATGGTGATCTTATAAATATCCAAATAGCCCTTGGTAGACAAAAGATTCTTTGCCCTGTTAGTGCACACTCTAATCATGAAGTTGGGAGCCATCAACCAGTTCACAAACTAGTGCCTTCCAAAGAGCCATCTGAAGCTGGTTACAAATATAAATAAGTGTGTGGGAGGGGGAAAAGGAGAGCACATCTTTCCTGGTTAGCAGCCTTATCTGTGATTCACCTGGATATAGAAAATAAATCTGAGTCTGGTGGCTCCAATTAAGCAAAGATGACTTGTTTTTTTATTTTTATCCAGCTTTTGAAATGGTTTAGATACATGAGGCATAAATTTGTTAGAAAAGTCATTTTCTACTAGATGGTACCAAGTGGCTGAGACCCCTTTCTGACTCTTGCTATCCCTAAGTTAGCCAGGAAGTGGCTGACCCAAGCACAATGAATGAGACTGGCTCAGATGAAGCAGGAGAGGCCTGTGCCAGTCTTCTTGCCATGTACACTCACCTCCAGGAAAGCATGCTTCTCTGAGGCTGCCCCAAATGCCACCAACAACTGTGTTAAAACACATCCCAGGGAAGAATGGACAGGTGGCCTGACCAACAAAGGGGACTGAAGCTCTGTGGACAGCACTATTCTGGATATTACTCCAAAGAAGTTGACAAGGTACTAGCAGGATCTTTTTCCTGAAATTTTAGTAGTGTTTTTGTCCCTGACATTACAAGGTAACCATGTTAATCAGAGAGAACCCTGAGCTTATCCTCAAGCCTCATTCTGTGAGGCCTCACTTGCATGGAGAATAAATTGCTTCTCCTCCTGGGCATGTGGGTAACTCTCATGGTATTCATGTCAATAACTTCCTTTCACCTCACTGGCAGAAGCAATGAGTAGTTTGTGACTTCAGGCCAGAGAAAATGAGCCCTGAGAGCTCTGCTCTGCTTACTAGCTCCCAATGGTGCCAAGCACATGTGCAAGAGATCCTTAGTTGACATGTTTGAATTTGGCAAGGATTGGCCCTGTGGTAGAGCAAACACATGGTCTGGAAAGGGGAGAGGTCCTGCATCATGCTGCACAGGCTAGACTATTAGGACTTCTGTTCAGAGCAGCACCCTGAGCCTGCCTTCCTGAGGTCGGAGAGGTTGTCTGTCCTCAGACAGACAAGGCTATTTGAGGTCCCTCTGTCTTTTTTTCTTCCTGAGGACTTCCTTGATGAAAGAGATCTGATTCTACTGCCCGAGTGACCTGCACCCACTTGTGGTGAGCACTTGGATCAGGCTTTTCCACAGAACAGCCCACAAGGGTCCATACCACCATGCTAGCCTGCCATCCAGGCTCTGTTGCTGGGCTATAGCATGTACCCTTCCCAGAGCAGACAGGTGTATGTTTTATTAAAAGGGTTAGAATCTGGAAAAAAAAAAAAAAGAGCTTTATTCAGTATCTGAAATGTAACCAGAATCCCTAGGCAAATTTATTTAAGGATTTCTGGCAATCATAACTGGTTAAAATTTTTTTTTAATTGTGAAAATGCCATACAGAGGGGTTACAATTACATGGGCAAGGTAATGAGTACATTTCGTATCAAGCATTGTTGCCTCCTTTGTTTCCCCTTCCTATCCCTTCCCATATCTCCCCACACTCCCCCTCTCCCCCTGGCTGGTTAAATGTTTATAGAGACAACCTGACTGCTTCCCAAAGTCATGGGTGTTGAGTGCTTCAAATCTAGGCCTGCCAGAACCTGGGGTCCTTTGGGAATTGGAGAATAGATGCTGTGATAGTGACCCTTTTGTGACAGCATTGCAAGACTGGCCCTTCAAACCACAGAAAGACTTTAGGATGCTCTTGGCCCTACAGGGATGTCAACATGGGCAGCATGTTCCTGCTGAGCCAGGAACACTCAGAAAACAGCCACCCACATTCCCAGGAGGAATGAATTGATTCTTCACAGGTAATAGCTAACCAAACCTTGGAGAGTCTCTCTCTAGTGACTGCATGTTTGTAAGTACATTTTTGTATAGTGAGAACTAACCTAAACTCTACTTACTTGAACTCATTTGATCTTTACAAGAATCCTAGGAGGTAAGTATTGTCTCCATTTCACAGATGGGGAAACTGACACATAAAATTTATCTGAGGGTGCAATGTTAGGAGTCAACCCTTAGAGCTAGTTTCTGGCATTCTAGGTAGAGGGGCTAGGCTGAGTGAATATGTTGGCATGCTTAGGGTGGGGCACATTGTCTGGAGTAACTGAGTCAGAGAGCAAATGAAAGAGGTCATAGGGGCTGAGGTTGTAAGTGTTGGCCAGACTCTGAGGGTCTTGGCTGCCAGGCTGAGTGGTTTGCATGGCTCCTGAAATTAGGAATGAGGCTGGTGTTATGGGGTGCAGAAGCCTAATAGAGGATGCTATAAAATGGCCTAGGAAGACAAGTGCAACCTAGCCTTTCCTGGCCAGAGGTTTCCAGCTTGTCCCTTCCCCTGCCACATACCTGTCTTTGACTTAAGACTGTATCCAAATAGTGTTGATGTGGCTTTTCTATTCTCTGTTTTTGTTTTCAAGTGGACTGAAAGGTCCCTGTTAACTGTTCTCTTTTCCATTTCCTTAACACATAGGCTGCTTCTTGTGTTTGAACATCCTCTTCACATAGCAGAATTATCTACCTGGTCACCAGCCCTGCCTAAAGGTGTTCTACCTGACACAGGAGTCTGTTTGGTAGCATAAGACATTGGATTTCAGCTGCAGCTGAAGTCTTGCACCTTGAATCAGCCCTTGTTGCTGGTACTCAACACCTGGTCTGATGCATGTGCCCCACTCTGCCTGGTGTCAGTAGGTCTGTGCAGCTGCCCTCCTCCTTCATCTATTGTGGGTACTCTTAGAGCTTACTCTTATTCACCCTATTGTATCATTGCTGGAGGCAAGGGTCTCACCTGACCTCTCATCTCAGCCAAGAATAGATGGCCAGGACAAGTGTGTGACAGCAAGATATTCTCATTATAGAAATACTTGCTTGACTGACTTCATGAGACATTAAGCAAATATTGTTTTTTTTTTTCATTAAAAAACAATTAGTCACAACCTCCAGCTAATGGCCGGATATAGCTCAGAAGTCAGCAGATGTTCTGAGAACAATAATCCTTCCTGCCTGCCTGGGACTTTACCAGATCCCAGAGTGCTTTCACACCCACTATCCTTATTAATCCCCAGAAAAGCCCTGTGAAGCAAGCAGGGCAGGTGCTTTTGCCTGCTTTATGGATAAGGAAGCCTCAGAGGTATGGCTGCCAGGCAGGTTCATATGGCTGGCATTTGGCACAGCTGGGCCTTTTAAGTCCTTATCCATTCACTACCCATCCCAACCCTGTGGCTGCCCTCCTCCCTCTTGTTCTTGGTCTCTGCCTTAGACACAGCTTTGTAGACAGGGCTCCAGATTTCTGCTTCCCTTAGCTAGGATGGCCAGCTCCATCTCCTCCTGGTGTCTTCCCCATGAGTTAGTTTTTCACACTGACATGGGTACTTGCTAACACTCATGAATAGGTGAAATGATAATGGGAAATAGTTATCCTCCAGTTTTACTGATACCTGGATTTGGGACCCCTTTAAGCCATTTAAAATCTGAGAAGCAAAACATAAAAGTCAGGAAGTTAAAGCCTTAGTACAAAATTTATCAAGCCAAGTTGGGAGGTAGAGCAGTCCTTGAGCAGATAACAGCACTTGTACAGCCCCCTAAGTGTTCTCTCAGGCCGAGGTTGACTCTGCTCATGCCTGCCAGGCTCCCCTGAGATGTCACACTGTTGATCCCTAGTGTTAGTAATCAAGCTTTTATGGACATGGAAATTTGATAAACTGACATATTGAAACCCCTTTGTACATCTACTTAAGATCAAGAACTCAGCTTAATTGAGTTGCACTCTGGTCATAGCACTTAAAGAGAAAGCTGTGGTCTTTGGTGACCTTTTTGGCTTTAGCATCTGCCATATCTGTTTTGGCCCAACAAGCAGTTGAACATTTCTACACTGCCTCTGATCCCCATTGGTCAGGAGCTTAGAAAAATACCCACCCAGACGTGAGCATTTGAATATGATTGACAGGTTGGGCACAGTGGCCAATCAGAGGCAGAGATTGGGAGACTATCTTAACCAACAGCAAGTTAAATGTGGACTATGCCTATGATCCTTAGCTATGTGGGAGGCATAGGTACAAGGATGGTGGCTTGAGGCTGGCTGAGAAAAAACAAGGCTTTACCTGAAAAGTAATAAAAGCAAAAAGGGTGAGGCTCATACCTCTAATACTAGCTACTCAGGAAGCTGAGATAGGATGGTTGAGGTCTGATGTCAGCCCAGGCAGATTCTTAACTTCAATTAACCAGAAAAAGATGAAAACTGAGAGAAAAAAGAGCCTGGCTAGGCAATCAAGGGAGGCGCAACCCTCCCTCCTAGAATTTCTGTATCCCTTACCACAGCCTTGAGTAGTCCTGTATACATTCCTCTAGACATCATATCATCATGGCCTTTGGCAGTCATGCATGCAAGACCCTGGCCATCACATCACAGTCCATTGCCTCTAGAAAACTAGAATGTAAACAGTGAGCTGATTGGACCCTAGAGGTATGCTCCAAAATAGGCACCCAGTAAGAGGGGCTAAAGAATTTATGGAGAGCTTGTGCGGGTATATATGTGGAGCTTCTGACTCTGAGGACTGATGGCTCCAGTGATCTCAAGGGCCACATAGTTTTCTTATAAAAATATATGAACAGCTGTACAATGTACCCCAGAGAGTGCCCTTTCTTAGAACCCTTCCTATCTAGCTCTGTTTTTATCTTTTTCTTCAATAAATCTTTGCTATTTTACTTCTTGGCATGTTCATTGACTCATTCTTTGAGTCAGAGTCAATGGATCTGATCCCGGTTTTGTATTATTTCAATATCAGTGGAGTGCTAAGCTGTGAGTGAAAATGCTGAGCAAGAGCACCAGGCCTTAGCCGGGTGCTGGTGGCTCATGCCTGTAATCCTGATTACTCAGGAGGCTGAGATCTGAGGACTGTGGTTCAAAGCCAGCCCGGGCAGGAAAGTCCATGAGACTCTTATCTCCAATAAGCCACCAGAAAACCATAAGTGGCTCTGTGGCTCAAGTGGTAGAGCTCTTGCCTTGAGCTAAAGAACTGAGGGACAGTGCCCATGCCCAGAGTTCAAACCCCATGACCAACAACAACAAAAAAAAAGCACCAGGCCTTGAGTTTAGCCTTAGTACTATTACACACACATACAAACCAGAAGGGTTGGAGACATGGCTCAACTGATAGAGCTGATCCAAGAACACCATTTCAAATTATGCCCCCCCCACCCCCCGCCAACCCAGAAAACTGCCCAGATTGCTGATAGGGCTTGTCCTTGTACTGTATTGTGAGTTATAGTACAATCACTCAGTAGCACAAGTGCTGCTCAGATAGAGGCATACCAATAGACAGTTTCTGCTTGCAGCATAAGGCAAGGCACAGTGTTAGACTCAAAGAAGGATAAGTGCCATAATAGCTTCTCTTGTCCTAGAGCGCTATTTAGGATCTGCATTTAGGATCCAAAGTAAGATCACAACAATTAGAGAAGTAAAATCTCAATTCAAGCATTAGGAAGCTCCCAAGGACACCAGTACAGTTGTCCCTGTCTCGGGGAAGGTCACATAGCTTGTTAAATGTCCCATTTCCATATCTGTAAAATGGGATAAAATAGTACTCATGAAAATTTTGTGAGTCCAATGAGATGCTGTGAATAAAAGTGCTGAACCCAACCTGGCACATTCCATATGTTCAGTAAATAGTCACAGCCATTGTTGTTGCTGCCATTGTGATTACAGGTGCCACTTGTTCTAGGAAGTAGGAGGTGACACTGAGCTAGCTATAGGAGTGTGGAGGTGGGAACTTTCTGCCCTGCCGATGACAAGGGAGGATGTTGGAGAAGGTGTACTCAAATAGTATAATCCTGGTATTTATAGATCCCACTTGACACCTGAAGTTGAGCTAAGCAAGTTGATGGGATAAATGGTATAAGCAGATTGGGCAGAAAGATGGCAGTGGAAGAGTATGGAAGCAGTGTGGTGAGTGTGGCTTGGAAAGGGAGCCCAGTGATGGAAAAGGCTATGAGATCCAGGTGTAAATTTGGAGGCTGAGGTCTTCTTTAGCAATGGAGGGGATCACTGAGAGGCCAGGGTCTATGATCAGATGATGGTCAAGAGATGAGGTTGGAGAAGTCTGTACAAGGGACAGGAGGCATGTTTGATCATTAGGTAAGAAGGGGCTGTCAAGTCAAAGGAGGGATGGATATGAGGCCTGTAGCCCAGACAAGACAGAGAAGAGGAGGTTGAAGATAACAGGGAACATGGAATTTGGTGGCCAAAGGAAAGTTGGTTTCTCTACAGTCAGGAGTTGCTCAGGGGGAACTGAATGTGGATGGAAGAGGAATTTAACTGAGATGCTGAGGAAAGGGCTTTGCTATTTTTACCTGAAGATTCTGAATATCAGGGAGGAAGCTCAGAGAAAAGGTTGGATTGGACTCCAGGAATGGAGTCCCTGGGTTAGAAATGTCAGAGGGGTCCTGGGGAGGAGTGTTTCCTGGAGGGTATATGTGGTAGAAGGAGTTAGGAGAGAGGATTGGGTGGGTACCTGGGTATTCCTGTGTTTACCAGAAGGACGTGATGAGGAAGGGCAGCCATGGAAACAGAGGGAACTGCCAGAGGAGAAGGACCAGGACGGTGGATCACATACAACGCCAAGTACATCTGACGGATACTATTAGCACCTAAGACTCTGTTATAGGGGTTATATAGGGTTTTATGTGCTTTCTTTCTCCTCCCCTTCCCCCTCCTCTTCCTTCCCCTACCCCTCCCTCTCCCTCTCCTTCTCCTCCTCTTTCCTTGTTCAGGGGCTTGAACTCCCAGCCTGGGCACTATCCCTGAGCTTCTTTTGCTCAAGGCAAACACTTTACCACTTGAGCCACAGCACCACTTCCAGCTTTTCTGAGTAGTTTATTGTAGATAACAGTCTCAGTGCTGGCTTCGGCAGCACATATACTAACATTGGAATGATACAGAGAAGATTAATGTGGCCCCTGCACAAGGATGACACACAAATTCGTGAAGTGTTCCATATTTTTGAATGACATTGCCCCATTTGTTAGGAAATGGAAAGAATTGGAAAAAAATGTATTAAGTGAAGTAAGCCAGGCCAAAGAAACATAGGTCCCATGGTTTCCCTTATTTGCAATAATTAGTATATGTCTGAGTCAAGCAGAAAAGGTCAGATAAATTGGTGTTAGGTGAAATGAACCCCAAGATAAATATTCAAATGTTTATTCTTTCTTGCGATTGTTTCTAACGTATTTATAAGATGATTTCTTTGTTGCTTTGTATGTCCCTCCCCCACGGTATAACCCCTGCTTTCATTGTATTTGATGTTGGTATAATTTGTGGAGGGGAAGGGCAAAAACAAATCATTTAACTAGAGATAGAGATGGACCCATTGCAACAATGAGATGTACAAATCGTTATGTCGAAAAACGAACTTTACAGCTTTGGCGGGGGAGGAGGGGTGGGGGTGGGGAGGAAGATGGGAAGGGATAGGAAGGGGAAACAAAGGAGGAGGCAACAATGCTTGATAAGCAATGTACTCTTTACCTTGCCGATGTAATTGTAACCCCTCTGTACAGTATTTTCACAATAAAAAAATATCTAAAGAAAAAAATGAGTCTCAACCAATGAGATGTACAAGATGTTATGTCGAAAATGAACTTTACAACTTTGGCGCGGCGGGGGGAGGGGGCGGTGAGGGGGGGTGAGATGGGAAGGGATGGGAAGGGTGTTAGGTTTTTAAAAAGAGTAGCCGAGTAAGAACAGCACCAGGCATGTGGTATTCCGGTAAAGGGTAGGTTTATTCATCGTTCTGGCTGGCACCAGGCCATCTTGGTTCTCCATGTGGTAGGGAAAGGCCTAGGAAAGAGAGCTGGGAGAGCTGGGAAAGAGAGAAAATAGCTAGAAAAGAGAGAAAAGAGCTAGAAAAGAGAAGGGAGCTGGGAAAGAGAAGAGAAGGAAAGAGCGGAGAAAGAGCTAGAAAAGAGAGCGTCTGGAAAAGGTGGGAAAGAGAGAGCTAGGAAAGAGAAGGGAGCTGGGAAAAAGAAGAGAAGGAAAGAGCTGAGGAAGAGCTAGAAAAGAGCAGAGAGAGAGCATCTGGGCCTGCGTTAGGCCTTATCTAGGGTATGGGCGGAGAAAGGTGTGGCCACATCAAATTCAGATGTGACCTCAGCGGATGCAGATGTGACCTCTTCCAGGTGTCCCAGTTGCCTAGGTAACGCAGGTACTGGGTGGAGACTTTGCTGGGAGGAGGGTGAAGTCTGCTAGCCATCCAGGAGCGGACCTTACAAAGGGGAAACAAAGGAGGAGGCAAGAATGCTTGATAAGAAATGCACTCATTACCTTGCCAACGTAATTGTAACCCCTCTATACGGTATTTTCACAATTAAAAAAAAAGAATTAAGAAACTCAAAGGAGTCTCACAGAGTTTCTTGCCTGGTCTGACTTCAAACTGTGATCCTCAGATCTCAGCCTCTTGAGCCATGAGCCACCAGTGCCTGGCTGTGCTATCTTTTTTACTATAGGCAAAATTCACCACCTTCAATGCTAAGGGAATGGCTCTGGAGAAGTGCCAGCCAGCTCTTTCTTGGACATTGTTCTGGCCCATGTAGTTGGAAGGGAAATGATCCCAAGAGGACTTGTGAATTGAGGGAGCACTGTTGATGAAGCAGCACAGACGGAAGGCAAATCAGCGCTGGCCTCTTAGCCTGTAATCTTGGGTAGAAACATGCTTTTAACATCTGTCATAAAACACCAGATTAAGTCACAAGGCCAGAATGCTTACAGTCTGTGAGCCCCTTATGAGTAAACCAAGCTAAAACAAGGGGTTTGGAGGTGATCACACACCTGATAAAGACAAGGGGGAATTGTTACTGAGAAAAAAACCTAAATAGGACCTCTGCATTCACTTGTTCTTTGTTAACTTAAAAATCATTAACTTTAGAGGTCATACAGCTGAGCAAGGCATTACTAGCTTCCAACTAGTTGGAGATAACACCATGGATGAGTGGGTTATAATAACATCTGCTTGTAGAAACTTGAATCCACTTTTGCTGAAAACAACAACCAGCAGAGCTGGGTACAGGTGGCTCAAGCCTGTAATCCTAGCTACTGAAGAGACTGAGATCTGAGGCTACAGATAAGAGGCTCTTATCTCCAATTAACCAGAAAACAAGCTAGAAGTGGAGCTGTGGTTTAAGTGCTAGCATGCCTGCCGTGAGCAAAAAAGCTAAGGGAAAGAGTTCAGGCCCTGAGTTCAAAGCTCAGTACTGGCACAACCACAACAACAGAATTCCTCACTTGAAGCAGTAGATGTCTGATACTTCATTTGATACCTGGCAGAGGACTAAAATGGCTTAAAAGACCCATATTGTATTTGTCTTCTTTTCTGTCTTCACCCAAACTAGATACTACTCAGTAGACATTTTGATCATTTGAAACATGTTTTACTCAATACCACAACACAGGGTTAACTTGGTATATGAGCTGTTGGCATGGGTATACCCCACCATTGTGTTTTCTTGGCAGCCCGAGCACTGACCATTTTTTAACTTCATCATAAGGCCAGGACATGTATGCAAGCTTGTGTGGCACCTGCTATAACTCAGCATCTCCTAAATGGAGTTGACAGCCCATGAGCCCTGGTACAGGGCCAGGATGCTCAAACATAAGAAGGAAATTAGTTTCTGAAACTGTGCTCATGACCAAATTACCAAACCTCAGCCTACCCTAAAAAATCAATGAAAGCTTTTGATTCTTTTTTTTTCCCAGTGAGCAGCAGCCTGATTCTTCTTCTGCCCACTACTGTATCCTTTCACCTTGAGCTGAAGTCTGCTAGCACAGGCTGAAAACCAGCAAAGGAGTCTGTCCTGTCTTGTTTCTAATATGTGACTTGATCTCATTTCTACTGTTCCCATGCCATAAGATCCTGCCATCTGGTATCAGCAAGTCTTTTATAGATTATAGATTCCAATTCTGGATGTCCAAAAGAATCAAAAGGCAGGGGCAGGGATAAATATGTACACACCTGTGCTCACAGCAGCATTAGTCACCATAGCCAACAGGCGGGAGCAACCCAGGTGTCATCATCCAATGAATGGAGAAACTGAATTTGGTACACATACCATGAAATGTTGTCCAGCCTTAAAAGGGAGGAGGCTTGACACATGCTACAACATGGATGAACCTTGAGGACTTCATGCTAAGTGAAGAAAGCCAATTCCAAAAGACAAACACTATGTGATTCTGCATGCAGGAGGTACTTAGATTGTTAAATTCATAAAGACAGTAGAATTGGGGTTGCCAGAAGCTGGGGGAATGAAAAGTGGGGAATTGTAGTTTAATGGGGATAGAGTTTCAGTTTGAGAAGATGAAACATTTCTGGAGATGGATGATGGTGAATGTAAAAATTAATGCTTCTGTTAAGGAAATGAACCCTAAGATATGTATTCAAATGTCTTTTTCTTTCATGTGATTGTTTCTAACACATTTATAAGATTATTTCTTTGTTGCTTTGTAGGTCCCTCCCCCACAGTATAACCCTTGCTTTCACTGTATTTGATGTCGGTATAATTTGTGGAGGGGAAGGGGAAAAATCGTTTAAATAGGGATACTGGTGGACCCATTGCAACAATGAGATGTACAAGTCGTTATGTCGAAAACAAACTTTACAACTTTGGTGTGGGGTTGGGGGGGGCGCGGGAGGATTGGGTAGGGGGGTGGTGGGAGGATGGGAAGGGATGGGAAGGGGAAACAAAGGAGGAGGCTACAATGCTTGATAAGAAATGTACTCATTATCTTGCCCATGTAATTGTAACCCCTCTGTACAGTATTTTCACAATTAAAAAAAAACCAAGCCAAAAAAAAATTAATGCTTCTGAACTGTGTGCTTAAGAATAGTTAGGACACTGAGCACTGGTGGCTCACACCTGTAATCCTAGCTACTCAGGAGGCTAAGACCTGAGGATCACTGTTTGAAGCCAGCCCAGGCAGGAAAGTTTGTGAGACTCTTATCTGCAATGAATTAATCAAAAAGGAAAGAAGAAAGAAAAGAAGGAAGGAAAAAAAGAAAGCCAGAAGTGGTGCTGTGGCTCAAGTGGTAGAGCACTAGGCCTTGAGCGCAAAGAAGCTCAGGAACAGCAAGTGCCCAGGCCCTGATTTTAAGCCCCAGGACTGGCCAAAAAAAAAAAAGGTTAAGATGGTAAATTTTAGGTTATATGTGTGTGTGTGTGCGTGTGTATGTTAGTACAATTAATAAATAATAATCTTTGTACCAGCACTGGGGCTTGAAGCCTGGAAGCTCTCCCTTAGCTTTTCTGCTCAAGGCTAGTATCTGACACTTGAGCCAGCGCTCCACGTCTGGCTTTTTGATAGTTAATTGAAGATAACAGTCTCAAGGAGTTTTCTGGATTGGCTTTAAACCTCAATCCCCAGATCTTAACCTCTTGAGTAACCAGAGTTATAGTTATGAATTTAGAAACATCAGTTAATGCTAAAATGGCACATGTAACAGAAACAAGAGTCTAAGCAAGAAGTGTGGCATGGCATGGTGTCCTGAGCCCAGCTTTCACACCCAGACCTGCAGTGTGGCCTGGTCAATTGTCTAATTGCTTAGTGTCACAGATTTCTCACCTGTAAAATGGATGTGACAGTTTCTGCCTGCCCACTACCAAGGGTTGTTGTAGGACCTGGGAGAGTGGATTTAGGAAAGCTCATTGTTAACTGTTCTGCTGAATCAATGGGAAAGGCTACATTCATTTTTTCTTTGTGATTACTAGGGATTTAACCCAGGGCCTGAAGTTAGCTAGGCAAGCACTCGCATTTGAGGTGTGCTTCCAGCCATTTTGTTTTTATTTTATTTTATTTTTGACACAGGTTCTCATTGTGTGTGTGTGTGTGTGTGTGTGTGTGTGTGTGTGTGTGTGTGTGTGTGTTGGTACTGGGGCTTGAACTCAAGGCCTGGGTGTTGTCTGCTCAAGGCTGGTGCTTTACCATGTGAGCCTCACTTCCACCTTTGGTTTTTTAGTGGTTAAGTGGAGATAAAAGTCTCAGCCTTGGGCTGGGAAGGTGGCTCAGTGGTAGAGCGCTTGCCTTGCATGCCTGAGGTCCTGGGTTCGATTCCTCAGCACCACATAAGCAAAAAGCTGGAAGTGGCGCTGTGGCTCAAGTGGTAGAGCGCTAGCCTTGAGCTGAAGAGCTGAGGGACAGCGCCCAGGCCCAGAGTTCAGGCCCCACGACCGGACCCAAAAAAAAAAAAAAGTCTCAGCCTTAAAAGGGGGGAGGTTTGTTGTTGTTGTTGTTTTTTGTTGGTCATGGGGCTTGAACTCTGGGCCTGGGTGTTAACCCTCAGCTCTTCAGCTCAAGGCAAGTACTCTACCACATGAATCACAGTGCCACTTCTGGTTTTCTGGTGGCTTTACTGGAGATAAGAATCTCATGAGTTGGGTGTTGGTGGCTCACGCCTATAATCCTAGCTACTCTGGAGGCTGAGATCTGAGGATCACGGTTCAAAGCCAGCCTGAGAAGGAAACTCTTGTGAGACTCTTATCTCCAATAAACCACTCAGAAAACCTGAAGTATTGCTGTCACTCAAGTGGTAGAGAGCTCACTTTGAGCTGAAGAGCTGAGGGATAGTGCCCAAGCCCAGAGTTCAAGCCCTATGACAGACAAAAAAAAAAAAAGTCTCATGGACTTTTCTGCCTGGGCTGACTTTGAACCATGATCCTCAGATCTCAGCCTCCTGCATAGCTAGGATTACAGGTGTGAGCCACCAGTGCCCGGCTAGCCAGGAGGTTTGACACACGCTATGACATGGATGAGGACATCATGTTAAGTGAAGAAAACCAGTTTAAAAAAGACAAATACTATGCCATTCTGCTAATAGGATATACTTAGATTGTCAATTTAATAAAGACAGAAAGTAAAAGAGCAGTTTCCAGAGGCCAGCCCAGTACTGCTTGATTCTCAGGTCTCAGCCACTTGAGTAGTTAACATAATGAGAGCCTCTCGCACCAGCTGAGGCTCACTAACTTTGCTTGGGCTGTCCTTGAACTTGTGAGGGAGTTGCCCTTGCCTTAGATCAGGTCATAGCTTTCAGCTGTTCCAGGAGGGGCTACAATGCTTTCTTGCATAGCCTGCTTGCCTCTGGCTGGTCCAACCCATGGCTTGTTGAAGTATTGTCAGGTTTGTCTGGCAGCTTCTCTTATGGCTTCTCCAGAATGCTTTGGGATATGGCCCATAGGAATATTCAGAAAAACCATGGCTTTTATCACATAGGTTTGGGAAAGAATGAATTTCCAGTTCTATTTATCCATTGTAGTGATGAATGGCCTTGCTTCCTGTCCATTGAAGGGCATACTAAAGGAGAAAATAAGTACTCATCATTTCTTTTTTATTTTTTTAATTTTTATTTTTTGTTGGGCATGGGGCCTGAACTCTGGGCCTGGGCGCTGTTCCTCAGCTCTTCAGCTCAAGGCTAGTGCTCTACCACTTGAGCCACAGCGCCACTTCCAGCTTTTTCTGCTTATGTGGTGCTGAGAAATTGAGGCAAGCGCTCTACCACTGAGCCACCTTCCCAGCCCTCATCATTGCCTTTTTAAAAATTATCTTTAAGTAGCTGTAGAGAGGGTTTCAATTCAGCATGTTAGTTTATACCCATAATTTTCTGTTTTGTGGTTCACTGAGTAACCTTGGTTGAGAAAAGCGAGGACCTGGCAGGCCTAGAATAACCCCAACCCTAGGCTCCATCCAGGGTTTGCACACACAGGAAAGCAGAGGCCGAAGAGAGGCAAGAGTGAGGTCAAAGTTGTACTGGGCATCCAGGCAGGTCCCTGAGTTCCAGTCCAGGACACTGTGGGAGGTGACATGAGGGCCCTGTTCCATCTTTATTTGGAAAGCAGGGTGGCTTTAGGATGCTGGAGTTGACATCTCCGGTTAGGACTCTCCAGACTTCCATGTGCAGAGAGATGGGTTTGGGGAGCTGAGATCTGAGGCTTAGCCTGAGATCCTCCATGCTGCTGGAAACTAAGTGCCCTGTGGCCTTGGCATAGCTGGAGGAGGGGCAGTGGCTAAGTGGTTTCTGAAAAACAGGGCAAAAATGATGGGAAAAAGCTTTGAGCTCCTCTGGGAATTGGAGCTGTGGAAACAGCAGCTGCTACCGTTGGTGGAAATGTTTCCTGCGCACCAGTGTGTGCCCACTGCCCAGCCTCACAGCAGGGCCCAGGGCGGGGCAAGGACCCTCACAGAGGGAGGTGGGGAGACCACTCTCCTCCCACACCAGCTTCACGCTTCCTTTAAGAACAGCCTCTCTGAGCTCACTGGTGCCCACCAGGTCTGAGGTGTGTATACATCTGTCTGGTAAGTCCTTTATCAGTTTGTTTGTTTGGTACCAGTGCAGATGTTCTTAGAGTGGCATTATGAGCGCTGTCACTTGTCACTTGTGTGACAATGGGCACTTCACTTGGACTCTGAGGGTTTCACTAGGATGGCAGCCATGGCTGCTTCAGGGGTTGTGAGGCCTAGGTGACATTGCTCTGCACTCACGAGCCCTGGGTAAATGACAGTGTTTCATGTTATCAGTGTTTATGATCTTTGCTCCTGTAGCAGAGGTGAGGGGGCTGAGCTGCTGTGGAGGCTGGAGGTTTTGAGTATATTACTCTCTCCATTCAGAGGTGAGGCTCAGGGCTGGGCAGCAGCAATGCTGCGCTCTTGCCTTGGCTCTTACCTCTCCATTTTTGGATGTGCTCCTCTGTTCTTCACTCCTTGCTTGGGAAGCCCCCATTTACCTGTCTTTCCTGAGGGGGTACCCAGATCAGATGAGGGGGTAGCAGTGATGGGACTGGGTCCTGGACCAGTGCTGTCCCACTCTCAAAGCCATACGCAGTGACAGGGAGGTGCACCCAGGTCCTGCAGGGATGGAGGCTCTGAGCAGAGAGGTGAGCAGGACCATACAGGGTAACCACCCTACCTCCCAGGAGGTGAAGATGGACCAGGTCAATCCAGATTTTTGTGGACAATTTTTCAGAACTTAATGTATCTTGATACATAAACCAGAACCCTATTTATTTTATTATATATATATTTATTTTAATAGTTGTGGGGCTTGAACTCTGGGCCTGGGCACTGTCCCTGAGCTCTTCAGCTCAAGGCGAGCACTCTACCACTTGAACCACAGCTTCACTTCGGTTTTTCTGGTAGTTAATTGGAGATACGAGTCCTAACAGACTTTCCAGGCTGGCTTTGAACTGCCATCCTCAGATCTCAGCCTCCTGAATAGTTAGGATGACAGGTGTGAGCCAAAGGGGGCCAGCTCAGAATCCTATTATCCATAGATAACATGGTTGGAAATTCCTCTGATCACTGTAAAAGGTTACTGTGTGACAGGTGTGTTACCATGGGACTTGTGAGTATGGTACATCCCAGGTCTGGTAGTGACAAACTATCTTGTCCTGTTCCTCTCTTCTCTCATAGCAAATGGCCTCTCAGCACTTGTCTCATTATCTCACCCTTAACTCTCGAAGAAGCTTGATTTCCAATAGGAAATTAGGTATAGCATGTGCAGTACCAATTCAGGGATTGTTGACTGACTGATAGTTGGTACATTGTGAGCTGCTTTCTGCTTACTGGGTTTAGTTGTTTGGTTGGAATTCTTCTAGTGGGCACTCTCTTGCTTGCATTCTACAAGCTGCTAGCAAGGGATTTATTTGTTCTTGAGTTTACAGCCAACCTTACTCCAGGGAGAATAAAGTATGGAAGGTGGCCTGAGCTTTATGTGTGATTTTATTTTTGGATTTTGAGCTTGAGATGCTTGGTGGCTCAGGAGAGTGTGATAGATCTGGTCCCAGGGGTGGAAGTGCCTGGTCGAATCAATCCCCAGGCCCTACCCTGTAGTCTGGGACCAAGTTTAACATTTGAGAAAGAACCTGGAGCCTTCTGGAGATGATAGACCACCAGAGATACCCCAGGGGCAAGGCTGCTTGGGACCAGACCTAAGTTCTCCTCTCATTGTGTGACTTGGACAAGTCAGACACCATTCTGGGCCACAACATCTACATCTAGGAAATATTGTGAGAATTGAGTGAATGCCAGACTGGCTATGTGGTTTACAAAAGCTTGCTTAGCAAGCCAGAGGTCGAGTTCAAACCCCAGTACTACGAAAAAAGAATTAAGGGAATGCAGGTAAACTCTTTGGCATGGTGTTTGTGCTTTGCATACCAAATGCTCAAACACACACGTGAAGAGCATGCTCACTTATTCTCATTCACTTCCTATGCTTTTTATTTATTTATTTACTTTTTATTTTATTTTATATTTTTGGTCATACTGGAGATCGAATCCAGGGCCTCATGCATGCCACATACCCGTCCCTGCTGTGCCTTTGAAATGACTACAGGCTCTCCACATTAGGATGGGAAATTATCTTCTGAAAGCACAGATTCACTTGTGGTCTGCATGCTTCTAAAGTGACTTAATGCTTCCTATGGTCCACATAAGCATGTCCACATTCTGTTTGTCATCAAGGCCTACAATGTAGCCTGCTGCCTATCCTGCTGGATCTTTGACTTCCTCTCCTCCAGCTGCTCCTGGTCCCTTCTTCTCCCTCCCTCTCCCTGAAGGAATGTGACAGGTGGATTGAATGGGAAGAATGATGGATGTAGAATTTTCTGTGGCTCGGATAACATATCACCTTGTCCCATTCTGGGTCAGAAGCATCTAGGCCTTCCTGAGAGGGTGGGAGAGGATGGATGGGGCAGACGAGAGACCACTGCTCAGCAGTCTGCCCCATCTGTGTCTTGGGGCATCAGACCATAGTTGATTTATTACCCTGGCCTTGCCATGTGCTCAGAGCTTGAGAGGAGTCTACTTTTTCAGTGGCTGTTTTCCAGGATCCAGATGCTGCTGGAACTTAATCTCCCTAACTAAATGAGTGTTCAGAAAGTCTAGGTCCATTTCCATTTCTCAATGGAGACTAACACAGTTTTTTTTTTTTCTCAGAGAGATGGGTCAGGAAGAGAGAGATAAAAATTAATAGACACATTTGCTAGATAAAAACTTGCTAGGGACAGATAGAAATTGTACAAGGTGGGCCATCAGGATAGCTAGACAGAAAGTATGGCCATGCTAGAGGTGAGTGGGGTCATGGTTGGTGAAGGGGCCTTTGTGAGGTGAGTTAGCAGTGTTGCATTCTGAGGGAAGGAGGCATCAGAGGGATGGGAGGACTTGGGCAGGGGGTGGGGGGAGAATGCCCTAAGTGGATGCATCATGAGAGCAAAGGCCCCTGTGATGGGGTCACCCTGGGTACCAGAGAGTAGGATGCTCAGTAGGTGAAGGGAAATGTGGAAGATGAGGTTAGGAAGGGAGTGGAAAAGAACATGAGCACCTAGTTCTAGCTGGATGCAGCCATCCTAACAACCAGTTTTCTGCCTGAAAGGGTAGGCCAGCATGCCTGAAATACACTCATAACTGAGAGAAGGGGTAGACAGAGCTGGTGGCATATGAGCTGTAGAGGAAGGTTGTGCAGTGCAGAGTGCAGAGTGAGGTATCACCTAGTTCTGGGATACAGACTGCTTACCCTACGTCTTTGGGGCTCAGCCATCCTCAGCACCTTGTCCTTCCCTGATGCAGCTGGTGATGTCCACTCCTTTAGAAGCACCTGAGGAGGGATTGGGGAGGGAGAGAGAGCAGTGGAGACTGCGGACAGAGAATTTTAGAAGTTGGGGTCATGTTAAACACAGTCTCAGAGCCTACTGGCCCCAATCCTTGCTAATGGAGCTAAAATTGCATATTATAGGCCACAGTGGTGTGAGGAAGGATTGATCATGAAAGCATTAGTTTTGAGGTAAAGGGCAGCACTGGTTGGACTTTTGGGGTTTCATAGGGGCTTTGCCAAAGAGAGCAGGTTGGGGCTAAGAATGTATAGTCCTCAATCTGGGAACAAACTTCATCTCTGGCTGCCTATAGATTGCATTTTGAGCCTCAGAAGATCTGATAAGAATGAAGAAATGGGCTAACTTAGACTCAAGGGAGTCTGAGGACACGCCACAAGAAAACTCCTACCCAGACCCCCCAAATGGAGACCCCAACTGCAAGTCACCTCCAGCCAAACCCCACATCTCCACAGCCAAGAGCCATACCCGGCTCTCTGGGAAGGGTGAGTCGGGGGAGGCGTTGCTTATGGATTGCTCTTACAAGGACGGCAAGCTGAACTCTTGCCCAACCATCACAGTCAGCTCTGCTGCCACCATCCTTAGGCCTGGCGATGGTCCTGCCTGCATCACGTAAGTCTGGAGGCCACTCTAGGCCATGGGTTATAGCATGGGGCCTGGGGAGACTTCAGAGGTAATCTGGCCCAGCATTTGTACTCATGGAACCTTGTGGGACATGTGGTCCCTGAGGCTGATGTGTGCGCTCATCACCAGCCCTAAACCCTTCTAATTCTTCAAGGCCATTAGACAGAGAGGACAGAGAGTTACAGTAAGCAGCCCACCAGCCCTCCCTCCTCTTCTGAAGCCTAACAGGGAGGGCAGCAGCGCAGCTGACTTCTGGACAGTATGAGGATGCCTTTGCATTCAGCAAGGGTTATGTCAGCCCTTGAATCCCAGCTTCCTCCAAACTCCTGTTTTCTCAGCCCTAGAAGGAAGGCAGGTGGGCTAATGCCCACAAATAGAGTGGAGACATGTATGTTCTATCCTATTATAGTGGCTCCTGGAAAGGTCACCTAACCAGAGGGGTGTCCTTTGTGCCATGGTTTTTATTCTCACCTTCTGGTTTGCCTCAGGCTTTAGTTATGGTCCCTTGATAAGTTTCCAAGTCCTCAGTGGAGCCCAGGGCATGAGATGGGACAAGTTATCAGGGGAGCCCAGGGCACGAGATGGGGCAAATCCTCAGGGGAGCCCAAGGCATGAGATGGAATTATGTGTGAGATTGTGTCTATTGATTGTTATCCCCAGGCAATCATCCCAGGACCCTGTCCCCACTGGTGTGGAGAAGCCCCTCAAGCTCTATGACCGCAGAAGTATCTTTGATGCTGTTGCTCAGAGTAACTGCCAGGAGCTGGAGAGCCTGCTGCCCTTTCTTCAGAAGAGCAAGAAGCGCCTCACTGACAGCGAGTTCAAAGGTGGGCATTGGGATCATGGTGCCCTGGGAGGGCTCCGTTTGGCCTGTTTCTGATTTTCCCTTTGTCTTTCAGACCCTGAGACAGGGAAGACCTGTCTACTAAAAGCCATGCTCAACCTGCACAACGGGCAGAATGACACCATCTCTTTGCTCCTGGACATTGCCCAGCAGACAGGCAGCCTAGATGAGTTTGTCAATGCCAGTTATACAGACAGCTACTATAAGGGTGAGTAGTGGCAGAGTTAGTGTGACAGCCCACAGCATACCTAAAACTGAGGGGGAAGCCAAGGGCTTCCACATTCCTCTGTACCTTACTGCTTGTCCAGCTATAGTGTTGGTTTCTCCTGGTTCTGATGCCTGCTTTCCTCATCTGTAGTCTCCTTTTGGGGAGGAGAGTCCCTTGCTCAATTGGTGATCCTTGTCCCTGGAAGTCAGAACTTCTGGCCCTGTGACATTTCCACTCCTTTCCCTTGCCTCCTGTTTCTGTGAGTTTGTACTCATACTGTAGGACCTTCCTAGACTCCCCTGGGGACGCTGGCATGGCCTCTTGCAGTAGAGTCCATCTGGGTACTTTCAGACTGGTACTACCAGTGGTAACTGCTACCCAACCAAAGCCCTGCCTTGTGTGCATTTATCCTGGTCCTCATAGGACTGTCATCACAAAGCATATGATATATATCCTCTGTAGGCCAGACTGCGCTGCACATTGCCATTGAGAGACGCAACATGGCACTGGTGACCCTCCTTGTGGAGAATGGAGCAAATGTCCAGGCAGCAGCCAATGGGGACTTCTTTAAGAAGACCAAAGGGCGACCTGGTTTCTACTTTGGTAGGGAGACCACTTGGCAAATATGAAGGGGCTGGAGGGATGATGGTACAGGGACCAGTCCATCTCATTCCCTGGACCCACTGTTGACTGCAGGTGAGCTTCCCCTCTCCCTGGCAGCATGCACTAACCAGCTGGCCATCGTGAAGTTTCTGCTGCAGAACTCCTGGCAGCCGGCAGACATCAGTGCCAGGGACTCGGTTGGCAACACAGTTCTGCATGCCCTGGTGGAGGTGGCGGACAACACAGCTGACAACACCAAGTTTGTGACGAGCATGTACAATGAGATTCTGATTCTGGGGGCTAAGCTCCATCCCACGCTGAAGTTGGAGGAGCTCACAAACAAGAAGGGGCTCACACCACTGGCTCTGGCTGCTAGCAGTGGGAAGATTGGGGTAAAGGAGGGGGTCTCAGCCCTGAACTGGAGGCACCGGGCAGTGAGGGTAGTTTAAGAGGATTTATGTGCAAGACTCTCATGGCAGCAACCAGTATTGCTGGTAGAGTAAGTCAAAGGAATTGTGAGCAAGGAGCAGAACCCAGTAGGGCAGACCTACCATCTTTGATTTCCAACTCTAGTGTCACCAATGTGGTGGGTGGGGATGCATGATGGGTGTGGACTTAGGGAGGGGTGAGTGGAGCCTAGGGTTAGATAGAAGAGGCTACTGGTGTCTTTCCATAGTGAGCAGCAGTTTTGCATGATAAAGAAGGTCCTAAGGGGACAGTGTGGGGTGACCAGGCCCAAGTCCAGGGCCTGTAGATGATGTTAGGCCGTGGAAGGCTTCTGGGGCAGGGGTTGAGGGTGGGGTGAGGACGCTGGAATCGGAGGGGAGGGAAATTTCTTAGTACCAGGGGATCCTGGAATCTTGTCCAAGCCTCTTAGGAAACCTGGCTTTATTTTCTGGATTTTGTTTGTTTCCTTCTGGCTTGAGGTTTCCTAAGATGTCATTGGGGGAGGGGAGGGCTAGGGGCCCAGGTATAGTGGGCACAATATGGCTGCAGCTGGAGTTAGAGGCAGTGGGCAGGTATGGGTCTTGATAGTGGGCAAGAGCAGGTGGGGGCTAGTGGGGAGCCTGGAATCCCCAGTGGTGCTGCCAGGTGGAGAAGCTGAGTTCATTTCATTTCCCAGGAGACCTTAGGGCCTGCGTGGGTATATAGCCCATGGCTGGGACTCTAACTAGCCTCTGAGGCCTCTTGTACCTGCTTCAGGTCTTGGCCTATATTCTTCAAAGAGAGATCCATGAGCCTGAGTGCCGGCACCTGTCCAGGAAGTTTACTGAGTGGGCCTATGGGCCTGTGCATTCCTCACTGTATGACCTGTCCTGCATCGACACCTGTGAGAAGAACTCAGTGCTGGAGGTGATCGCCTACAGCAGCAGTGAGACCCCAGTGAGTGCCAGGGCTAAGATGTGGCCAGGGTCAGAAGGGATTCCCCATAGCTCTACCTAGCCCATATAGCCCACCTTGCACCAGTAAAATCCTACTGCCCCAAGCCTAGACCCTGAAGCCTCCTCTCCCCCTCTATTCCCATGGGATGTTTTTCTTAAGCATATAAACAACAGAGGATTATTGTCTCATAAAAACTGGAACATTGAAAAAGTATATAGACAAAGATAAACCCTTCCTTTGTATCATATAAAAGGTTTCATTTGTACCATATGAAAGTTTCATTTTGTTTACATAAATGGGAATCACGCTATATACAATGTAGAACAAACAAGTCTTTTCAACTAATGGCATGCCTTGTAGACATATTATATCAATGCAATTGAGTCCTTCTCATTAAAAAATATTGTTGCATAATATTTGATTGTGGGATGATAGGTGTCCACAGGACATTCCAGTTATTTGCAAATTCTTGCTGCTACCATGCTGCAGGTTATTTGGTCTAGGTTCGAGGGTTTTTCAATGAAAGATACTTGGAGTTGCAACCATCAAAAATATGCTTATTTAGGCTGTGTTTGTGTATATATGTGTATGTATGTGTGTGTACACACATACATGAACACACATGAGCTTGTGCATGCATGCACACTGGGGCTTTGGTTTAGATCTTGTGCTTTTGTTTGTTTTTTTCTGCTGAAGTCTGGTGTTCTACTGCTTGAGCCACACCTCTACTTTTGCTGAGCCATATCTCTACTTCTGGCTTTTTATTGTTTCAGCCTCTCAAGTGTTAGGATTGACATGTACCATCTTAACATTTTAATCAATCTACCACCAATGGGTACATAATTATCCGCATTCTTGCCAACCTGAATATTATTAACCTTTTTGTGAGGAAATTGAGTCATGAGGATATCAGGATAAAGAAAGGGTAGAAAACAAATGTAACAAATCAACAGAGTTTTATTTTGGATGAAAACCTGAGAGGGGCTCCAAAGTCTTCCAGCAAGAATGAAGAGACACTGGCACGCTCTCTTACACCAGAGGTCTTCTTTTGTTAGAGAGAGTAAAGTCAGGCAGGGACCTGGGATAGTTTGTCATCAGAAGTGGGGGTGGGATTAGAACTGGGTTGAGTTATAGGGAAGCATCTGTTTTTAGCAGGCAAAAAATGGTAGGTTATCTTTTTTTACAGCTGAAGGGTATATTTGGGAAGAAGGAACAGGGTGGAAGATGATTTAGATTCATTGAGGTCTGTAGCAAGGGCAGTTTTTTTTTCAGTCATGGGGCTTGAACTCAGGGCCTGGGTACTGTCCCTGAGCTTCTTCTGCTCAAGGCTAGTGTTCTATCACTTGAGCCACAGCATTGCTGCTGGCCTTTTCTGTTTATGTGATACTGAGGAATTGAACCCAGGGCTTCATGCATGCTAGGCAAGCACTCTACCACTAAGCCACCTTCCTAGCCTACAAGGGCAGTTTTATACATATCAGGGGGAAAGGTGAGTGTTTTGAGTTTAAGTAATTTTCTATTACTTTTTTCTTTTAAAATATGGATTAAATCCATAGAGACAAAATGCAATCTCATTAATATCTAAACTACCTTCCTTCCTTCCTTCCTTCCTTCCTTCCTTCCTTCCCCACCCTTCTTCCCACTCTCTCTTTCCTTTCTTTCTTTTTTTTGACTGTATCTATAGCCCTGGCTAGCTTCAAACTTGTGATCTTTCTGCCTCAGTCTCCCAAGAACTGGAATTATAGGATATTTTCTTGATTAATATGAAGCAGAGATTTTTAAATTATCAACCTTTCATGTATCTTTGGATAATTTCCTATTTATTATCTATTTCCATTTCTTCTATTGGGCTTTTTGGTTATAGATGCTCTCTCTCTCTCCCTCTCCCTGTCTCTCTCCCTCTCTCTCTCCTTCTCCCTCTCCCTCTCTCCCTCTCTCCCTCTCCCTCTCCCTCTCCTTCTCTCCCTCTCCCTCTCCCGTTCCCTATCTCCCTCTCCCTCTCTCCCTCTCTCCCTCTCTCTCTCCTTCTCTCCCTCTCTCCCTCTCCCTCTCCCTCTCTCCTTCTCCCTCTCCCTCCCTCCTTCCCTCCCTCCCTGTCTGTCTGTCTGTCTGTCTGTCTGCCTGCCCTAGGGCTTAAACTCAGGGCCTGGACACTATCACTTAGCTTTTTCTGCTCAAGGCTAGCACTACCACTTGGGCTATACCTCCACTTCCAGCCTTTTCCTAGTTAATTGGAGCTAAGAGTCTTATGGACTTTCCTACTAGGGCTGATTCTCAGAACCCAGCCTCCTGAGCGGCCATGATCATAGTTATGAGCCACAAGTGCTCAAATGTTGATGCTCTTACTTGAGAATAAACCAATCTTTTCTCTATTGCCCATTTTGCCATGATTTTTTTCTCTCCTAGTCTCTCTTGCCTTTTAATTTCACTTACCATATCATTTACTTATAGAAGGTTTTCATTTTGACAGGGTCAAGCTGCTTAGTCTTTTCCTTTTATAGCTTCTGTGCTTGCTCCTCACTCTGCCTTTTCCACTTCAAGTCACACATTTATCCTTTATTTTGTTTTACTTCCTTTACATGTATTTTATTTTTGACACTTTATCTAGAATTTGTTTCTGTGTAGGTATTAAGAAGCCTCAACGTCACATATTGCAGTCATCCTGTCATCACAGGCAGGACGTAAGAAAGGCCCCATCACCTGTCCCCTTTCAGAGGACCTTTCTGGAATGGAGTCCAGGAGGGGTGGCGAGGCTTGGCTGCTTGGCCCTATTGTGTATACCTAGGCTGCCATGCTGAATCTAGCCTCTGACTGAAAGTCTAGACACAGGAGTTCTCAAAGGGGCAATGCACATATAAAATGACCTCAAAAAAGGAATTGACCTGGAGGAAAGAAAACTCTGGGGCCATCCCTGACATCTTTGTGTCTCTAAAGGCTCATTGGGTCCAGGAGTAAGGCTTGTTTTAGGGCCCTCAGGCAAGAACTGATAAGAGATCACTACACTGACCAGGGTTACTTGGACCTAAACAAAGTCTCTGGATATGAAACTTTTGCCTTAAAGCATACTTGTAAAGACAGTGACCATCATTGGTCCCCTACTTCAAGAAAGGTCTTTCAGGTTCCTTTAAATCTCCTGATGAGATGATGACCACTTCAGCCTGATCTAGGGCTGCAAATGTGAGAAGTAAGGAATCTAGAGGCTCTTTTCTTGCCTGCCCTCAGGCATACCTGAAGCAAGCCACACTCTGTCTGAGCCAGCTTCTTCCCATTATTGTGGGAATAATAAAGATGAGGGTTCCCTAAAGTGAGTTTCTAATGGACATAGTTGGACAATGCTATGGATGCTTACATGAGCAATTAGGGTTTATCCAATTCTCCCAAATTCACATTGTCCCCTCAAAGACACTGAGACAAGAGGGTGATCACTAAGAGCCAGAGCTAAAACCAGCCCCAGGTCCTGGCTGCTTACTGGTTCAGATGCTCGATATTCCTCAGCTGTTTGGTGGACTGATGAGACATATGTCTACATGGTGTGAGAACACCACAGGCTGTTGTGAATATACAAGGCAGCCCCTGGTTGGGGAATGACGCTACTTCTTTTTGCTCCCTAGAATCGCCATGACATGCTCCTGGTAGAGCCCCTGAACCGACTCTTGCAGGACAAATGGGATAGATTTGTCAAGCGTATCTTCTATTTCAACTTCTTCATCTACTGCCTGTATATGATCATCTTCACTACGGCTGCATACTACAGGCCTGTGCATGGCTTGGTGCGACTAGCGGGTTGGGCCATGGGTTGTGAGGGGCAGTAGAGGGGAGGGTGATTGTGGGTGTCCACTGGATGGAATATTCCATAAGACATCCTCTGCCAGACTCTAGGTCCAGATTCTGCCTCAAAACCCTTTCTGGCTCACTGGAGAGGAAGAAGGACCCTAGGACATCCTCACTGCCCTGGACTCAGCCTTCCTGCTCTCTGGTTGTCTTGAGGTTGCACTCAGTGTCCACTTCTGGCCAACTTCCTTCAACTTTTATGTTGCAAAAATCTTTGAGTACAGGATAGGAAGCACTCAGTTAAAAATAATGCAGAAATCAGGGCTTGTGTCTGCAGGATCAGATGGTGTAAGCTCTGATTGCATGAGAATTAAAGAAAAAGAAAACAAATGTGGTTACTAAGACATGGGGTGGCTCTTGAATATCCTCCCTGATTTTTTAAAGTGAAGTGATCTTGTGGTGGCATGGGTGGTAGTGGTGGTGAGGTTAGTACTGGGACTTGAACTCAGGGCCTTGTGCTCTCACTTAGCTTTTTTTTTTAGTTCTGGGGTTGCACTGAGGGCTTGGGCACTGTCCCTGAGTTTCTTTGGCTCAAGACTAGTGCTCTACCACTTGAGCCACAGTGCCACTTCTGGCTTTTTCTGTTTATGTGGTACTGAGGAATCAAATCCAGGGCTTCATGCATGCTAGGTAAGCATTCTACCACTAAGCCACATTCCCAGCCCTCACTTAGATTTTTTTTTTTGGGTCCGGTCGTAGGGCCTAAACTCTGGGCCTGGGCACTGTCCCTCAGCTCTTCAGTTCAAGACTAGCACTCTACCACATGAGCCACAACGCCACTTCCGGCTTTTTTCTTTTTGCTTATGTGGTGCTGAGGAATAGAACCCAGGGCCTCATGCATGCAAGGCAAGCACTCTACCACTAAGCCACCTTCCCAGCCCCCTCACTTAGATTTTTGTTCAAAGCTGGTACCTCAATCACTTGAGCCACGCCACTATTTATGGATTTGGTCAGTTAATTAGAGACAAGAGTCTCATGGATTTGTCTGCTTAGGCTGGCTTTGAATCTTGATCCTCAGATCTCAGCCTCTTGAGTAGCTAGACTGACAGCTGTAGAATGACAGCATGTGGCAATAGGGATATCTTATTGGTGGAGTAATAGAGGAAGGGTGGGATTAGTTATGTCTGGGCATATCCCTGAAAAGGGATCATTTGATGCAGATGGAGGTAGCAATACTGTGTCATGTGATGTGGGGGTGAGTCTTTGGATTATCTATTGAGGAGGGACAAGGAAGACAGATCCTGTCTTAACTGGCCAGCAACTGGAGTTGCTAATATTGGTGGCTTTGGCCTATTTTAGTTCTTTCATGAGGTCTTTGGAAGTGAAATATTGCCTGAGCTATAGCCCTCTGGGTACACTAGATCAGCTATCTGGAAGAGATGAAAACAGAGACCCAACATGGCAGATGAATTGAAGCATTATGGTACAGTAACAGAAGGGAGGCAGTAAAGGTGATAGTGGAGTTTAGATACAGATGTAAGCATTGGAAAATATTGATAAAAGACAGCAATAGAAAAAAAAGAGGAACTGAGTGGGAGCATACTTTTGTAAGGTTCCTTGTAGCTATAATTTGCATCATACTTTCAGAAACTGTGAAGGAGTAATTACTGATTACTAGGAGGAATACTACTGCAAATCTGAGGTGTGACCAGCCAGGTAGTGTCTGCCTATCATGTGGCAGGCCAGAAACAAGAGTGACATCTGGTGTCACTCCTCCAGTATTTGCACAAGGTGAAGACTGGTTGCTCCTGTTAGTATACAAGAGAAGGGGAGGTTAGAGGTGAAGGAGTTTGGAAGAGTCCTGGTGGGGGGAGCTGCCTTCTTTAAGGGGTAGAAGTGGCACCATTGGGATAATCTGTTGAGCTCAGGGGCTGTAGATAGGGGAAGGAGGACTTGATGAGATCTCTCTCATTCTGGCTAGAGTAGGTTGGCTAGAGGTTTGAGAAACACCTAATCTCCTGATTTTTGGGGCCCAGTTTCAGTTGATATTGATGCTGGTTGGGGTAAGTGGGAGTCAGCATGGTTCCACAGCAAAGACTGGATAGTTTATTGAATTAGGCAGGGATATAGTAGATATAAGATCCAGTCCAGAGGTTAGCAGAGATTGCCTAGACATGAACTCATATGGACTAATCACAAGGGGACTGCAAGTCAGGGAGCAGAACTTTAAAAGAGACAAAGGGAAGCCAGGTGCCTGTGGCTCATGCTTGTAACCCTAGCTACTTAGGAGGCTGAGATCTGAGGATCACAGTTTGAATCCAGACCAGGCAGAAAAGTCCCCATGAGAATTTATCTCCAATGACCTTCTCAAAAACTGGAAGTGGCACTGTGGCTCAAGTGGTAGACTTAAGCACAAAAAAACTCAGGGATAATACCCAGGCCCTGAGTTCAAGCCCTAAAACTGACAAAAAAAAAAAAAAAAGAACCAAAGGCAGTAGAGCTATGCAGTGCTAATGTACCCATATTGAACAGAGGTGACTAAGTTCTTTAATGGATCACTGGGATAATTCATCTTGTCTACTTTTCCTGGTGATTGGGTTGTTAGAGAATATGAAATTTCCACTTACTGTGCAATGTGAATTGTTGGGTGATCTGGGAGGTAAATTCTACCCATTGTCTAATTGAAAGGAGGAAAGGGTGCTGAAACATGGTATAATATCAGACAGTAGTTTGGAGGTGAGTATAGAAACTCTTTTGCTGATGGTGGGAAAAGTTTGACTTATCATATGCAGGTATTCAACAGGACAAGCAGGTAACCAATTCTTTTAATAGAGAGCCTGTGAGTGAAGTCAGTTTGTCAGTCTTGTCCTGGGAGTGTCCCAGATGGACTGGAAAATGGGGGGGGGGTGGAGAGTGTCTGATGTTGTTGGATTGTGGGGTGGATTTTTGACAGAGCAGATCTTCAAGAGAAAGTGTAGCTGGGAATATGTTTAGGGAATAGCTTTTGAATGAATTGTCCATTTGCTATGGAAGACCTCTGGGCTGTGTAAAATTCTCTTTCTTTCCATGTTTGGGCATTAGATTGGATAATATAATAAACATATTTAGAATCAGTGTAAGTTTTAATAGCAGAGGCTGCTGTCAGCAAGAAGTATCTAGATGCCTGTGAGGAAAGGGAAGAAATGTGGAAAGTAGAAGTAAACGAGGGGTGCCGGAGATGGCAATGGAGCAGGAGGACTGGGTGGAGAAGCAAGGAATTACCAAGATCCAGGAGTTACCCGGGGATGAGCAGCTGCTGCCCACTGCTTCCTAGGTTGCAAGGGAATCCTGGCCCTAACATGTGCCCTGGTTTCCCCAAAATGAACATGGGAGTCAAAGGAAAAGAAGAGCAAGATGGGGCTCAACAGCAGAAACTCATTTTTTAACCTGATAAGGATTTCTGGCCAGGGTCAATAATGGTCAGGGTCAGGGGGTGACTTCCTTTAGAGACTGGAGGCACCTTTTTTTTTTTTTTGTCTACCATAGGGCCTGAACTCAGGGCCAGGGCACATACCTTTTCTGTTCAAGGCTTGCTTTCTACCTCTTTAAGCCATAGCTCCACTTCTAGTTTTCTGGTGGTTAATTGGAGATAAGAATCTCATGAACTTTCCTGCCTGAGGTTGGCTTTGAACTGTTATCCTCAGACTACCGGTGCTAGATTAACCAGACTGGGGGCTTTTCAAGGTCTGAGAGTGAACTGCCTATAGGGCTGAGGAGTTTGCTTGGGGGTAGGACTGACATCTGGGGCTGAGGCTGGGTAGTTAGCTCACAGCAGATGGGATAGACCCAGGTCCTTGAGCCTTTTTTTAGCTTTTTTTTTTGTTGGTTTTGGGGCTTGAACTCTGGGTCTGAGAGTTGTCTTTCAGCTCTTCAGCAAGCACTCTACCACTTGAGCCACTTCCCTTTTTTTTTTGGTCAGTCCTGGGGCCTGAACTCTTGGCCTGGGCTTTGTCCTTCAACTCTGCAGCTCAAGGCTAGTGCTCTACCACTGAGCCACAGTGCCACTTCCAGCTTTTCTGCTTATATGGTGCTGAGGAATTGAACCTCATGCATGCAAGGCAAGCACTCCACCACTGAGCCACCTTCCCAGCCCCCCTTTCTTAGCTTTTTCACTCAGGGCTGGCACTCTACCACTTGAATTGCACCCCACTTCTGGCTTCTTGCTGGTTAGTGGAAGGTAAGACTCTCAAATTTGTCAACCCTGGTTGGCTTCAAACAATGACCATCAGATCTTAGCCTCCTGAGTAGCTAGTATTACAGATATAAGCCACTGGTGGAAAGCTCTTTGGTTCTCTCACTGATCCATCTCCACCCTGCCTGCCTGCTCCGTTTTGTTCACTTACTTGTTCATAGTCCATTTTGTGGACCTATACTTTTGAACACTGGTTTTGTATCTGGCCCTGTGTTACCAATTGAATCAGTTTGTAAGACTACTCAGTTCTACTCTGGGCATGGACTCCATTTCCTTTCTGAATTGAGTCTTTCTTGTTCAATACCCAGGGCACATAATTTGCTGCTTCTATTTCTGAGGCATTTTGCTTGGAAATTTGGTCTTAAAAACTCTGGGCTGTGGCTCAGGTGGTAGAGTGTCTGCTTGACTTCAAGCCCTAGGACCACAAACAAATCCCAAACCTGAAATCAGCCCAATAAACAACACAATGTCCCCAATTTCATAGTTAGATGAAAACTGATTGCTACCCATCTATTAAGATCATTTAATGACTTCAGTAAAGATGAGAAATGTGCTAATCAATGAAACACGCTAATGAGATAGTGGTGACTGAAACAAAAGTGTGTGTGTGTGTGTGTGTGTGTGTGTGTGTATGTGTGGTGGCCCTCTCTGTCCCTTATCTGTGAGAAGTTCCCACACTCCTGGAAAGCAGGTGCCAGACCAAACATCCTTACTTCAGTACCACAGGCCATGGGAGCAACAGGATTCCTATCGCATCAGATCTGTAGGAGAGCCTCCTTCACCAGTGGGCAGACCCTAGCCAGGAAGACAACACAGCAGTGTGAAGGATTCTTTGTTTGCTACCTGGAGGCTGCCACTATGGGGAAATCAAGTCCCACAAAGGAGCTTTCTTGCAGGCATCTCATAATAAGGCATAATTATGTTCTTTCAATCTCTCTATCTCTTGCTCCTCCTGTCCTACCTTCCCTTCTTCCACCTCTCCAAATGGAGGCTGTCTCTCCAAGTAAGGGGCTGGATCTTAATCACAAGGCTTGGAATCTAGTAAATGTTTGTTGACTGAATAAGTAAATGGAATCACCAATTTCTTTGCCTCCCACAGCCTCCTTATGAAATGAAAAACACTGTTGGAGACTATTTCCGAGTCACTGGAGAGATTATGTCAGTGTCTGGGGGCATCTATTTCTTTTTCAGAGGTGTGAGTATTCCTTTGTGCTATGAGTTTCTATTATTATGGAAAGGAGACAAAAAAAGCCAAGGGGTCTGTTTTCAATAGGCACATAATGGCCCTACCATAAGTGAGAGAAGAATAGCTAAATTTCAGGAAAAGTCCCTCAGGGCATTCTGGGCTGGAGTAGGAGACTGTCCAGTGCATGCCTAGGAGCCTAGACTCCTCAAATTTGAGGAAGTTAGGGATTTCTACTGGGAACCTCTCACTGAAAGTAATAGTTAAATCCAGAAGTTGGGTGGAAGTCTTTTAAATGATAAAATCAGGATTAGTAGTTTAAATCATCAAAGGTTCTGTTAAGGCTCAGAATAATAAAGGAAATGTATCTGTATATTGGACCCATTTTCTTTCTTTTTTTTTTTTTTTTTTTTTACCAGCACAACTACATTTATTGCAGCATTCTTTTTTTAAAATTTAATTTAATTTTTTTTTGTGAACATACTGTACAGAGGGGTTACAATATATGGGCAGGATAATGTATACATTTCTTATCAAGCATTGCAGCCTCCTCCTTGTTTACCCTTCACATCCCTTCCCAGCCTCCCCCCCATATTCCCCCCCCCCCCCACCAACGTTTTCAACATGACAACTTGTACTTCTCATTGTTGCAACAGGTCCACCTGTATCCTTAAACGACTTGTTTTTCCCCATCTCCTCCACAAGTTATGTTGACATCAAATATAGTGAAAGCAGGGGTTATACTGTGGGGGAGGGACATACAAAGCAACAAAGAGATAATCTTATAAATGTGTTAGAAACAAATGCATGAAAGAAAAAAACATTAAAATACATATCTAAGGGTTCATTTTCCTAACATCACATTATCTGACCTTTTCCGCTTGACTCATACATATACTAGATATTGTAAATAAGGGAAACCATGGGACCTATGTTTCTTTGGGCCTGGCTTACTTCACTTAATATAATTTTTTCCAAGTTTTTCCATTTCCTAACAAATGGGGCAATGTCATTCTTTCTGATGGAGGCATAGAATTCCATTGTATATATATACTACATTTTCTTGATCCATTCATCTACTGAGGGGCATCTGGGTTGGTTCCAGATCTTAGCTATGGTAAATAATGCTGCAATAAACATAGTTGTGCTGGTAGCTTTAGTGTGGTCTTGTTTGTAAACATTTGGGTAAATGCCCAAAAGTGGGATTGCTGTGGACCCATTTTCTTTTAACAAATTTTCTTGCATGTATACTCCACGGCCATTCTTTCAGTATAAGGCAAAAGATTTATAAGGTCTTAAAAGAAAGCAGAGTATAAGGCTGTTCTCTTAATAGGCAGAATCTTTTCTTTTTTCTTTTTTTAAGAACTTTATTAGCATTTCTAGTTTCCTTGTGGTGCTGGAAATGGAACCCAGGGCCTTACACTTGCTAGACAAGTGGTCTACCACTGAGCTACACTCGCAGCCCTGAATCTTTTCTTGAATGTGGGATTACCTTTTGGATTTTACTTCATCTTTTTAGCAAAAACTAAAGCTATAATGAATGCATGATTTATTATTTTCAGTTTCAGTGTTAAAGAGGGGCAAAAACTTAGGTGCATGCCAAGAGATTTGAATACAGAATTTGATAAAACAGTTACTGAGATAGGATCTCATTATGTATCCCAGCTGGCCTTAAACTCTTGATCTTCTGCCTCAGCCTTCTGAGTGCTAGGATTGTAGGTGGGAAACACCAGGCCCAGTGGGATCATTATGATTTCCTTCCCTCCCTGCCTCCCTCCCTCCCTCCCTCCCTCCCCTCCCCTCCTTCCGTCCTTCCTTCCTTCCTCTTTTTTGTCTCTCTCTTTTCTCTTATTTTCTTTCTCTGCCAGTAATGGGACTTTCACTTTTTAACTTTTTACTACAATGTTTAGAGAAAATTAAGAAAAAAAGCACTAATTAGAAAGGAGAAAAAAAGTTCAATCTCACCTTTAAGTAGCAGTAATGGATAATATTCTGGTGACTTTTTCTCTGGCATTTACTTCTAAGTGTGCTTATAATTTCACTTTATATTTGGGAAAAAATGAGGTCAGTTCACCACAATCACTTGATTAGCTTGATCCATTCTCTTCCATTCTTCATAATCTCTGCTTGAATAAACTCCAGGGTCTCATCAGATGATACTTAGAGAAAGAGCTCCCTCTCCATTGAGTGTATCCAACATTTCCTGAAGCCTCACTCTGTTTGCTTACCTGCAGATTCAGTATTTCCTGCAGAGACGACCATCAATCAAGACCTTATTTGTGGACAGCTACAGTGAGATGCTTTTGTAAGTGATACGTTGACTTTTATTCTCTTTTGGTCTAGTCCTGAGGTGACAGCAGTTAGTTTTCACTCATTCTTTCACTTGTTCTGGGCCTAAGTACAGGCGTAAAATCTAGTTTTTAGACTCCAGGCCTAAATCCCAGGAATCCCATGTTAGGTCCAGCTACTTGCCCTTATATGCCAAATAAAGAAACATGGGCAGAGAAGGAGGTTTATTAATTACCTGGCAGCCATATTACCTGGCAGTACATATTCAGTGGGGAGAATTGGGGGAAAGTGGTAGGTACTGGGCAAAGTGTGGCCTGCTGGATCATTACTTTTGTCTCTGGAGAAATTGTTAACCACTTTACCAGGGCCAGCAGGAATGAGGTGCCTGTGGGTTCCTGAGCTTTGGACTGTTCTTTTTAAGATGATAGAAGTTGGCATTGCTTGTTTGAGGGGCTGTTTGCATTCCACTACTTCCTTGTTTTTCTTCTTCTTCCCCGCCCCGCCGAACCCAAAGTTAATAGTAAAGTAAGCAGCAGGGCATGGCTTAGATCAGAGGGTACAGATATAAAGTGGGGGCAGGTCTGAGTTGATCAGCTTTTAGTAAACTCACAAGACCCAGAAGAGCCTCTTTTGGATCATCTAGTACACTAGGGCCTTGCTAAACATGTTGGAGCCATGGTAGAAGGCATTCAAGTGTTTACTGAATGTGTGAATGCATACCCAGTGCTATCTACACCGTCCATGCCAGATGAGAGTCAGGTGCTCAGATTGACAGACTGTGTTTTAACTTAATGTCCGAGTTAGACGTTTCCTTGTTCATTCTTTCCATCAGTTTTTCCATCCCTCTGGCATTCTCTGGGTTAGCACTTGAAGATTGTGATGAAATATTATTTTTTGCCTTCAAGAATTTCTAGTCTTTTTTGTTCACCCCTCTACCCCCGGCCCCCCCTCCACTGGGGTTTCTCAGTTCGCCTGCACAACTGGCCTTTTACCGCTCTAGTCATACCTCCAGCTATGATCTACTGGTTATTTTGGAGATGGAGTCCCACACACTTTCTTGTATGGGCTGGCTTTGGATTGTGATTGTCCAGATCTCCCTCTTAAAGTAGTTAGGATTACACGTGTATGCACCAGCACGTCGTGTTTATTTGTTTAAATGTTCTTAGCGGTTTTGTTTGAACTGACCCAACTGGAAACAACCTAGATATCCTTCAACAGGTAGCTTACTAAGCAAACTGTGGTACATACAATAGAATACTACTAGCAACAAAAAAGGCAGAAACCAAGGATTTATGCAACAAGCATGGATGAGTCAAAAGAATGCATTTTACTAAGTGAAAGAATCCAGGCCTAAGAGACTATTGATTATACAATTATATGTATATAAGATTCTACAAAAGGCTATTTAGAAGTGAAAGACCCCAGACTCCTGGGATACTTTTGTCTACGGGAGAGTGCCCCAGAAACCAAGACTCCAAACCAGTAGATGCAACAAGCAAGAGGAGTTTATTCAGCGTTTGGGCAAAAGGTCTCTCTGCCCTGGCAAGGGAGAGAGCCGGGAGCAGCGGTTACAAGCATTTTTAAAGGCAAAGACCACAGGATTAGCATAAGACACCAGGTGCTCTGGGATTGGCCCAATTTAAAATTCACCATGTACTCCGGCAATCATTTTGCTAGGTGGGAAATTTTTGTAACACTCGTAGTAAACTGGTTGGCTCAGGGCAAATCTAGGGGGAGCGGTTACCTTGGAGGGGAGTTCACATAGTTACAGGCTTGTGATGGGTTGACATTTGACCTAGCTTGCTGGACTCGCCAGATGGCCCTTATCTCAGGTCCCATTTGGGGAATTTCCAAACAGGAGCTCACACTCCTTTGCTCTTTATTTACGACGTTTGTTCTTTATTTACGACTACAGAGCTTGTCCCAGGGCCGACATCTTGGCTCCGAGACTTTTTTTCACTCAATTCCTAATTTCCAGAAGGGAGGGGGGTTAGTGCTAGCACGAGCAAGTTTACAAAAGCAAAATCAGCAGTTAGCAATTGTAAAATGTAATTCTAATTTTTAATCTTTCAAAAGGAAGGCCAGCACACCAGTGGTTACCAGGGTTTGGAGGTAGGATTATAAGCACAAGACACCAGCACTTGGCATGATGCTATGTATTTTTCGAAACTCATGGAACTATGCAACACAGGCTAAATGTACAGTTTCCAAATTAAAAACAAATTAGATGTCAGAGAGATCTGATATACAATACAAATAGGGACAAATGAATTCAACTGTGTTTCAAATTAATGACATGGCAGACTGAAAGGGATATAGAACAAAAAAACCTGATGTGAGGGGCTGGGAAGGTGGCTCAGTGGTAGAGCGCTTGCCTTGCATGCCTGAGGCCCTGGGTTCAATTCCTCAGCATCACATAAGCAAAAAGAAAAAAAAGCCGGAAGTGGCGCTGTGGCTCAAGTGGTAGAGTGCTAGCCTTGAGCTGAAGAGCTGAGGGACAGCACCTAGGCCCAGAGTTCAGGCCCCACGACTGGACCCCCCTCCCCCCAAAAAAAGAAAGACCTGATGTGACTAAATTTGAAGATGAACATTTTTGGCTTTACACTGTGAGAAGAAAGATAAAAAAAAGTATATGTAAACAGTGCGTTCTATTTGGTAAACTTCTTTCCCACAAAATTATGTGTTAGGAACGCTGACTGTTCTGCATCCTAGTCTTTAAAAGGGCAGGGTTTTTTTCCCTTCATCTTGGCTCTATTGACATTTTGGACTAGAAAATTTTTATTTGTAGTGAGATGAAGCTATCCTGTGTGTTGAAGATTTAGCAATATCACTGGCTTTACTCACTAAATGCCAACAGCTATCTATCCCTTATCTGCCAGGCTGTGGTATGTGTGAGTGTGTGTGTGTGTGTGTGTGTGTGTGTGTGTGTGCGCACACGCGCGCACTGAGCCTTGAGCTCTTTCTTGCCTTTTTTCACTCAAGGCTGGTGCTTTACTTCTGGCTCCACTTCTGGTGTTTTGCTAAGTAATTGGAGATAAGACTCTTAGGGACTTTTCTGCCTAGGCTGGCTTCAAATTGCAATCCTCAGATCTCAGCCTCCTGAGTAGCTAGGATTATAGGCATGAGCTACCAGTGCTTGGTTCATCTTCCAGTCTTGACAATAAAAATGATCACAGATATTATCAAAGGGTTCTATTTTGTATGATGTGATGTGATATGGTATGTGTACCAGAATTGTTCCTAATTAAGAAATACCATATTAGGAAGAAACAGAGAAGTAAAAATGCAGTTGTAAAAATATGATAGTCACAAGAAACCTGTATAAAGTAATGTAGAACCTCCAAGGAATGTCATGCACATGGGATTTTCAGACAGGGAGAACCAGTCTCTGGGTATCTTCACTCATGTTGTCTGTCCTGGACTCCAGGTTTCCCTCATCCTGAGAAGAGAAAAAAGTGGGTATCTTTAAAAAAAAAATGTTGGTCTTGGGGCTTGAACTCAGGATCTGGGTACTGTCCCTGAGTTCTGTTGCTCTCAAAGCTATCACTCTACTGCTTCAGCCACAGCTCCACTTCCAGCTCTTTTGGTGCTTAATTGGAGATAAGAGTCTCATGGACCTTCTAGCCTGGGCTGGCTTTGAACTGCGATCCTCAGATCTCAGCCTCCTGAATAACAAGGATTATAGGTGAGCCACTGGTACCTGGCAAGAGTATATTTCTAACTTGATTTCAGGTAGTGTGTTCTTAGGGCTCATAAATTCCATCTTTCCCCCCTAATTTTGAGATTCCTATTCTTTATTCTGAAAAGGCAAACTCTAGCCACAGACAGGGTCTATGAGAAGGAGTAATGTTTTCTTATATTACTCTACCACTTGAGCCATGCCTCCTCTTCCAGTATTTTTTTGTTTTTTTTGCTGGTTAATTGGAGATAAGAATATCTCAGATTTGTCTGCCCTGGCTGGCTTTGAATTGTGATCCTAGGATCTCAGCTTCCTTAGTAGCTAGAATGATAGATGTGTGCCACCTAGTATCTAGCCTGCTTTATCTAAGTTAGCTGTTGGACCCGGGTTTTCTCCTTCCTGACACCCTGAGACTTACCTAATATCAATCTTGGAATTTTCATTGCTCCTTGCTTTCTCATGTCTTCCTCTTTCTTAGCTTTATCTCTTGTTTTATTTGAACATATGCTTCTGTATTTTCAACTGGTGGAAAAAAGATGGTATAACAGTAGAGGACACAGTGATAACAGCCTTCAGTGTGCTTGAATCCTGAGTCACATCACTCACACGTGTTTAGCCATTTCCCATTCTCTTCTTGGAGATCCCTTTAATTTCCTAGGTGGTATTTCTTATTTTCTGAAACCCAACCATGTCTCCATTTTTCTGGTTTACTCTCTTCTTTGGGGGAAGAGTGTCTTGAACCAAAAAACAGGACAAGAGGGAAGTAAAATGTATTACAGATAAAACCACTCTGTTCTGGACCTTATATTAAGATCTATTTTAATTTTTTTCTCTGTAAATTTATTATATCTTCTTCTTGTCCCTTATGTTTTAAACTTTTTTTTTTTTTTTTTTAATTGTAAGGCTTGAACTCAAGGCCTGGGCAGTGTCCCTGAGCTCTTCTCTTCAAGGCTATCACTCTACCACTTTGAGCCACAGTTCTACTTCTGGCTGGTTCTACTTCTCATGCAGTGCTTCCTGCCAGGGCTGGTTTTGAACTGGGAGCCTCAGATCTCAGCCTCCTGAGTAGCTAGGATTACAGGAGTGAGCCACCAGTGCTTGTGTTCTAAATGTCTTTTAGTTTTTGTTTTTGTTTTTGTTTTTGTCAGTATGGGGCTTGAATTCTGGGCCTGGGTGCGGTTCCTCAGCTCTTCAGCTCAAGGAGAGTGCTCTACCACTTGAGCTATAGCACTACTTCAAGATTTTTCTATGGTTAATTGGAGATAAGTATTTCACAAGTTTTCCTGCCAGGGCTGGCTTTAACTCTGATCCTCAGATCCAGCCTCCTGAGTAGCTAGGATTGCAGGCGTGAGCCACTGGCGCCCAGCTGTGTTTTGGTTTCAGGTGGGTTTCTTTTTATCTAGATAACTGTTCTCTCTCTTTTCCTTCTCTTTTTCCTCCTTTTCCTTTTCCTCCTCTTCTTCCTCCTTTCCCCCTTCTTGCTATGGCCTTGAACTTGTGTAGTCCATACTGTAATCCTCCTGCGGACTCACCTTCCAACTGTTGGAGTTTACAGGCATATGCCATTGAACCTGGATTTTTGGACACCAGGCCCAATGTCCAGGAGTCCCAAGTTATATCCTACCAAATAAAAAGACATAGTAAAAGGCAGAGAAAGGAGATTTATTCCATGGCAGCCATGGGAAGACAGCCTTTTAGTACATCCTCAGTTATCTTCTGGGGTACAGCCATTGACTTCAGGTTAAATAGGGAGAATCAGGGGCAGGGGATGAGAAAAGTATGCATATATACTACCTAGGAGATCAAAGGCATCTCCAAGAAGAGAAGGGGAAATGCCTGAACACATGAGAGTCCCAAAACACAGGATGTGTGGCTGTCTTTGAATCAAGAGCAATTATAGGGAAGTTACTATTATCATGTTATCTCTGGAATGGAACAGAAACAAGTTGCTCAGCAGGTGATCTCCTGGGTTTTCTGTCACTTTCTTTAAGATGATAAGAAAGCATTAGTTTGCCTTTCACACAAAATGCTTATTAGTTAGTATGGTCTTTCCTGGCATTCAAGGTGATTTGTTTCTGAGTAGGCTGTTTTTGGAACCTTTTTTTTGGTCCAAGACTGAGATTCAAAGTCTTGATCTGAAGCTTTCACTTGGTGGCTGACTCTCTACCCCCCTTAGCCAGGCCTCCAACCTTATTTTTTTCTTTCATTTTTGCATAGTTTTTCTTTTCTCCAAGTTATTTCCTATAGTTTAATTGTTTTTTGCTTTTATGTTAGCAGCTGTCATCATAATCTGGAAATTCTTGATATATGTTTGTGATAAAGAGTGCAGCACTGAGCTAGGCACCCAGGAGGCTGAGAGCTGAGGATCATTGTTCAAAGCCAGCTGAGCAAGAAAGTCAATGAGATGCTTATCTCCGATTAACCTAACCAAAAAGCAAGAAGTGGAGCTGTGGCTTAAGCGGTAGAGCACCAACCTTGAGCAGAAATGCTAAGGGTCAGTGCTTGGGCTCTGAGTTGAAGCCTCAGTACAGGCACAAAAAGAAAAAAAAACCCATGGTACACTGGTTGCAAGCTCTTTATGTGTGGACTGGCATCAATTTAGGCTTTACTATAGGCAGATTTGGATAAACCAAACTTTATAAAGAATTTTTTTTTTCCTCTCAAGCTTTTATCCTGGAAGGAAGAAGTCCACCTCCCAGCTTTCTGAGAGCTTTCTATCACTTATGTTATATAATGTACACAATAGCTATTTCTGTTTCTGGTACCATCTCTGTGTGTGTGTGTGTGTGTGTGTGTGCGTATTTGTGTGTGTGTGTGTGTGTGTGTGTGTGTATGTATATGTGTGTGAGACTTTGAACTCAAGATCAAGGCTGGTGATCTACATATCAACTGCCTTTAAAAAAATTGTTATTATAAAGGTGATGTACTGTGGGTTGCTATTTCATAAGTGAGGTAATGAGTACATTTCTTTTTGGACAATGTCACCCTCAAATACTCTTCTTTTTGCTCATGATTCGGAGATCAGAGTCTAAGAAACTTTTCTGCCTGGTTCAAACTTTGATCCTAAGATCTTAGGAACTAGGATTACAGGCATGAGCCACTTCTCAATGTTTTTAATGATGCTGATAAATCTGGGTCAAAGGCCTTTTGCTTTATTATAAGTCGTCAGAGATGAAATTTCTAGTATTCCTTTTTAGGCCCTTCTTCACTCTCCTTCTAATTAGGGGAAGCCTTTGAAGTTCCTTTATTGTCAGGATTGTTTCTCAGTTTTCCCCCAATGCTGTGTTTGGATTTGGCATTCTGGGGTCTGCTAATTCACTTTTCATTTATTTATTGTGTTTCAACTCCCAAATCCATTGTGGGGATCCCATTTGTCACCAGAGATAGCTTTTTGCCTATTGCAACTGGTTTAATTAACTTTCTGGCCCAGGTTCTGAAGCTGCTGAGGATTCAAGTTGGTGAACCAGTTTATTGATACAATCTTTACAGTTTTCCAGATTCACATCAGAACAGTGGTCACTTTTGCTGAACCTTTTATACAAATTAGGAGTAAGATTGCCAATGTGGTCTGTAGGATGAATGTAGCCAGGAAGACTCTTTGAAGGAGACCATGATGAACCAAGACAAGGAGGGAGTCACTTAACAGTTCTGTCATAGGCCCTCCAGAAGCCCTCCACCTTGTTCACTGGGCTAGGGAGTTGAAGGACATTTTCCTTGGCTTTGTTCCTGAAACTGATGATGTGTCCACCACTATCTGTAGGTTTTTTTTTGTTTTTTTGGTCAATCATGGGGCTTGAACTCTGGGCCTGGGTGCTGTCCCTGAGCTCTTCAACTCAAGGCAACTGCTCTATTGCTTGAGCCACAGTGATTTTTATTGGAGATAAGAGTCTCATGGACTTTCATGCCCAGGCTGGCTTTGAGATCCTCAGATCTCAGCCTCCTGAGTAGCTAGGATTACAGGGTGAGCCACCAGCGCCCTGCTTGTCTGTAGGTTTTTGAAAGAACATTGCTGTTCCCTTATAGGCCTAGGCTTCCTACGTCATCTATTATCCTGCCAGTCTCTTGTTCCTGAGGACCAAGCAGGAAGGTTGTTGGGGGTTAAAGCAATGTTTCTCAACCATTTTCCGTTATTATCTTTTTGGATATTTTTTCTTACTTAAACTTCCCATGAAATTTCAGTGGCTCAGTGATATTATGTATCCATTTATGTACAGATAGTTCCCAACTTAAGACTGTTTAACCTAGGATTTTACTTCATGCTGGCATGTAATTAGTAGGTACTGGGTAGATTTGTGTATCTTCCTGGGATAGCAGGATGTTGCATAATCCTCTTTTTGGTGTGTATGCCAGTCCTGGGTTTTGAACTCAGGGCATGGGAGTACTCCTTGAGCTTCTTTGTTCAAAGCTAGTACTACAACTTGAGCCACAGCTCCACTTCTGTTTTTTTTTTGTGTGTGTGATTAACTGGAGATAAAAGTCTAATGGACTTTCCTACCTGGGTTGACTTCAAACCAAAATCCTCAGATTGCAACCTCTTGAGTAGCTAGGATTATAGGTGTGAGCCACCAATGCCTGGCTTGCAGGGTCTTCTTTGTGGTGTTGCGCAGAGAGCTGCATGATCGTGAGGGGACAACCTACACTCTGATGCTCTGTGTTGCTAAGCTCTAATGTTTAGTAAGTTAAGTGGATCCAATGCTTTTTCAGCTATAATGGGCTTTCATAAGGAACATCAGTGGTATTTTTATATCTGGGCTTTATAGAGAATAAGATCTTATTTCCTACCCTTAACCAAATTTTACCTATTAGGAGAGTAATATTGCTCCTGCTGAGAACTCATGGGCTATTTCGGAAGCAGTACAGCTCAAGCAGTACAGCAGTACAGCACCTACACGGGCCTTAGTCTTCAGGCCCACATGTGTAGCCTTGGGTTTTTGATTGAGGGGACCAGGCCTCCTAAGCACCCATGAACTGAGCTTCCTGTCTCTCTACTCAGCTTTGTGCAGTCACTGTTCATGCTGGCATCTGTGGTGCTGTACTTCTGTCACCACAAGGAGTACGTGGCCTCCATGGTATTCTCCCTGGCCATGGGCTGGACCAACATGCTCTACTATACACGAGGCTTCCAGCAGATGGGCATCTATGCTGTCATGATTGAGAAGGTGGTTTTTATAGTCTCTTTTACCCCAGGGGTGTAGAGCATGGCCCCTCACATTACCCAGCCTGTCTCAATCATCTTGGGAGGTGTTGATTTAGCTCTCAACCCATTTCCCAAGAATCATGTAATCAGGCTTTGAGGTGTGGGGGCTTATCTGAACTTTGACCCTCTGACCCCTAAGAGCCCCTCTCCCAACCAGAACAAAGCCCATGGGAGGTATGGGTGAGCGGTAACACAGCACTCCTGCATGTTTATGGGTTGTTTGCCTGCCATCTTGCTTTGCTTTTTCTAGGGCCCAGATTTGTCTCTAATAAGCTTACTCTCTCTTGTAGATGATCCTGAGAGACCTGTGTCGCTTCATGTTTGTCTATCTTGTTTTCTTGTTTGGGTTTTCCACAGGTAAGGGGAATGGTCAGGCCTAGTGGGAGGGTTGGGCTCCTGACTTCCTAAGGCTTCTGCCTGGGAGGGGGGAAGGAAACGTGTGTGTGTGTGTGTGTGTGTGGAGGGGGGACAAGACAGTATTATGTCTGCAGGTGACAGAGTGAATGGATAGAGGATACACTAAAACCAGCTTGAGAACTTGGAAATGTGATTCATAAAAAGTTGTCAGTAATTTTTGATATAGGTAATATTGATTGCCTGTAGCATAGCTGTACTGTGACTCAGTTTCCCCCTAGCTTTATTTTAACATAAGATTTAAAGGAGAGTTTTATGAAGAATAACAATAACTTTATTATACTGCTTACTTAGATTCCCTAGATTTACAAATCACTTTCTCTCTCTCTCACTCTCTCACTCTCTTTCTCTCTCTCTCTCTCTCTCTCTCTCTCTCTCTCTCTCTCTCTCTCTCTCTCTCTCTCTCACACACACACACACACACACACACACTATAGTGAAAATTGTTTTTTGGAGCCCATAGAACTTTCCTTTCTGCCTGCCTGCCTGTTTTCTTGTCTTCCTTTCTGCCTGCCTGCTTCTCTCCCTTCCTCTTTTCTTCCCTCTTTCCCTCCCTTGGATTTTCTCTTTTTCTTTTTGCTTCATGGACTATTACTTTTAAATGATTGAATCTTCTTCTTTTTTTAAAAATTTTTGGCAGTCTTGGGGCTTGAACTCTGGGCCTGGGCGCTGTCTCTGAGCTTTTCAGTTCAAGGCTAGCACTCTACCACTTGAGCCACAGCACCACTGCCAGTTTTCTGGTGGTTTATTGGAGATAAGAGTCTCTTGGGCTTTCCTGCCTGGGCTGGCTTTGAATCATGATCCTCAGATCTCTGCCTCCTGAGTAGCCAGGATTACAGGCTTTAGCCACTGGCACCCAGAGAGTAAATCCTTTTTATCAACCTTTACTCTGATGCTCAGAGTGTCTGAGGTTGGTCCTTGAGAGCCCTTCAAGAAGACTTCTGTGCCTTTTATTTGGCATATGCACATCATGTTTGAAGCACGTGGCTCTGTTCTGATTCTCGTCTCAGTTCTGCAGTTACATGGGTTCTGTGGGAGAGTGGGAAAGCTCATCCAGGAGGGCCCTGGTAGAAATGGCTCTGGCATCTGTACCTGAAATCCCTGCATATCAGTAGCCAAAGGAAGGGATAAGGCCAAGGGGGTTCATGATACTGATATGCATAACTATGTTGTACAACTGCTAAAGAACAGGGTGGTAAGTGGGAAGAGGCTATTCTGCTTGACACCTAGAGTTCTAGAGTAGACAGAACCCCCAAGCAACACAGGTACACAGAGGGTAGCTGACAAATGAGATAAAGCTAGGGCTGATGTATAAAATTAAGCAGGTTGTACATTGTACAAAGGTGACTATATAAGCCGGGCGCTGGTGGCTCACGCCTGTAATCCTAGCTACTCAGGAGGCTGAGATCTGAGGATTGAGGTTCAAAGCCAGCCCAGGCAGGAGAGACTGTGAGACTCCTATCTCCAATAAACCACCAGAAAACTGAAAGTGGCGCTGTAGCTCAAGTGGTAGAGCGCTCGCCTTGAGCTACAGAGCTGAGGGACAGCGCCCAGGCCCAGAGTTCAAGCCCCACAACCGACAAAAAAAAAAAAAAAAGGTGACTATATTCACACTGTATTAACAGATTTATTATTATTTTTTATTTTTATTTTTTGTTGGCCATGGGGCCTGAACTCTGGGCCTGGGCACTGTCCCTCAGCTCTTCAGCTCAAGGCTAGCACTCTACCACTTGAGCCACAGAGCCACCGCCAGCTTTTTCTGTTTATGTGGTGCTGAGGAATCGAACCCAGAGCCTCATCCATGCAAGGCAAGCACTCTACCACTGAGCCACCTTCCCAGCCCTAACAGATTTATTTTAACATTTTTCTAGCATATGAACATAAAGTCTTATTATGATAAAGCAGTATATTATGGAAAATTTCTGATAGTTGCACGCAAGGGTGCTCCATGTCTGAGCAGGTTTTTTGCTGTCAACCCATCCTGGGTAGCAGGGCAGGAGAGGGTGTTAGGGGCCCTGGAGTCTTGGCTTCCATCCAGCTGTACCTCTCCCTTCCATGGCCTGTAGCGGTGGTGACATTGATTGAGGATGGAAAGAATGACTCTGTGCTGGCTGAATCCACATTGCAAAGCAGGCGGGGTCCAGGCTGTAAGGTACAACCACCTGACAACTACAACAGCCTGTATTTCACGTGTCTGGAGCTGTTCAAGTTCACCATTGGCATGGGTGACCTGGAGTTCACTGAAAACTATGACTTCAAAGCTGTCTTCATCATCCTGTTACTAGCATATGTGATTCTCACCTACATCCTCCTGCTCAACATGCTCATTGCCCTCATGGGAGAGACTGTCAACAAAATTGCGCAGGAGAGCAAGAACATCTGGAAGCTTCAGGTGGGACAGCTAGTAGGGGACACAGCCCAGAGGGCTAGCTGTACTGCTGCCTCACACAGCTGGGCACAGCTAGACCTAGGACTAGCATCCAGAGAAGTCATGTGTGGCTGAGATTGGGCAGTTCTGGAGTGAAGGACATGTGGAGTGTCCATCACAGATAAACGTATTGCAGGGTGGTAATTGATACTAGTCACATGGGGCAAAGGACGCTGGGAGCTCCCTTTCTGAACCATGTGGTCTACATACACCTCCTGTTATTTAGCTTCTCTCATTTAATCCCCCCTCACTTTGATAGGAGGAATTTGATAGGGATGGTTAGGTGTCCCAGGGAACACAGCTGGCAAGAGGCAAAACCAGGATTCAGACTCACTTGGAGTCCTTCCTTTTACCTACTCCCTGTATGGTGACCTGTGAGCTCCTTAGGGGAGGGTCTGGGGTCACTTATGGAACTGTCCCAGCCAGGCTCAGCAGGCACCAGGCAGATCTGAGCTGGATGAGTTGAGCTCGTTCTTAGAGCACGAACCTGCCAGTCTGTGGAAACAAGCCCAGGAGAGGGGATCCTGGAAGGTCAGGTCTGAGGTATCAGAAGCTAGGAGATACCTTGAGAGGCTGATCCTGGCTAGTGGCTTCTGTCCCTCTGACCCTTGGCTACTCAGCCCTTTGTGTCTTCCTGCAGAGAGCTATCACTATCCTGGACACAGAAAAGAGCTTCCTGAAGTGCATGAGGAAGGCCTTCCGCTCCGGCAAGCTGCTGCAGGTGGGGTTTACTCCGGATGGCAAGGACGACTACAGGTGGTGTTTTAGGTAAGACCTAGGTAGGAATCAATGCTTGAGAACCTGGGGGGTGCAGTTATGGGCATGAAGGAACATGCTTGGAGCCAGCTGTGGGTATAGAGGGCCTCTTAGGGCCTCAAGGCCTCTTAGGGCCTGTCAGGAGAATAGGAGACTTTTTGTTTGTTTCTTTTTGGTGTAGTCCTGGGGCTAGAACTCAGGGCCTGGGTGCTGTCCCTGGTTTTTGCTTAAGGCTAGAGCTCTGCCACTTGAACCACAGCTCCACTTTTGGTGGTTAATTGGAGATAGGAGTCTTACAGACTTTCTTGCCTGGGCTGGCTTCAAACTGCTGTCCTTAAATCAAAGCTTCCTGAGTAATAGGAGTACAGGTGTGAGCCACCAACACCTAGCTTTTTTTTTTTTTTTTTTGGGTCCAGTCGTGGGGCCTGAACTCGGCCTGGGCGCTGTCCTTCAGCTCTTCAGCTCAAGGCTAGCGCTCTACCACTTGAGCTACAGCGCCACTTCCGGCTTCTTTCTTTTTGCATATGTGGTGCTGAGGAATCAAACCCAGGGCCTCATGTATGCAAGGCAAGCACTCTACCACTGAGCCACCTTCCCAGCCCCAACACCTAGCTATTTTAATTTAAAAAAAAATCAATTTCCTAGCATTCTATTCTATTCTATTCTTTCATTTTTGTGCTGGTAGTGGGGCTGAACTCAGGACCTGGGTTCATTCCCTGAGCCCTTTTCACTCCAGACTTATACTTTAGCATTTGAGTCATAACTCCACTTCTGACTTTTTTGGGGGGCAAAGGGGAGTGGGTGGGTAGCTAATTGGAGAACAGGGTCTCATAGGCTTTCCTGCCTGTGTTAGCTTTGAATCATGATCCTCAGATCTCAGCCTCCTGAGTAGGTAGGGTTACAGGCCTGAGCCACTGGTACCCCATAAAAATATAAAACTCTTTTTAGGCAGCTGTAGCTTTGAGAGCCCCTTAGGGCTTAGCTCTGGGCAAAGAAAACCACTGTAGATTCTAGCACATGGTCAAATGTTCAATGATGAAAGTTTTAAGTGTCTGAAGGGACAATATGGTGAGCAGGGTCAGGACTAGAAATCTACAGTTAAAGTGTCTCATGATGAAACTGGAGAGAGAAAGTGTCCCCAAAGCAGGCTCCTGCCTCTTGGTAGCTGTTTCCATGCTGATGTATTGGGAGTGGTATCGGGAAGCTGGGCCAGCCTGGGCAGCCAGCTCCCTGACTTCACCTGTCACCTGCAGGGTGGATGAGGTGAACTGGACCACCTGGAACACCAATGTGGGCATCATCAATGAGGACCCAGGCAACTGTGAGGGCGTCAAACGCACCCTGAGCTTCTCCTTGAGGTCAGGCAGAGGTGAGGCATGAGGGCCAGTGCTGGGCATGGAGGGGCCTCCTTGGCCAGTGGCATGGCGTTGGGCAGGTGGGTCCCCATACCCCGTGAAGGCCTGGGTTCTGAGGTAGCTTCAGATGCCTGCCAGCCACACATCCCTAGCTATGGTACACTAGAATGTCCTTAAATATGACACACTGAGGGCTCCTGGGGTTTCTACAAGCCAGTTGTGCCCACACCCCTGGCCCTGGCATTGCCTCAGGGCTCCTGAGAGAGAAGCTTAGGCCACACCCCTGCTTTTGAGGGCTACCCCACGTATGCAATCAGTTATGTGGGGCTATGGGGACATAAGAGTTGTATGGGAACACTTCTTTTAAATGGCACAAGTGGACAGGTGGAAAGGATGGAAGGGGAGAAAAGGGTACATCTGAAGCAGAAAACTTTGTGGAAAATTACAACCAGAATGTTGCCTAACAGTTAATGATCAACCTTTCACAGTAAGCATTAAATGAAAGGTATGATGAGCGTGGCAAGTGTAGTACATTTGGAGGTACAATTATAATCTGAACTATTGGAAATTTTTTAATGGTGTGTGTGTGTGTGTGTGTGTGTGTATACTGGTCCTGGAGCTTGAACTCAGGGCCTGGGAGCTGTCCCTAAGCATTTTTCCTCAGGGTTAGCATTCTACCACTTGAGCCAAAACTCCACATCTAGCCTTTTGGTGGTTAATTGGAGATAAGAGTCTCATAGACTTTCCTGCCCAGGCTGGCTTGGAACCCTGATCCTCAGATTTCAGCCTCTTGAGTAGGTAGGATTATTGATGTGAGCCACCTGTTTCCAGCTTGTTTTTTGTTTTTGCTTTTGCTTTTAAAATATGGGCTAGGATATAACTTGGTAGTAGATGGTTTGTCTAGCAAGATTGCTTGTAGTGGTCCTAGGTTTGATTCCTACTACAAAATCAAAATACTGTTATCATCCACAGATACACTAAATATACATAAAATTTTACTGGATTAATTATATTAACATTGTTCAATCATAATCACTATCTATCTCTAGAAATTTTTTTGTCATCTTGAACAGAAATTTTATCATCACTAATCATTAAGTCCCCCGTTCTTCTTTTCCTCAGATACTAGTAACTTGTGTTCCATTCTCTCATGTGAATTTTCCCACTCGTAAGTTATATAAAGGAATCCAATAATATTTGTTCTTTTATGCTGGTGGGATAATGTTATATTACATGCATTATAACAAATTTAATTAATCCATTTACCTGTTGATTGGTATTTGGATTGGTTCTGCTATTTTGGCTATTGTAAATTATTGTAAATTATTATAATGAGCATTGGTGTATATGATTCTCATCTGTGCTTTGGGGTATGCACTGAGGAGTGGAATTGCTGGACTATATGGTATTTCTGTTTAACATTTTGAGGAATAGCCAAAATGTTTTCCAAAGTAGCTTCATTCCTTTATATTTTCACTAGTAATGCCTCAATGTCCTGATTTCTTCTCATTCTCCTCAACAATTGCCATGTTTTTCTTTTTCTTTTAAGTATAATCATCCTAACTTTGAAGTGGTATTTCATTGTAGTTTTGACTTGTATTTTCCTAGTGACAAATGATATTTAACATATTATCTTCTTAATTGCCTTTTGTAAATATTCTTTATTTAAGTTCTTTATGCATTAAAATATTAGCTTTTAATCTATTCTGGATATTAATCATTTGTCACATATGTGATTTATAATTTTTTTCCCTTTCAGCAGGCTGATTTAGGGCCTTGCACTCGCCACTTTGGCTAGACATTCAGCATTTCCTTTTGATTTAGTTATTTTTTTCCTTTTGATTTTAGTTATATTTTTTGCCTGGGCTACACTCAGATTGTGATCCTTTTACCTGCGCTTCCAATGCAGTGGAACCAGCTGCACCACTGTACCCAGATGAGAAAGTTCTTTTTTTTTTGTGCCAGTCTTGGGGCTTGGACTCAGTGCCTGGGTGCTGTCCATAAGCTTGTTTTTGCTCAAGGCTAGTGCTCTACTACTTGAGCCACAGTTCCATTTCCAGCTTTTTGGTGGTCAATGGAGATGAGTCTCATGGACTTCCTGCTCCAGCAGGCTTCGAAGCCCAATCTTTAGATCTCAGCCTCCTGAGCAGCCAGCATTACAGGTGTGAGCCACTGGTGTCTGGCTGAGAATATTGTTTACATTTTTATGAAGTCCATAAATTGGACTTTTTAAATTTCTTTCCCTATCTTTTGCTATCACATCCAAGAAATCATTGCCAAATTGAATGGTATGAAAATTTCTTCCTATCTTTTGGAAAGAGGTTTTGTTTTTGTTTTTTTAAAATTTTTAATATATTTTTATTGTGAAAATACTGTACAGAGGGGTTACAATTACATGGGTAACATAATGAGCACATTTCTTATCAATCATTGTAGCCTCCTGCTTTGTTTCCCCTTCCCATCCCTTCGTATCCTTCCCCCTCCTCCCCCCCCCCCCCCGTCCCCTCCCCACCAAAGTTGTAAAGTTCGTTTTTCGACATAACGACTTGTACATCTCATTGTTGTAATGAGTCCTCCTGTATCCCTGTTTTAACAATTTTTTCCCCCTTCCCCTCCACATATACCAACATCATATATAGTGAAAGCAGGGGTTGTACCATGGGGGAGGGACACACAAGGCAACAAAGACATAATCTTATAAATATGTTAGAAGCAATTGCATGAAAGATCTCTCTCTCTCTCTCTCTCTCTCTCTGTCAGTCGTGGGGCTTGAGCTTTAGGCCTGGGAGCTGTCCCTGAACAATTCAGCTCAAGGCTCATGCTCTACCACTTGAGCCATTGCTCCACTTCTAGTTTTCTGGTGCTTTTTTTTATTATTGTGATTAAGTGATTACAAAATTTCCCAAATTTCACAGTATTGTGGAATAATGATGCTCATTTAAAGTCACAAGTTCATTCTAACTTTCCTGGAGCAAATTGTCTATCACGGTCTATAACATATAACGGTGTACACATATACACCATACATGTGATCAGCAGCATGGGGATATTTAGTAGTGGTTCAACCAGATGAATGGAAGTTCTTTGTTTCTTAAGTTCTGTTAATTTTGTCGCATCACTTGACATTTTGGATTTAACATCCACTTATCAGGGAGACCATGTATCGTTTGTCTCTTTGCTCTTGGCTTACCTCGCTCAACATGATTCCTTCTAGCTCCATCCATTTCCCTGCAAATGCCATTATTTTGTCATTTCTAATGGCTGCATAATATTCCATTGTGTATAGATACCACAATTTTTGGATCCATTCATCTGTGGTGGGGCATCTGGGTTGTTTCCATATCCTAACTATTGTGAACAGTGCTGCAATAAACATGGAAATGCATGTGTCCTTGTATATTGGTTCCTGTTGTTCAGGGTAGATGCCTAGAAGTGGTATGACTGGGTCGTAAGGGAGGTCAGTCTTTAGCTTTCTAAGGATCCTCCAGACTGCTTTCCAAAGTGGTTGTATAAGTGTACGTTCCCACCAGCAGTGTAATAGGGTTCCTTTTTTTTTTTTTTTTTTAAAGTAGTTTTAGTTCCCTATCATTTAAAAGTTGTTTTCTTGATTTGGTGTTTGTTACTATAGACCTTCAGACTGTTTCTAAGGTTACAGATGTGAGTTCTAAAGTTGCTGTTTGGCTTTTTATTTTATTTTTTTTATTGACACTGGAGATTATACTCAGGACCTTGAGCTTGCTAGGCATGTGTTCCACCACTTGATAGGTGAACTTGTCCTTAAAAGTGACTGAAGAGCCAGGCAACAGTGGCTCATGTAATCCTAGCTACTTAGGAGGCTGAGATCTGAGGGTCATGGTTCAAAGCCAGCCCAGGCAGGAAAATCCGTGAAATTCTTATCTCCAGTTAGCCACCAGAAAACAGGAAGTGGCACTGTGGCTCAAGTGGTAGAGTAAACTAGCCTTGAGCTGAAGAGCTGAGGGACAGTGCCCAGGCCCAGAGGTCAAATCCCAGGACTGACAAAAAAAAAAAAAAGTGACTGAAGAGTAAATCAAGTCTTGCAGAAAGTGCATACTTTTTTTTTTTGGGGGGGGGAGTCCGGTCTTGGGGCCTGAACTCTGGGCCTGGGTGCTGTCCCTCAGCTCTTCAGCTCAAGGCTAGCGCTCTACCACTTGAGCCACAGCGCCACTTCCGGCTTTTTTCTTTTTGCTTATGTGGTGCTGAGGAATCGAACCCAGGGCCTCAGGCATGCAAGGCAAGCGCTCTACCACTGAGCCAACTTCCCAGCCCGAAAGTGCATACTTTTTTAAACCAGTTTTCCTGATGTTATATCTTTCATGTTTGATATTATATCATAAATGGTTCATTTTATATATTTCATAAACTTAAAAATCAACTTTTTTTGTGAACATACTGTACAGAGGGGTTACAATTACATGGGCAAGATAATGCGTACATTTCTTATCAAGCATTGCAGCCTCCTCCTTTGTTTACCCTTCACATCCCTTCCCAGCCTCCCCCCCCCTCAAAAAATCAACTTTTTATTGGGATGTAACATACATATAAAGCAGAGTTATTTCATTATTTAATTTCACTTTGTTTCATTTCATTTCATTATTTTATTTTAGCGTTGGAGCCTCATTGACCCTGAACAACTGGGTTCAAGTGCTCCTCCTGCTTCAGTTTCTTGAATAATCGGGGCTGCCCCACATAAGAGACAGTTTTTATAAATTTTCGGTAACTACTGCACATGTGTGCATGCCCACGTGTGTGTGTGTGTGTGTGTGTGTGTGTGTGTGTGTGTGTGTGTGTGTGTGCGTGTGTGTGTGTGTGTGTGTGTGTGTGTGCTGGTACTGGGGTTTGAATTCAGGAGCTCTTTCTTAGCTTTTCCATCAAGGCTATGCTCTACTAGTTGAGCTACACTTCAACTTCTGGCTTTTTGCTGGTTAATTAGAGATAAAAGTCTCTAGGATTTGCCTTCCCAGACTGACTTTGAACTGGGATCCTTAGATATCAGCCTCCTGTGCAGCTAGGATTGTAGTTGTGAGCCACTGGTACCAGCTTCAATGTGATATTAATAACATTGACTCAGTGTCAGGGATACACACAGCTGTGTTTAACAGAGCAGGCATGGGGGATGGTGAGAGAGTTCCTGATTTCACACTTAAAATTTATTAAGAATTTATTAAGGATTATTCCTTGGTCACAGTAGAAAGCCCAGCAAAGCCTAGCTAGATAAATTCAGGTAACAAGGACCTCTCCCCATCAATCAGTGTAAATGATAGAAAGAGGTGAAAGAATGTAGGAGGGAAAGGCTGGGGAAGAAAAGTGGTAAATAGAGGAGCTAGGGGAGCATGAGGAGGGAGTCTTGGAGCTATAATGAGTGGTTGGGAACTCAGGCCTCCTTTGAGGGCACTAGAACTAGGACTGAGCCAAATCATCTCTGATGCTGGGTGTCCCTACCACTCAGTCAGCCAGTAGGTAGTATCCAAGTACTCACTCAGCCTGTTGTCTCATGGACCCTTCTGTCTCTATGCTCAGCATTCTGAGCATAGAGATTTTTTTTTTGTAGCAATTAGGACTTGGTTCCAGCATGGGGGAGGGAACTGGCCAGCACCTCATTGGCCAGCAGCTCATTGATGTGTGTTCTGCTGGACTAGTCACAATCACAATGCCCACTGCAGATGCCTTTGCGATGTGGTAGGTGTTGGATGCCAGCAGAAGGGCCTGGATCATAACACAAGAATGGGAGATGTGAATTTAGGCGGGTTTTCCAGACAGATCATATAAAATGTGGCCATCCAAGGAGCTGGCTAACCAAACAAATGAAAGGACAACACCCTATCTTTGCCCTTTGGCTGTCATTTTCTGCGTTGGCCAGATGGTGGCTCTGAGGTGGTTATGGGAGTAACAACTTGGCCATCTTCAGGAGCTCTCTGAGACTTCTGGCTACATTTGAGCTTTCCTTGGCATTGTTCTCAATCTACAATGCCCTGTTAGACTGTACCCCAAATCCTGGTTCTTTGGCACTCATCACTCTAGAGCTCATCTAGTATGGAGCCACTCATGGGAAAGATCTCAGTGTTAGGCTGAAGAAACCTGTCTCTCATTTGGGCAGTTGAAAGAAGCAAGTGAATAGTGTTTCATGAGGTCATAAGCATGCCAGGGTGGGTGAGAGAAGTTAGGGTCTGACCCAAGTGGATGAGGCTCCCCAAGCACCTTCAGGAAGAGGAACGTACATCCTCAGGCCTCTGTTTATCTAGAGATTTTTTTTTTATTGTGAAAATACCATATAGAGGGGTTACAATTACATGGGCAAGATGAGTACATTTCTTATCAAGCATTGTTACCTCCTCCTTTGTTTCCCCTTCCCATCCCTTCCCTTCTCCCACCTCCCTACCCCCATCTAGAGATTTGTGAGGTTAATAAGTAAGCCTTGTTTTATTGTATCCAAAGTAGTAATGACAGTTACTTTGCCCTTCAGTTTCAGGGAGAAACTGGAAGAACTTTGCCCTCGTTCCTCTTTTGAGAGATGTGAACACTCGAGAAAGGCACCCTGCACAGCCTGAGGAAGTTCATCTGAAGCATTTTACAGGGTCCCTTAAACCAGAGGATGCTGAGGTCTCCAAGGATTCTGTGGCTCCAGGGGAGAAGTGAGGGATGCCATGCAGAGTGCCCCCGAGGCTGGGCCTTTGAGTGCCACACTGCCATTGTGAGCTGCTGAGGGAACACCAGTGCCCTGTGTGTAGCCTGCCAGCCTGCCTGGGCCTGTGCCCGATACTGCGTTGACTGTGGTCGAGTCCATGGGAAGATTCCAGCCACCCGTCTCCAGGTGAATATCTTCAAACAAGAAATGACCTGCCTTTCAACTTTTTACTGACTGCAACACATGTTAACCCCTTTTCTTTTCCTTTGGTTTTTATATTACTGGAGTACAAGTATATGAAGCTTATGAAAACACTTCTCAGAACAAAACATTTCCTTTGATGTCAAAACCATCTGTATTTGTATTGTGCCCAATGTCTTATCTGCCTCAAATGGTTTATCATTTGCTCCCAGAGAAGGTGGGGAAGACTGGTCTCACTCCAAGCTCTGGAAGAATCAAGTTTTCCCAAGAGTGATTTTGGTGTGAAATCGGAAAGTCCCCCAGATATTAGCTCAATTGCTATTTAGATAAAAGTTCAGAACTGTATCTAAGTGATATGGTAAGAATTTTATCAATGAACTTCAATTGGTAGTAACTAGAAATAACCCTGTTCCCCTTCAGGACTAAACTCTTTCACCCTCATCTAGTTTGTCATCCTTAAAAATAAATAAAAGTATGTATATATATACACATGTACATTACAGGTGTGAACTTTGTGTGTGTGTGTGTGTATGTGTGTGTGTGTGTGTGTGTGCATGCTCATAGTACCATGTACTTCCAATTACTAGGAACCTCAGGTCACCCTAGTTGTGCCAATGGTGACAGTCTTCCCTTGCCCTGGCCCATATCCAATCTACTCCTGTTTTTATGAATAAACCCTCACTGAAACCTTGCCTCACACAGTCATTTATTATAGTCTTTGGCTTTCACAATACAATGCTGAGTTGCATAATTGTACCAGTGACCAAATAGCTCACAAAGCCTAAAGTATCTACGATCTAGCCCTTTATAGAAAAGTTCAATGACCCTTATTTCTGTAAGGTCTGCTCCTGGATGCAAGCAGACTCCACCCTCCTCACAGCAAAGTCTCCACCCAGTACCTTCGTTACCTAGGCAACTGGCATACCTGCAAGAGGTCCCATCTGCATCCGCTGAGGTCACATCTGAATTTGATGTGGCCACACCTTTCTCCGCCCATACCCTAGATAAGGCCTCACCCAGGCCTGGACGCTCTCTTTCCCAGCTCTCTTTCCCAGGTCTCTCCTAGGCCTTCCCCAGCAGGTCTAATGAATAAACCTACCCCTTAACTGAGTACCACGTGCGTGGTGCTGTTCTTACTCGGCTACCTCTTCTTTAAAAACGTGACAATTTGGGGCTGGGAAGGTGGCTCAGTGGTAGAGCGCTTGCCTTGCATGCCTGAGGCCCTGGGTTCGATTCTTCAGTACCACATAAGCAAAAAGAAAAAGGCCGGAAGTGGTGCTGTGGCCCAAGTAGTAGAGCACTAGCCTTGAGCTGTAGAGCTGAGGGACAGCGCCCAGGCCCAGAGTTCAGGCCCCATGACTGGACCCAAAAACAAAACAAAAAACCTAACAATTTCCTTTATGGAATAGAACTTATTCTAGGAGAGAGATCTGTCCCAGACATGGATGAGCTATGTTAGTATCTGTGGATTGTTGAGTCACGAAATCATGGGACATTGGCTTATGAAAGGATGAATACTTCAAGCAGAGGCCAGGGCTTTGGCCCTACCATAAAAGGAAAATCTGGTGGTGATGCATGAACTCTGTGTTCTCCATTATGTCTGTTCCACATATGGGATCTAAGGAGGAGCCAGAGGGCTGACTGAAGTGAAGCATGCCTAGGCCCCAGGGAAGGTGAGTGTGGAGACGAATGAGAGAGTTTATGAAAGTGCTTGATGTGCATTATCCTTTAAATAACAGCTTGTGAAGAAGCTATTCTTAGCTGCATTTATAGATAAAAAATTATGGCTCTAGCAGCTGGCAAGGTTATCCAGCCAGCAAAGCATGGGGCTTGGATTTGATCCCAGGCTATATGGCTCCAAAGCCTGTCTTCACTGATGAGTCATGCTGCCTGGGGCACCTGGCCTATCCCTGAGTCAGGAGAGAGAAGCCTTGCTGTTGAGGCCTGCCACTCCCTGTTGTATCTGTAGGCTTGTCTTGAAAACATTGAATGGACATCAATTATCTGCAAATTTCTGCAAATTGGACCAGCTTTCAAACTTACTCAGAGCTGGAAAGAAATTCATGTGTGTTCCTTTAATCAAAACTTTTTGTGTAAATTTAGAGTTGTTAAAGAAAGGACATATTGGCAGAGATTCTCTTTCTTCTCTGTTAAAATTAGTAAATGGGGGAGGGGGGGCAGGCAGTGGCTCTCACTTGTTATCCTATCTACTCAGGAGGCTGTGAGCTGAGGATTCTGGTTTGAAGCTGGCTTGGGCAGGATAATCCATGAGACTCTCATCTCCAGTTAACCACCAAAAAGCCAGAAGTGGCTTTGCCTTGAGCAAAAAAGCTCAGAGACAGTGTTCAGGCCTTGACTTCAAGCCCCAGGATCAGCACAAAAGAAAAAAAAAAGGATAAATGATTTTTAGGGTGGTTTTAAGTTTACAGTGAAATCAAGCAGAAGTTTGATACCTCATATGTTTCCTGTTTCCTCTGTTATTGACATCCTGCCTCATAGTGGTACATTTGGTACAATTGAGGAGTCCAAGGGCTTCACTTCTTTTTTCTCTGTCCTTTAAAAGAACAAAAAGGCAGGGCATTGGGTGAATTAAGTTTCTTTGAATATGAAAGAAAAACGATAAAAGAAAGCAGAAAAAAAAAAGAAGAAGGAAGAAAAGAATTGGCAGACTCCCTGAGTGGGAAGGGCATTTCCCAGTCACTCTGTGAGGAAAAATCTGAGGCTTCTTTGTCTGGCCTGCTAGATCTTTGGTCCCTATACCTGCCTCTCTCGGGAGATGTACCTTGATTTGATTTGTTGAGTGATGGTTGCTCACTGCTGAAGGCCTTTCCAGTTGGATGGAAGTTCCTGTCTGGTTAGACCCCTCCCTTCCTGGGTGAATGTGGGAGAGCTTGCCTTCACTTGTGCACACATCTAAGTACACATGCAATTGGAACATGCTTCCTAGGGAAGAAACAAGAACAGTGATTTATGTTCTTCCTTTGTTTCCCATGGTGTGTCTTTGTTCCAGTCACTTTCTATCTCTTAACTGTTTAACTGGGGTCAAACACCTGTCCCTCAAGTCTCGATTAACATGCTATTATGATCCAGAGTCCACTGGGGTCCCTCTGGGTCGTCTAATTCTATGGATTTTGGCAGATGTATGTTTATCAATCACTACAGTATCAGTTAAAATCGTTTTGCTGCCTTGAAATCCTTTGTACTCCACTGTCATCCTTCCCTCCTCATCTTCCACCAACCTCTGAAAACCACTAATCTGTTTATTGTCTTTATAGTTGTCCTAGTTGTACTGTGTAGTTGAATGCTGTGTAGTTGAAATTATACAGTAACCTTTTCAGATTGAATTATTTCACTTAAATTTCTTTCTTGTCTTTTCTTGTAGTGTGTGTGTGTGTGCGTGTGTGTGTGTGTGCATGTGTTTGGGTGTATGTTATAAGATTGAACTCAAGGCCTCTCACTCTTGCTCAGCTTTCTTGCTCAACTGGCACACTACCACTTGAGCCATGACTGCAGTCCTCATGTCTTGATAACCCATTCCTTTTTGGCATTGGATAAAATTCCTATATCTGGATATATCATGATTTATCTACCCAACTACTACAGGACATCTCAGCAGTTCCAAGTTGAGGTACTTCTTAGTAAAGCTGCCATATGCAGCATGTGCAGTTTTTTTGTGTGAGGATATGTTTTAGACACCTGTGAATAAGTACCAAGGAACACACCTGCTAGGTCATACTAAGTAAGGGTATGTTAAAAAACCACCAACTTTTTTTTTTTTTTTTGGATCCGGTCATGGGGGCTGAACTCTGGGCCTGGGCACTGTCCCTCAGCTCTTCAGCTCAAGGCTAACACTTTACCACTTGAGCCACAGCGCCACTTCCGGTTTTTTCTGCTTATGTGGTGCTGAGGAATTAAACCCAGGGCCTCATGCATGCGAGGCAAGCACTCTACCACTAAGCCAACTTCCCAGCCCCCACTTTTTTTTTTTTTGTAAAAAACCACCAACTTTTCTTACAAAGTGGCTGAACAAGTTTGCATCCTATTAGCAATGAATGAGGATTCTTGTTCCATATCTTCACTAGCCTTTGATGCCAGCATTTTGGACTCGGTCCTTTCTAATGAGTGAAGTAGTCTTTTTGTCTGTCTCCTATACTTTCATTGGAACTTGACTAATGTGTCGTATGAATTTACATTTCATATGTTGTATTCTTTCAGGTCATATTCCCTTTCATTTTTCTATATTTTCTTTTTTAAAACATTTTATTAACATATATTAACTGCATGGAGGAATTTATTGTGATATTTCCATCATACATATAATATACTTAAATTTACTAATCTTCTCATAAACAAAACAAAATCTTTGTTTTATAAGATGTTGATTTATGTGTTTATGTGCTCTAAAATTGTTATTTTTTTATTTATTTTGGGTCCAGTAGTGGGCCTGAACTCTGGGTCTGGGCGCTGTCCCTCAGCTCTTCAGCTCAAGGCTAGTACTCTACCACTTGAGCCACAGCGCCACTTCCGGCTTTTTTCTTTTTGCTTATGTGGTGCTGAGGAATCGAACCCAGGGGCTCAGGCATGCAAGGCAAGCACTCTACCACTGAGCCACCTTCCCAGCCCTAAAATTGTTATTTTTCATTGGCAAGTTTGGATTCAGTGGATATACTTAGGTACAACATTATATTTTGATACACATATGCATCATGGAATGGATGAGTTAAACTACATAACCCATACATCACCTCATTACTTACCATATTTTTGTGGTAATAACATTAGTATTTACTGTCTTAGCAGTTTTAAGTCTGTTGCTGTCTTTCCTTTCTGGGAAACATCCAAGCCACACCCACAATTCCCAGCAGGGAAGTTGTTTGGCTAGTTAGGAACTGCTCTTCTAGCTCAGGACCAGCGGTGTCCTGCCATGGTGTAGACAAACAGGCAAACTTTCTCCTGACCGCATCATTGTCACTTGTCCATGCCTGAGGTAGGGAATGGAATTGTGATTCTTCTTCATGGGTAAACAGTGTTCTTTGGTGTGTGGAGGGATCAGTTGCCTGCCCCACTCCTAAAGATACCATCTTTCCTGCCTGTTCCCGGGAAGGGGGACTCTGGGTTTATTGCTTGGGCCTGGTGTCAGCTGGTCTTTGGATGTAGGGGACAGGGTCTGGTGCAGGCCCAGACTGGTCCTCTAGGGACATTTGCCAGGCAGGAGGATAGCTTCTGCACTTAGATACTACTGACTAGGTAGGGAGAAGGATGGGGATTGGGCATCCTGGCAGACGTCTAGAGCCTCTGTGTAGCCCATCCATTTATTAAAAGGGAATCAATCCCTGAGGAAAGGAGAATCCAATGTGGCCCTTAGCTGACACCAGGACCAGATCCTGGTAGTGAAAGGTAGTCATTAATTCCTCTTGGCTCTGAGGCATTGGGATCATAGCGATGAGCCCTAATGGACACGCATGTGGTAGTTAAGATGAGAAAGGTAATGCTAGGTTCTGCAAGGCCTAAAGACTTGGTAGAAAGAGTTGAGACCTGTGGATTCATGCTCCTGTGACTGTGCCAGATAGATCCCAGGTTCAGGACAGGAATCTCACCAGATCAAGGATCCCAGATTCAGGTCAGGAATCTCACCAGACCAAAAATCAGTGCTGTTGAAGACAGCTAGAGTCACTGCCTTTGGCTTAAGATGTGGGTTCAGTCCTGCTGGGTCAGTAGTGACGAATGCATCACTACCAAGCCACAGGCTCTGTACCTTGGGAGGCTATGCCAGCATAGTCTGGGTGACTGAGGAGTAAAGACTGACCCAGCAGCCTGGCTGCAGCCTCAGATCCAGTCACCTTACTGAGTTCACACATTGCTCCAGGCTTGTCACCACACCTTTGTTAGTCTGGTTCTAGACTCCAAGCCCCTGCTGATGGGGCTTTTCTCTTTGCAGATGCTTCCTTTTCAAGTTCAACCCAAATGCTTGTTCTGTCTTGAACTCATTCTTACTGCCCCATTAGAGGCCTCCCTTGTCACATGACTGATGGATGGGTCAGGGTTTCCTGCTTGAGCTGGCCTCCCTTGTGGTTCTGAATCACTCACTGACCCCCTCAGATCCCTCCAGGGCTTCAAGCTGGGTTCTCATGATGGTTGATTAAGTGGGACTGTGGATTAGCGCATGGAGCTGCCATTTCTAAGCATTTGGGGTCCGATTGAGTTTCCATGAGTTTCCATGAGGTAGTGCCTCTGTTGGTGACTGGACCTGCTATGCTCACAGATGAAGGGGATGTCCCTTATTCCTGAATGGCCATAAACTAAGCCTCCGCATGGGAGATAAGAAATCTTTTTAACTAGCTACAAGGTAGAGCATGAGGAAAAGTTTGGACACAAGGAAAGCTTAAAAACTCAGACCAGAACAGCCCCATCTGCAAGGTTCTGACACAATCAGGAGCAAGGCAGGAGGTTGACGGGGGCTGAGTCAGGACTGAGCAAGTGAGCAACAGAGCCTGGTTGTGCTTCACTCAAGGCTGGACTTTGATGATGGTTTTTCAGGCACATCAATGAGATTTCAAGCTGTGAGTGGAAACTTCAGGACTCTCTTGGATTCATCTGCAAAGGCACTCCTGAACTTCAGCCACAACTAAAAGCTGCTTCTGTCCTGACCCCCTGTTCTAGAAGCTTGTTGCCCCTGACTCCTGCCACATCCCCAGGCCTGGAAGGTTGTGGTGACTGGGGATCTGAAGAAGCATGCTGGAACGTCTCCACTGCATTAGCTCCCAGCCTCCTCACCCAGAGGAACTGGGGTCAGTCACTGCCTGGGGCCCAGTGAAGACTTCTGCTTGGTCCCTGTCATGTCCTCATTTTGCCTTCAGAACAGGTGTATGTTCTGAGTCAAGCCTTGCTCATCTTCTTTCCTAGTAGTGCTCTGGGCCAGCAAAAATGACAATACCTAATAGCTGTCACAATTTTGTGAGTTCATTCTGTTCTGAGTCTATCTTGCCCTTTCCTTTTGCTCTCTCAGTTAAGCCATGAGTACTTTACAAAGTACAGTAGGCACATTACACAGGTGAAGAAATGACAGCTCAGGAGAAATGATTTGCTCTAGTTACTACATCCAGGAAGGGGCGAGGCTGTCTGACACTAAGGTCCATGATGTATGCTTCAGGAAGCACCAACCTTCTGCTGGGGATTTCCTCTGTCTCTGAAGGATATGAATCCAGGGCTGGGTTGGAAGGATGAATGCCAGGTTTTGGGGCTGGCTACCCTGGGGTCTGCCTTCCCTTCCAGGACCCAGGGCAGAACACTTAATGATTTATTAAGTCCTTTCACCTCTATGACCCTTGTGATACAGTTGTGAAGTGAATTCTGTGATTCCCATCTTCAGTTAAGAAAACTGAGATTTTTGATGGAAAGTACTTGTTGACCATAAAATACAAGAAAGGGAAGAGTTGGGACAAGACCTCTAGCTTTGTGCCAAGGAAGGGGCCTCCCCAGCCTTTTCCCCTGTGGGGTAGAGCTGCTGCTGTGGGTGTGAGGGTGACTCAGGCAGAGCACGTGGGTGGCGGGTGTGGCCTGCCTGGTGCCTGGCTCAGGTGGCCCAGCCAGTTCTGCCTCTGATGCTGAATTGCAGCCACCAGCCATCCCCAGTGTCTAGGATGAGCGCCTCTTGTCATCTCAGCCATCTTCCTGACTGGGGTCTTTGGACCCCAGACATGCGGTGAAGTCAAAGTAAGGACTATTACTATCACCCAGAACATTTCCAGGTGAGTTCCTAGGGCACAGGACTGCCTCTGGGCAGCGCTGGGCATGGGCTGGCCTCTTCTGAGCCAGGACTACCTTTTCCCCTGATAGGCTCAGAAAACTTGGGAAGGGGTTGGGGCTTAACAGAAGAAATACTACCATGTGGCAGGGGTATGGGAGATGACGGGTGCTGGGTTCTGCTGGGCTAAGGAGCTTTTCTCTGTGGTTTGGGAATCCTGGGAGGGAGAAAGCCCCAGGCTGCCGGGCAGTCTCCTATCAGGTACAGGGAGGAGCTACTGGGGGTCAGGAGCTCCAGGGAGTGTGGGACAGGATGAAGTAGTCTAGGGCAGGAGAGGGAAGGGCCTGGGCACTCCAAGGTATTGAGGCAGCAGTGGTGGGGTGTTCCCATGGTCCCCAGGCCTAGTCTATATCCCGGGTCATTTAAATCAGTGTCAGTACTTGAGAATCTCAACATCCATCAACTTCCTGGGTGAGGATGATAAATCCCAGAGAGAGGCAGGACCAGGACATCAAGAGAGGCCGTCAGGTGAGAACACAGGCTTTACAGGGTGACGCAGGGAACTAATTATAGCTGCTTGGTCCCAGTGCAGCTTGTCTTGACCTTCTCCTGCCCTGGCTGCCCAAGATTGCTTACACTGGTGGGCCCAGGACTGGACAGAAAGGCTAGCAGAACCTGTACCACGGGTCACGGAGAAACCAGAGACCTTGCGGTGGGGCAGGGGCTCTTCCATTCCCCTCCTTTCTTAGCCCAAGGAAGCCTTTTAGCCTTTTCTGTCTGCATGTCTGTTTTAAGCTGGGGCAAGAAATAAAGGCTGCCCATTCTCTTCAGGCAAAGATGGATAGGAAATCTGAGTGATTTCCCTGAGATGACTTGAGCTGAGATGGGCTCCTTAACTGCAAGCGTCATCTCTGCACACCGCTGTCGCATCCTGCAGGGCCAGTTGACCTCCTCTCCATCCCCATGGCCACTACAAGAGCCTCCCCTGGGCCCTAAGGTTTCCTGTACCTGCTTTTCCTGAGGGGTTGTCCTTCATGCACCCCTAAGCCCTTCACTGCTTGTGCTGGTCTGGGACCAGCCACAGTTTCCAATATGGTGTCTGAAGTCTCTCACTACGTGGCTTGCCTGCCCCTATGCCTCTCCCTGCCAGGGCTCACCACAAGCTCCCCACGTTTTCCAGCCCTGCCACTCACTGATCTGCCTGATCCTTGTTGGCCCAGACTGCGTTCCCATTTGGGACTGCCCCTACTTCACACAGTAGCCATTAGGAGTCCTCCTAAGATGCCTTCCTTATTCTCCTTGGAAGCCAGCTTAGTCCCTTTTTCCAGCTAGTGCTTCCACACTCTTGGGAATGTAGTGGGGTTTCCAGCCCATACTGGGATGGTAAAGCAGTTGTGGACTGGGTATCTGCCTCCTCTGCCGGAGGGGTAGGGACTCAACTGCTTCTTCCAGGAAAGACGGGGGGTCCAGAAGATGGACAGCCATGCACTGGTTATGTTCAGCTTTGTGGGGAGATGCAGAGGGTGATCTGTGTTTTCACTGCAGAGATCGTTTGGTCGCTGAGAAATCCAAAAATCAGGGGTTCCTGAGGGTGCTTTACTAGGGGCACAGTGTGATGTTCCCGCTTTGTCAAGGCCAAACCTCTTTGAGAATATAGTTGTGCACGAGAGTTTAGGGGGAAATTGAGAAAGCAGAGCTTAATCTTAGAAGTTCATTTGGAGACTGGTGAGTCTGAGATGGTGATAAAGGGAGGAGCGAGGGGCATGGTTGTCTATGGATGCTTTTCTGGTTCTTCTAGGACCAGAAACAGAATAGGGAAGCTTGGGAAGGAGAAAGATTGTGGGCACTCTCTTCGTTCCAGGGGATGTGAATCAGGGCAGGCTGGTACTACAAAAGGTCTGAAGCTAGCTGAGAGCCAGTGGCTCATGCCACTGGCTAATCAGGAGGCTAAGCTAAGGATCGCAGTTCAAAGCCAGCCCAGGCAGAAAAGCCAGCCCATGAGACTCTGATCTCTAATTAACCACTCAAAAATTGGAAGTGGAGCTGTGGCTCAAAGTGGTAGAGCGCTAGCCTTGAGCAAAAGAGTTCAGGAACAGCACCCAGGCCCTGAGTTCAAGCCCCAGGATAGACAAAAAAAAAAATGGTCTGAAGCTCCCAGAAGCTTCTTCTGACCTCTGTGATTGTATTCTAGCCATGAACACTCATCCCAAAGAGATGGTGCCCCTCATCAGTAGGAGAACCACTGCCCCCTGTGGGAACTCTGTTGTTCTGTCAGAGAAGAGGCCAGCAGAACTCACCCCCACCAAGAAGAGGTAAGACTGTATGCTCAGGTCTGGGCTCTTGGGTGAGGAGCACAGAGGGTCTCCCTTCAGGGACCCTTGCTTCCTGTGACTTAGGACTTAACATCATCTAGGGTGTCTCAATGTCCAACTAGGTATAACGGGGGATAGATGTGCTCAGGGGTCTCATTGGGATGTCTGCATGACTGGCTTAGTCAGGGAAGTCTTCCTTGTGTGTCAGGGTCAGTGTAGCAAGAACAAAGGGATTGTTTGGGCAACCCTTGAGACCAGGAGCAGAAAGTTATGTAGGAATTCCAGATAGTCTTGATGAACCCTGAAACCAAAAATAGAGGCAGACAAATGCAGTATTGTGCAAAGTACAATTTTATTGAGAGTTTAGGGACAGAAATATGTCTTTGGAGAAAGCAAGGTAGGACAATCCTGGAAGCCCAAGGCTGGAGGAAGGGGTTTATATTAGCATAAAAACTGTTAACAGTCACTTCACAAGGATCCTGGGAGCTGGGAACACAGAGGAGACTGGGAGCTGAGGGACTGTATTAAGTTCACACTCTTGAACATCTTTCACAGCTGGTCCTCTGCTATTCAGCTGTTAGGGTGCCCTCTCAAATGGGTCAGCCTAGACAAGGAGGCCACCCCAGCTTGCTTCTCTCAGATGTGGTGTGGCCCCTAGTCTAGGATGTCTCATTTACTCTGAGTCCTCTGCCCTGGTTCCAAGGATCCTCTTGGGCCAGAGATGAACTTGGTGCTTTCCTTCAGCTGTTGTCCCAAGGTATAATTAAGGTGTCCAGTGTGCTAGGCCCACGCTTGGGCCCAGAATGGAGAAGTGGGGACACAGAGAGAAGGGATGTCTACTCCTGCTCGCAGCCTGGAGGAAAGGGCACCAAGGAAAATGTGGAGACTACCTAGAGAGGTGAGGGCCGCCGCTAAGCATGTGGAGGGAGAGCAATGCTAATCCCAGGGACAGTCTTGAGGCATTTACTGCTGGAAGTGATGTTAAGCCTAGAAGAGATGAAGGGAAAGTGCATGAAAGGCAGTGGGGACATGGGGGGCAGTGGCTGGCCACCATGCCTGGGGAGGAGTTTGGTGTTGCTATCTTTGGGGAGATGAGTCTCATTGAGGCCGTGTCATAAGCAAGCTTTTAGACCTTTTCAGGAATCTTTGGTAAGGCTGCTGAATATTACTAACATTGTTTAATTTGTTTGAAAACCTTTTGTATATTCCAATTGTCTGTTTATTCACTGGATTTTTAATTAGTATGGAACCCTGTTATGCCAGTCTTGCTATGTCAGAAATGTAGATAGATAGACATGCTTGTGTCTTTCTGCAAAGTCAGAATTTTATGAATAACAACAAATTCACAAGTAACAGCAGATTCACAAGTTACACCAATTTGGTTGGCATTAATTCACCAAGTACCCCTGAATTCACTTGATAGCTTAGGCTGCTAGCAATTCAGGATCTCTTTATTTCAGTCTTGATTACTAATATGAATGCTCAGATCACTCTGTACACATTACTATAATATGGAAATGAGAGGATGGCTAGTAAATAGTGTCAGTGGCTGCAGGCTTCCAGTCTAAGACTTGAGCAGAGGGTGGATTCAGAGGTAAACAGAGTCTTCACAGGTGGTTAGATGAAACTAGCAAAGTGCTCAGTCACTGAGCCATCACAGGTCAAGCTGTGCCTGCATCCCAGACAAAGGTCACACCTGTCCTGGGTACTTGTGCCAGACCATCTGAAGCTGGGTCAGTGTTTGCCACTCTGTCCCAGTCCTAGTTTATATGATTCAGGTGAGGAAGGAACATAAATCACTGGGTCTGTTGTTGAGGGCTTTTTTTTCCTTGAACTTGAGCTCAGGGCCCAGGCACTTTCCCTGAGCCTCTTTGTGCTCAAGGCTAGCACTCTACCACTTGAGCCACAACACCACTTCTGGCTTTTTCTGAGTAGTTTATTGGAGATAAGAGGCTCATGGACTTTACTGCACAGGCTGGCTTCAAACTTTGATCCTCAGATCTCAGCCTCCTGAGTAGCTAGGATCACAGGCTTAAGCAACATTGCCCAGTTGAGATCTTTGGGTTTTTGAAATGCCAGAGTAAAGGGGATAGCCACTTGAACTAAAGTACAGATTCTACTCCATTTGACCAGAAAAGTCCCCCACAATACCACCAAACATAGTCTCTAGCAATGAGAATAGATGTATTCCCATCTCCCCCAAACACCAGCTTTCTTTGTACCCCAATATATTTCCCAGGTACTCGACTTCTCTACCTTGCCTAGAGAGGCAGGGAGTGAAGCTAGAGTTATGGACAGTGACTTAACTGGCTATAGCAGCTTTAATTTACCATGGGAGACAGTTGTGACAGAACTTGTTGCCCCCAGCAATCTTGTCTTGGGAGAGGGCTACCATGCTGCTGGCTCTGTGGTCCATCCCAGAGGAAGGGGGCAGTCTTGGTCTACTTGCTGCACATTGTGAAATGGGAAATGAGTTGATATATTTGTTAATGTAATTGTTTATTGGTACAGATAAACTATCAGTTTGTGTCTCATGGTGTGCTGACAGGTGGTAGTGGTTTAACTGCATAAACAAAATGTAAAGTCTACTCTGTTTTGGTGCTTATACTCAAAATGGAGTAGTTTAAAAGTATTGCTTTAAAAAACAGAATGGGGTATAGGTTACGCACAGTCTAAGAGCTGTTGTTCTAGACAATCTAACATAACTCATAATTCCTGGTGGTCAGTTAAGAAACTTAAGCCGGGCACCGGTGGCTCGTGCCTGTAATCCTAGATACTTAGGAGGCTGAGATCTGAGGACTATAGTTCAAAGTCAGCTCGGGCAGAAATGGCCTTGAGACTCTTATCTCCAATAAACCACCAAAAAACCAGAAGTGGCTCTGTGGCTCAAGCAGTAGAGCACTTGCCTTGAGTTAAAGAGCTCAAGGACAGCGCCCAGGCCCAGAGTCCAAGCCCCATGACTGACAAAACAAAAAAGAAAAAAAGAAACTTGGACAATCACAAGAGGAGTGAGCCATTAATGGAGTTTGTGTGGGAGGGAAAATATGGTAAGATTTGAATTTTTATCTTTGTGGAGAATGTATTGCAGAAGAGGAGTCTGTTGGGAAGTCCAAGGGGTAGGTGATGAGTTCCGGGCCCCCTCTACATCCCTGACCACAAAGACACAGAGGTATTAGTGTTGTGAGACCTGCTACAGCAAGGAAGGAAGAAGAAGAGTCAATTGATACCCACTTCTTCTGAGAGGGAGGATTCAGAGAAATTGCAAAGCCACCTCTGATGTGGGGCAATCAGAGGATAAGGAGAAAAATTAGGAAAAGCCAAGTATAAGTAGGAATTTTTTTTTGTTGGTTGTGGGGCCTGAACTCTTGGCCTAGGTGCTGTCCCTCAGCTCTTCAGCTCAAGGCTAGCACTCTACCACTTGAGCCACAGCACCACTTCCGGCTTTTTCTGCTTATGTGGTGCTGAGGAATCGAACCCAGGGCCTCATGCATGCAAGGCAAGCGCTCTACCACTGAGCCACCTTCCCAGCCCCAAGTAGGAAAATTTGACTAAGAGCTGAATGAGGGACATTAGGGTGGAAGGAGGAATGTGGGAGGAGACAGTGATGAGACAGGTGTCTTGTGGACAGCCTAGAAGGAACGAACAGAAACATCTCTGAACTGTGCCAGGGGGGAGAAATGAGGACTGGATCTTAGGAAAATCTCAGGTTTTTCACAGCAGGAATAGTTTAGATGTACTTTTTTTTGGGGGGGGGAGGGTCCAGTCATGGGGCCTGAACTCTGGGCCTGGGCACTGTCCCTCAGCTCTTCAGCTCAAGGCTAGTGCTCTACCACTTGAGCCACAGCGCCACTTCTGGCTTTTTTTTCTGCTCATGTGGTGCTGAGGAATTGAACTCAGGGCCTCCTGCATGCAAGGCAAGCGCTCTACCACTGAGCCACCTTCCCAGCCCCTAGATGTACTTTTTGAATCCATCTGCGTTCATGAACTTGGCTCCAGGTTGAGTTTACTGATTCAATGGCTGACTGGCCTAGTTACTCAGTCTAAAGTGGGGAGAAATGTTTGGACTTGAGAAAGTTCCCAGGTCCAAACATCATATCTTTCCCTGGGAGTAGCTGCTGGTGAGGGTTCCATAGGCAAGGGATATTCAGGATCAGAGACTTAGGCTGATGGAATATATGGAGGAGCCTATCTTGAAGAACTCAGAACTCAGCCATTTCTTGGGATAAACAGGCATCCAGTTAATCTCCTTCTCAGCTCTAGGATTGTTTCCCAATCCTAGAGTTTTCCCACATGTAAAGGGACAGAAATGAAGAAATGGGGTAGAGCTATCTGTGTACTAGAGCTAACAATAGCCATGTGGTGCCCTTTGGCCTAGACCAAAGGCAGGAATAAACAATCAGCATCTGCAGCAGGCAGGAGCCAGCGTGTCATGTGGCCAAGACTTTGCCATGTGCTTATAATGTGACGTGGCTTGTAGGGTGTGTGGTGGCAAGTAGGGCAGACACGGGTCATCATGGTCTAGCAGCTTTACTGCCTCTGAGTTCAGGCCCTTATCTAATCACTAGCTCCCCTGCCCCCAGGCTGGCTGTCATCATTCTCTTCCTCACACTCTTAAGCCACAGACTTCCTTTCCTACTACACCTTTTCTGCCAAAGCTTTTCTTTTCTTTTTTATTATTGATTGTTTATTTATTTATTGAACATCTGTAATTCACAGAGACAAACAGTGGGATTGAATAAAACATAGTATTTTTCCTTTCTCATATAGAAAAGAATATGAAGCCAGTGTCTATAACCTTAGCTATTCAGGAAGCTGAGATCCAAAGATCAAGGTTCAAAGCTAGCCTGCGCATAGAAATCCATGAGCCTCTCCAATTCATCACCAAAAAGCTGGAAGTGGAGCTGTGGATCTGGTGGTAGAGTGCTAGCCTTAAAAGCTCAGGGACAGTGTCCAGCCCCTGAGTGTGTGTGTAGGCTCGGGAGGAGACCTTGAGGAGGTGGAGAGAGAGTGGAGTGACAGAGGACTTCAAGACTGGGGAGTCTTAAGAAGGAGATGGGGCTTAGGAGAGGGAGGGCTTGGGGCAATTGAGAGTGCAGTAGGAGCCATGGGAAAGATGCAAAGTTTCAACATTCATAGTTTAAGATTGTGTTGATCTGCCTGTGTATTGGTTCTGTACACAGATCTCATCTGTCTACTTTATCAGTTACCTATCTACTCACTAATCATCCATCCATTGAACTGCCCATTCATCCATCCATCCATCCGTCAATCAATCCATCCATCCACATATTTATTCTGTCCAACTAGCTATCTTCCTTCCCCTCTTTTTTTATTGTGAAAATACTGTACATAGGAGTTACAATTACATGGGCAAGATAATGAGTACATTTCTTTTTTTTTTTTAATTTAATTTAATTTTATTTGTGAACATACTGTACAGAGGGGTTACAATTACATGGGCAGGATAATGCGTACATTTCTTACCAAGCATTGCAGCCTCCTCCTTTGGTTTACCCTTCACATCCCTTCCCAGCCTCCCCCCTCACCCCCAATCCCAATCCTTCTCCTTCCCCCCCCTTCCCCCCCCCCCACACCGACGTTGTAAAGCTCGTTTTGGACATGACAACTTGTACTTCTCATTGTTGCAACAGATAACGAGTACATTTCTTATCAAGCATTGTAGCCTCCTCCTTTGTTTCCCCTTCCCATCCCTTCCCTTCCCATCCTCCCCTGCTCCTTCCCCCCCCCCCCCGCCCCCCCGCTTCCTTCCCCGCTTTCATTTATCACCTGTCTTCCCATACACCCACAGTGAGGTTTTCTGTGTGTCTGGATCAATGATGGACAATCAGGGATGATTCTGGGGAATAAAAAATGATGCAGTCATAGTCTCCGCCATTGAAGAACTGACAGCTAAAAAAATAATGTATTGTGAAGAGGAAAAAAAGCCATGACCTTGCTGCCCTGTGCCTTGGTTTCACCTCGAGGCCACTTCTCATTAACCCAGTGAAGCAGCAGTTCTGGAAAGAATTCAACCACTTGCTTACCATGATGTCCCCAGCTTCAGGAACAGTGCCCTGCACACTGTTGGTGGTTTACTGAGTAGAAGTGCCACTGATTAATCCAGACCAATAGGAAAGAAGGGCTCAAGGTAGTGCTGGACCAACTGTCAGGGAAAAGCTGCCAATGTAGGTGGGGTTCTATATGGAGACAACCAGCTAGAACATTTTGTGGCTAAGTCTCCAGTGGATATACTTGGAATCCTTGAGTGACTGCCACAGTGGAGTGAGGCCCACTTTGGGGTGGCAATTCAGGGCACCTAGAAGTGCAGAGGAGTAGTGATCAGACCAGTAGACCTCTGATGCCCACTACAGAAGGACAGCTCATATGTGCGTGATCCTGAAGCCTCCTTGGCTCCTGAGTCCAGGCCGTAGGAATCATCTGGCCTAACTTTTATCCATTGAATGAGAACTCTTTGCCCTGGAGATGGAAAGTGACAACATAGGGGCATGCAGGAGGCAGAGGTGGAGGCACACTAGGACTCATGCTTTAGGTTCCAAGTCAGAAGTTGAAAAGGATTTGCTATTAAGTTAGGTTAGAAGGTTCCCTTTCATGGGCAATAATCAGGAAGAAGACAGTCAATATATTCCCAGAACTTCTCTCTGCCCAATATATGTCCTATTTCTGGAACAGCTTTGAGCTTTTCAGGAGCGCCTGTACCTGGAGGAGGGGAGGGAACTCCCTAGGACAGCTCTAGGTGTTTTCTGTATGCCATATGGTGGGCAATGACTCCATACCAGCTTACTAACTCTACAGTTAGACTCTGCAGCTACTTTAGTCCAAGGGGTTAAGCTGAGAGTCTGCTGAGGTGGAAATCTATGTGAACTGTCAACCTGGATATCAGGAATTGATTAGTTTCTCTGACTGTGTGTATGTCTGAGAGACAGAGAGAGAGACACAGAGAGACACAGAGAGAGGAGAGAGAGACAGAGAGAGAGACAGAGAGAGAATACTGGGGCTTTGAACTTAAGGCCTTATGCTCTTGCTTGGCTTTTTTATTTTTTTGCTCAAGGCTGGTAAAGTACCACTTGAACCATACCTCCACCAGCTGGCTTTGAATCTCAATTCTTAGATCTCAAGCCTCCTGAGTAGCTAAGATTGGAGGCATGATCCACCAGTGCCCGGCTGAAGTTCTTTGACTCTTGATTTTTCCTTACATTCCTTTTCCTACTTTCCATCCTGAACCTTACCCAAATCCTATCTCTGCTTCCCTCTGATCTGGACTTGATATGGTGGGGCTGCATTCCCAGAGCAACTCTGGTGTCTTTTGAATAAGGGAGGGAGTGCATTGGTCCTTCTAGGCCTGGGAAGATGGTAGTAAAGGTATTTGGAGCTTTGTCTGCCTAGAGAGAGGTCCAGAAGTCAGGAGGCCATTGTCCTGAGCAGTCATGTGGTCTCCAGCTGCAGGGGAGGCATCTGTGAAGGCAATCTGGTTCTCATTAGTGTCAACAAAAGGCTCATCTCTGAATGTGTGACTGTGCTGTCCCATGAAGCCTGTTAGTGTCTGTGGGTATGACTGGAGGTAGGGCTGGCTGTGGCTGTCTGGGAATCATGTCTTCCCTGAGAGTCTTGAATCTCTTGGGACAGTGAGAGTCCCCTATTTCCCCATGTTCACCCAGGACATCAGAGCCTGGGTCCCTGTTTCTTTTCTTGTGACCGGAGGAGAAAGCAGACCTTGTTTCACTTCCTCTCTTCTCCCCCTTCTTCTTGATATGATATCTTTTTTTTCTCTTCTTGAGACAAGGTCTTGCTATGTATAGGCTAGGCTGGCCATAAACTTAACATCTTCCTGCCTCAGCTTCCTGAGTGCTTAGATTATAGGCTTGTACAACCATACCTGGCTTGGGTTTTCCTTCTTGATGGAGGATTTCTAGCCCTGATCTCTGAAGTCTTCTCTGCTCTAGATCAGCCCCCTTGGCTTGTTTGCTGTTGTAACAAATAAGTGCTGCCCAATGGTGTTGCAGTAGCGTTGGGCAGTGATGGAACAGTCAGTGGTGTTCCCTTTCCCCTTCCCAGAGCCCAAAGATGTCAGACCCGAGTTCTTGGGGAAGCTGGTTGGCGGTGGCAATCTAGTTCTTAGTATGATGGTCCCATGTTTAAAGGGTCCCTTACACCTGAAGGCAGCAGCAGGTCCTCTGATACTAGGCCACACATAAAAGAGACTCTTGGGCTCATCCATCCAGTATTTCTCTTGACAGAAGTTATCAAGACTCAGGCTTGAACCCAGGCTCTACTACTTTCCTGTGTGTGACCTAGGGCAGGTTGCTTTACTCCAGAGCCTCCCAGGAGCCAAAGTGAAATGTAGCTGATAATGACAGTGACGGTCATTATGAGAGCTAGATGAAGACACATGGCACAGAGGTAGCCAAGGGTGGGACTCTTTCCTTCAGGGCTGGAGGACATCCAGGTGGACAGTCCCTGTTGAAGCTCTAATGTCCTTGCTTGGGTGTCCCCTCAGTGCACATTTCTTCCTGGAGATAGAAGGGTTCGAGCCTAACCCCACTGTCACCAAGACCTCTCCCCCCATCTTCTCCAAGCCCATGGACTCCAACATCCGGCAGTGGTGAGTACCAGCCCCCAGCCCAGCCCTCAGTGCCATCAGACAACCAGTGGTATGCCTGGGCCATGCTGTGGGGCCTAGTGATGGCATGCCACCACTGTCCATTTTTATGCTTGTTCCTCTCTTGCCTCCTCAAATCCCTTCAGTCTCTCTGGGAACTGTGATGACATGGACTCTCCTCAGTCTCCTCAGGATGATGTTACAGAGACTCCATCTAATCCCAACAGTCCAAGGTCAGTCCAGCCCTTTTCTTTTCCCCCTGTGCCCAAGAAGCAGTGTCAGACCCCAGGCTTTCAGTACAGGAAAGGGAAAGAAGTCAACATCCCTGAGGTGTTAGGACACAGGTCTGGGCCATGGCTATTATGTGCAGGGCATCTTGTAGATGGGGCGGAATATTTAATATTAGAAATTGTAAAATAATACCCATTTGTTATAAAGCATTCAAACTGTGGTATACAGAAGAACAAAAAATTTAGGACATGATAGCTTATGTAAGTTCAAAATGCATGCATACAAAATACATGCATACAATACAAACAAAAGGAGATACATCCATGCTTTACCAGGATTGTCTGAGGAGTGTAGAGGCAGACAGGGATACAATGGCAAAGTTCACACAACTCCAAATATTAAAGCGAATCTTCCCTTTCCATAATCCTGGTTTCCAAGGTCATCCCTGTGGCCAGTGGGCACACATCTTTCCTGATGGTCCCCACATGTATGTAAACATGTTGATATGATTAAAAAGGATATAGATTGGGAGGGAAGCCTAATAGAGTAGCACAAATCAGGACCTGTAGGCACTGCAGGCATGGAGACAGGCCTGGGAGGTGCTAGGGAGTCAGTGCTGCCCCCCTGGGGGCCAGCAGCTGTGGTGAAGAAGGGAATGTGGGTGGGCTATGGTACATGTGTAGCAAGCTGGAAATTGTGCTCTGGCCTCAGTGCAAACCTAGCCAAGGAAGAGCAGAGGCGGAAGAAGAAGCGGCTGAAGAAGTGCATTTTTACTGCCGTGTCAGAGGGCTATGTGGAGGAGTTGGTGGAGCTGTTGCTGGAGCTGCAGGAGCTTTGCAAACGGCGCCGTGGCCGAGATGTACCTGGTGAGTGCCTGGCACTGACAGGGTGCAGGTCTGGGGGAACCCAGACCTTGGATCCCACTTGGAACCCACTTGGATCCACTGGCTCCTGCTCCATTGGTCTTGGGAGACCAGGAGACAAGCAGGTTGCCTGGTGTCAATGAGCACCATGTGTAGGCCATGGGGAGTAATAAGCTGAAGATGGAAATTTTAGGGTGTTGACATTGAAGTGGACAATGAGAAGTCTGGCTGTGGGTGAGACTGCCCCACTTGGGAGAAGGTGCAGAGGGCCAAGAGAAAAGCTGCAAATAAGGCTCTCCTGGGTCCTGTGGGGGACCAGAGAAGCCAGCAGCTAAGGAGCACAGGGTAAGGGAAGTTGTGCATGGGAAGTTGTGGAGCCTCATGCTGAGGTGTGTGACTGCTGCCCCCCTTTCTTTGCTGGGGGCTGGGAGGGATAAGGGAAGCTGTCCCTTCCTTTCTGAACCTGTATCCTGTGGCTCTGCCTGCAGACTTTCTCATGCACAAGCTGACAGCCTCAGACACAGGGAAGACCTGCCTGATGAAGGCCTTGTTAAACATCAACCCTAACACCAAGGAGATTGTGCGGATCCTGCTTGCCTTTGCTGAGGAGAATGATATCCTGGACAGGTTCATCAATGCTGAGTACACAGAGGAGGCATATGAAGGTAGCCTGTCAGTGGAGGGGCTGCACAGGATGCAGAGCCACTGCTGGCCTTTCCAGACAGAGACACCAAAGCCATTGAGAAGCCTGAGCATATAGCCTGGTTTATGTCATGCAGCAGACATCTCTTTTGCCCCTTTTTCTTTCTACAAATAATTGTGAGTGCTAACTCCACAATAGACATTGTTTTGGGCACTGAGGTACAAAAGCAAACAAGTCAGATTAAGGTTATTGCTCTGATTTTGGACAAACAATGCTATGCAAACAAAAGATAATGTAAACCAGCGTCTGTAGCTCATGCTTGTAATCCTAGTTACTCAGGAGATCTTAGGATCTCAGTTCAAAGCCAGCCCAGAAGGAAGTCTGTGAGACTCTTATTTCTAATTAAGCACCAAAAAGCCAGAAATGGAATTGTGGCTCAAATACTAGGGTACAAGCTTTGAATGAAAAAGCTAAGTGAGAGTACCCAGGCTCTGAGTTTAAAGCCCTAGTCCTGGAACAACAACAATAAGCAAACAAGCAAATAAGCAAATGTAGAGTGACATACAGTGACAGGATGAGCAGAGTGGATGGACAGAGAAGTGTCTTCAATGCAAAACCTGCATGCTGAGAAGGATCCAGAGTTAGGCTGGGTCAAGAGCCCTGAGGTAGGAATGAGATAATCATATTTAAACTCTAGAAAGAAGGCTGGTGATTAGGCTAGAGTCTCTGGATGGGACAACAAAACAACCATTAGTGTCATTATCATTATCATTATTAACTATCCCATTTGGGTCTTAGTTGTCTGGCTTCTTTCATAGGTAGGCTAGGAAAAAAAATAGGGATAATGTTTCCCGGTCTGTGAGTTAGTAAGCTGTGTCCAAATTTGACTTGACAACAGTAAACAGCCCCTTATGGCAAAATAAATGGCTCATGATTAGTCATCTTGCTGATATACTGAAGGTATTAAGCATTCACGTTTTCAAGGTGGGATCTTTCAAGCCCTTAATTGTTTGCATGGAGAAACTAATTTTGTTACTGTTTGAACTCTGTAAACTCTCAATTAAAAATGCATATGCTCGAAGACGGCAAGAAGCCAGGTGCTGGTGATCCTCTCAGTTCAATGTTTGAAGCCAGCTCAAGCAGGAAAGTTCTTGAGACTCATCTCCAATTAACCACCAAAATGCTGAAGTGAGTTGTGGCTCAAGTGGTAGAGCATCAGCTTTGAAAAGCTAAGAGATTCAGCATTCAGGCCTGAGTTCAAGCCCCAGTGCCAGCACACACACAGACACACATACACACACATAGAGACACACAGAGACAGACACAGACACACAGACACACACACACACACACACACAAACATGTGCTAAGGCAAGGATTATGAAGAAGCTATGGAGGAGAGAGGAAATTCAGAGAAGACTGAAATCTTGCACTAAGCTGGACACTGAGCTTCCTTGGTGTCACCAGAGAGAGAAGCTGGAGGCCATAGATGTCCTTGGCAAGCACTAGCCTGCAGACCTCAAGGTTCAGACCAGTGCCTCAGGCTTGCCTGTCCTGATCCTTCTTTTCCTAACTCCTTTTTCCTTGTCCAGACTTCAGGGATTGAAGAATCCCCCTCTGCAGGTCTCACACTAGAGATATTTGATTGAGTGTGTAAATTATTAGTGTCTCTATTAAGGCCATGTACCGTGGGGCCATCTATCTTCAGCTTGCCCCTGCCAGTCTCGCTTGGCTCCTTCCCTCTGTCACAACTGCTTCTTGCTGCCAGGCTGCAGGGGTGATGTCCATCTCTCCTTTCTCCCTCCTGTCCCTCCTCTCTCCCTCCTTCCCCCTCCACTTCACTCTGCCGCTCCCTCCTTCCCTCCTGCCTCTTCCATATTGGGGAGCCACGTGTCCCTCTTTCTCAGAGACCAGCCATGCCGCCTCCTTCTGCTCCTGGTGCCCCCTGTTGCTCCTCTCCCCCCACCCCCGCCATGTATTTTTTTGGGGAAGGGTGCTCCCCACAGGATGGGTGGGGCTCGGGCTCATGGGGTGGGCCCGCCCCAGCTTCCCCAGCTTCCCCAGCTGAGCGCCTGTCCCCCGTGCGCCCCATTCTCCCGGTGCCCCCCACCCCGCCCCATGCGCCCCATCCTCCGGGTCCGCCCTCCCCACCCCGCCCCGTGCGCCCCATCCTCCTGGTCCCCCCCACTCCGCCCCGTGCGCCCCATCCTCCCGGTCCCCCCACCCCGCCCCGTGCGCCCCATCCTCCCGGTCCCCCCCCACCCCGCCCCGTGCGCCCCATCCTCCCATTCTGCCCGCCCCACCCCGCCCTCAGCGCCCCGTCCTCCCATTCTGCCCGCCCCACCCCGCCCTCAGCGCCCCGTCCTCCCATTCTGCCCGCCCCACCCCGCCCCGTGCGCCCCATCCTCCCGGTGCCCCCCACTCCGCCCCGTGCGCCCCATCCTCCCGTTCTGCCCGCCCCACCCCGCCCCGTGGGCCCCATCCTCCCGTTCTTCCCGCCCCATGCGCCCCATCCTCCGGGTCCGCCCGCCCCACCCCGTCTGCCCTTCTCGTCCGCAGGACAGACCGCGCTGAGCATCGCCATCGAGCGGCGGCAGCGGGACATCGCGGCCGCGCTCATCGCGGCGGGCGCAGACGTGAACGCACACGCCAAGGGCGCCTTCTTCAACCCCCGGCACCAGCACGAGGGCTTCTACTTCGGTGGGTGCGGCCTGGCCGTGAGCTCCGGTCCGAGTCCCTGGCGGCTCTCACTCGGTGCTCGCTCACGTTAGTTGTGGGTGGGGCACGGTTAGTGTCACGTGTCTGCAAGGTGTTCCAGCCAATTTCCTCCCAGTCAAAGACGAATGGGTGTCCTCAGAGCTTCTCCAGGCTGGGGCGTGGAGTGCCTCCTTAGGAGCTCTCTGCCTCCACTGTGAATTTAAAATTGAAATCCCTGGATTCAATTTCAAGTAGGGTAGTTAGGATGATTTATCATAAAGGTGCTGCTTGAATAAAGACTTGAAGGAAATGAGGGAACAGTTACAGACATCTCCAGGCAGACGGGAGGAGAAGGGGGCGGGGGAGAAGGCCCAGAGGCAGGCAAATCAGTGTGCTGGGGGAAGAAGAGACCCCTGGGACTGGAGGGGAGGAGGCAGGGAAGGGGGAGGAGTTGGAGGAATGTAGGGCTTTGTGGACTGTGCTGGAGCTTTCATTCTGGAAAGGTGGGGTATGTGTGTTAACAGGATTTGTCTGGCTTGGTGTGGAGCACAGAGTGTTGCAGGGTCTGTGGGGACACAGATACATTAGCTGATCACAGTGATCACCTGTCCAATAAAGACAGCTGAGGACCTTAGTGAACTAAGATAGCAAAATAAGATAGGAGGCGGAGTCCTGGGCTCAGGAAGATACTGCTTCTAGCCCATGGAAAGACCAAGAGCCACAATATTCCCCTTCCATAGGAGAAACGCCCCTGGCCTTGGCAGCATGCACCAACCAGCCTGAGATCGTGCAGCTGCTGATGGAGAACGAGCAAACGGACATCACCTCCCAGGATTCACGGGGAAACAACATCTTGCACGCACTAGTAACAGTGGCCGAGGACTTCAAGACCCAGAACGACTTTGTTAAACGCATGTACGACATGATCCTGCTGAGGAGTGGCAACTGGGAACTGGAGACGATGTGTAACCATGATGGCCTCACACCACTGCAGCTGGCTGCTAAGATGGGCAAGGCTGAGGTGGGGTCCTGGTGCAGCCATGAGGGCAAGGAGGCCCAGCTATCACTCTGCCAACCCTGGGGCCTTTTTAAAGACTCCACCCCCCCCCCCCCCCCACACACACATATCTCAGCTTTAACCATGAGACAGGCCTAGTATTAGGTCTGGATGCAATAGTACAGGGGTGACTAGGGCTCTGAGGGACATGTAGAACTGCTGACGTGCAGGAGATGGGCACACCACATCATGGACTTCAGTCCTGTACTCCATGATTGCACCGCTTGTCCCAGGACTTCCTATAGGGGGCTAGACTGGGACATCTCTAGGGCTGAGGGGTTACCACACCTCATGGGCTTTGTGCTGATTAGTTCTATGTGTTGAGGTACCCAACAGGGGCTGAATGTCTGCCCTTCAGGCCTTCAACCCCTCATGAGGTCAGGAGTTCCAGAATGACTACCTGTGGCTCACAGGGCAGCTGCTCCTCTGTGTGGATGGACTCTAGCCTGTTGATTGGGGTGAGATGCTGAGTCACATTCCCAAAAGAGAATGGTTGCATGAGGCCCTCATGCCTTGTGTGATGTGGCTTTGAGGAACCAAAAAAAAATGAGCCTTCGTGAAGACTCAGACTGGCAGGTTTAGATCTGCATCAGTGGCTGGAATCACAGTTTGGTCTAAGATCAAGGACATAACTGGGTTCTTAGAGACAGATCCTGAGGTCATGGACTGTTTCTCAGCATCCAAGCCTTGGGAAGGAGCTGTGGCTTCTGGAAGGCTGCAGGAGGCCCTTGGGTAGGTGGCAGCTATTAGACAAGCGCAGCTGTGCACCCACTTCCCCAGTCAGCTGATCGGAGAGCCTTGGGTCTGTTTTAGTGGCCAGGCTGGAGCTTACAAAGGACCTTTTTTTCCCCTGCTTTGTGGGGGAAGGAGTAGATGGAGAATGGCTTCAACAGTAATGGAATTGTGTGCTGGCCTCCCTTTCACTTTACTGCCCTAGGGTCACAGTGAGTTCTGAGGAGTCAGGTGATAGTTGCAGGCTGAGCTTCCTCCGTGGGTCTTGTCCCTGCATGTCACTGTAGTATGTGCTCTCCCTGTCATCTCCACTCAGGGAGTATTATGCCTTTTATAGAAAGTGACCAAAAGACTCCCTTATTCTTTAGAGGATGAGTGGAAGTTGAGGAACCGTCTGGGAGGCATGGGAGGCATGCATACCCTTCTTGTCTCTTTCTCTTTTTCTTTTTCTCTTTCCCACTCCCTTGTACCAGTGATGGGACTTGAGCTCAGACATTCACTTTTGCTTGGCTTTTCTCTCAAGTCTGGTGCTCTACCACTTGAGCCACACCTCTACTTCCAGCTTTTTTCTGATTAATTGGGAATAAGAATCTCATGGATTTTTCTATCTGGGCTGGCTTTGAAACACTATCCTCAGATCTCAGCCTACTGAGTTGCTATGATTGCAGGTGTGAGCCACTGGTGCCCAACTATATTCTCTCCTTTTACTCAGTGTCCTTGGAAAAGTTTTCTGGATGCTGCTTAAGATGTTCAAGGTGGCTACTTTGCTGGGCATGGAAAGCACAGCAAGTCTTAACACTGAGCTTGTCCCGAGAGCTTTCTAGGTGGGTGTATGATGGGAAGATCATTTTATCCTGGGGCTCCTAAGGCTGTCATTGCATGAGGATGCTGCTAGGCTGTATGAAATCCAACTCTGATACTCCTCTTCCACAATCTCCTCCCTTGTGTCGTGTCTTAGATTCAGACACTGGGACACTAGTTCCCAATTTAGTTTAACTCAAGGCTTAACCTTCAGGAAATAGTAGCCTGGAGAGCAGTACCCCTCTATCCAGCTGGTATATTAGAACCATCCAGAAGACTATAAAAAATGTAATCTGTCAAACTGGGAACGGCAGCTCAGGCCTATAATCCTAGCTATGCAGGAGGCTGAGCTCTGAGGACCTCAGTTCAAATCCAGCCTAAATATGAAAGTCTGAGAAACTCTTATTTCCAGTCAAGCACCAAAAAGCCAAGTGGCTCAAGTGGTAAAGCATTAGCCTTGAGCATAAAAGCTCAGGGACAGCTACCAGGCCCTGAATTCAAGCCTCAGCACTAGTGTGTGTGTGTTTGTTTGTGTGCACGCGCGTGTGCACGCGCACTGACACACAGACACAGATAGAGTTTTTTTCTTCCCTCCAGAGATCTGATTTAAAATTAAAATTCAAAATAAAAAAAAATCCTATTGATCCACTGCCACAGAATGTGAGGATTTCTGATTTGAATGGGTCCTATGGGCATCTTTATAAAGGATGGTACTCTGTGTCACCCTGTGACCAGAACCAGCCATATGGACTTCGACTGAAGATGGAGTGAGGAAGCTGGAAAACTAGATGTTTGCAAGTTAGGTCAAATGAAAACAGTTCCTCAAAGTTATAAATTTCTCAATTCCTCATAGAATTGGAGCTGAGGGGATGTGGCGCTCTGTAGCATGGGTCTTACCGCCTTTGGTCCCTGGTGAGATGGGTAGAGCTGTGGTCTCTTTACCCATTCCAGAGCTATATCTGGGACTAAGAGTGTGGTGCCAGGCAAAGGCTGGACTCAAACTACCCTTGGCAGGAGCATCTTCCTTGGCTTAGCTGCCTCATTGGCCTAGTGCTGATGTCTTTAAGCTCCATTGCTTTTCCTCTTTCTCTCCAGATTCTGAAGTACATCCTCAGTCGTGAGATCAAGGAGAAGCCACTTCGCAGTCTGTCCAGGAAGTTCACTGACTGGGCATATGGTCCTGTGTCGTCCTCCCTCTATGACCTCACCAATGTGGACACTACAGCAGACAACTCAGTTCTGGAAATCATTGTCTATAACACAAATATCGATGTGGGTCTTCTAGGCCAGCTGGGGGGGAGCAAGGGCTGGGCCTTGGCCAGGGTCAGAGGACACGGGGAGGTCCTGTGGTGTAATCCTCCAGTCCTTTGCCTAAGTAAAAGAGCTGGGTACACCACACACAGGACAGGGTCAGGGATGATTCTGGCAAACCTTGGGCTGTGGACCAAGTGGTAGAGATCTCTGATCTCAGAATCTTGGGACGTTTGAGTATTAATCTTCTCTGTCTTATTTTTCCCCTATCCTCTGAAAGTTTATATGGCCTGCTTTGGAATCCTTTTTTCCTCTAAACCTGGGTTCCCAAGAGGGGCAGTGAATGCATAACTGGAGACATCCTAGAGGCCTTTCTAGTGGAGGCAGGAGGAGGGTGCTTGAGGAAGCTGGAGAGGCAGAGGATTGTCTCCAAGAAGCTCAGCTGTTGGAGGAAGTGAGGCAAGAGGCTTTGCCTTAGGCCTCTGCACCACTGAGCCTGCTTTGTCTAGGCTCTCCCTGAATCCTCATAGCAGCCTGTTTGGTAAGGCAGAGATTGTTTTATAAGTGAAAAGGTGTGGCCCAGAGAGGGCCAGAGGCTGCCCTAAGAGCACACAGTGAAGGGGGTGGGGCAAATTGAGACCTGATCCCCTTTCTAGTTCCCACTTGCTGCTGGGTTTCATCAGCCTCCCCGCCCAGCATTTCCAGTTAAACCAGTCCCTTGGCAAAATAACAAGAACCTTCTGCCATAGGCTCCTTGCTGACTCAGAGAGGTCCTGATGGGCCCTTTGAACATGGTCCCTCACTGTCTCCCTCATCTCCATGGTGATGAGTGCTATTCCACCCCCAGAACCGGCATGAGATGTTGACCCTGGAGCCTCTACACACACTGCTGCATATGAAGTGGAAGAAGTTTGCCAAGTACATGTTCTTCCTGTCCTTCTGCTTCTACTTCTTCTACAACATCACCCTGACGCTTGTCTCCTATTACCGTCCTCGGGAAGAGGAGGCACGTGGGCCTGGAGGGATGGGAAGATTAGAATTGGAGAAGCTAGGAGATGCGCCTAGCTGAGGCCTATAGAATTCAGTCAAGAAACTTGCATGGGGTCATCCAAATGGCATTTTTCAAGGTTTCTAGAGATCAGAATCTATCCTTGGAGCTTGATAGGGCTGAATTCTAAGTTTCTAGCCCTAGCTGATTAATGTTGGATGATAGTTTGGGAATTGGGTACTCTGGGTCCTGCCCAGGCTCTCTATTTGAGTCTAAAATGGATTGATTGTTTTTTGTGAGGGCCACAGGGGTACAAAAGGAGGGAGGTTACTTGGCAAGTTTCCCTGGGCTCTCGAGCCTCAGATTCCCATCCATCATCAGGCAGAGTCTCAGCTTTATCAAGCTGTGTTAGAGGCCCTGCTGAGTGTCTGGGGGTGGATGGGGTCTGGGAAGGGGAAGCCTTCCTGTTCCTGCTGAGGTTGGGAGGTTGGAGGCAAGGGGTTGCAATTTCTTTCCTGGTTTCTTGCTAGCCTTTGGCCCAGCTTGAAGATCTAACATGTGTTTGAGTCACTGTCCCTTCAGAGTTGCCCTTTCTTTTCTCTTCCTCATCCTCACTACCTTCCTCATTTCTTTCCCCAGGCCCTCCCACATCCTCTGGCCCTGACACACAAGATGGGGTGGCTGCAACTCTTGGGGAGGATGTTCGTGCTCATCTGGGCCACGTGTATCTCTGTGAAAGAGGTGGGTAGACTGGTAAGCCATTCTAAACTGTCCTGTGAGGCAGGCACTGTGGGCCTGGTTTTTATCTTTCCCTGTTCTGCTAGATGGCTGAGGGCTTTGGGAGATCCTTGCTAAGCCTTAGATTCCTAAGTTACAAGTCAGGAATAAATGCATAAAGTAAGCCTATTTTACCAACTGCGTCCCATCTTCATCTATTTTACTATTCACATTTATCAGTTGTTCCTTACATTCATCTCTCCTTTCCCCATTCTCATCTGCCCATTCAGTCACCTACCCCCTATCACCAACCTCTTCATTCATCCATTCAAATATCCAAACAGCCTTACCTACCACCAGCCTTACCTACCCAAACACCTGAACACAAGTAAAGAGGACGGAGAGCTAGGTCATTTTGGGGGATGGTAGGTAGCTATGTGGCTTTGCAGGTCTTGAGCTAGGGACTAGGGTTGAAAAGTTAGAGAAGTAAGTCAATTTGTGGGAGCATCTGCCTTCACCATGTCCTCCAGATCCCTACCTTGGCTCTGGCTGGGTCTTTGCACAGCCCCTCCTTGCCCAAATCTCAATCAGTCCCCTTTCCACTCAGATCCTGCAGCATGGGTCAGGAAGAGGATGATGTTTTCCTTTCCTTCCTGGTATTAGGGCATTGCCATTTTCCTGCTGAGACCTTCGGATCTGCAGTCCATTCTGTCCGATGCCTGGTTTCATTTTGTCTTGTAAGTAGATTGCTTTCTTGGTTACCATTTCACAGACAGGACTGAAGTCCTCTAGAACAGCCATTCTACCATCTTACCATGTACAGGCATCATTCCATGGCTCTATGACAGGATCTGTCTACTTTTTTCCAGTAAGAGAGGCACACAAACACCTGTGAAGAGTTCAGAAACCTGTAGGACAGCCACAATGCCATAGAGTCCCACTGCCATAGAGTCCCACCTGTTGACTCACAGAGCAATCCTGTTGACCTTTTTCACCAAGCATTGTTCCAGGGTAGCTGTCTGGGCCTTGATGTTGCCACTTGAGACTTTTGCAGAGCAGGCCAGGAAGGTCCCTGAGAAAGCAGTCTCATCTGTGGACACCTTGGAAGTTTCCAGAGCAAGGAAGCTAGTCACCTACAGCCACACGGTGTTCCAGCAGTGTTGAAGCCCCAGCCTTTGGGCATTTTTATCCCCAAATAGTACAGGATCAGGCTCACAGGGACCTGGCTAGAAAGCTCAGTTCAACAGCCTGTCCTAATGAGGCCATGTAGAGCTGACATCAGAGGCGCTGGTGACTTCTGCCTCTAAGTGACCAGACGCTGACTTAGCTTGATTGTGTGGTAATGGCACAGAGTCTGAAGCTGTAGCTACCCTACTTCAGTCTTGCTTCTGAATATTTAGGAGGCCAGGTCTATGAGACCTAGAATTTTAGTTTGATGTTTCCAAATACCTAAGAATTTTGTTATGTCCCTACTTTCCAGAGGCTTGAACAATCTCTTTATCCTTGTTCCCACAAGGTGAGGCACTTGGGTATTCTTAGTAAGTGGATAGGCCAGATTTGACACTGTCCCATGATGTAAGCCATACCACATCTCTCATCAATGGGGAAGTGTAATGGTTCGAGAGAAAAGTCCACCCATACAACCACTGGTTTTAGTTCTGCTTTTCTTCTCTTCATTTTTTTCTTTTTCTTTTTGTTAGTGTGGAGGAAAGTGGAGACATCCTTACTTTTTTCAGTCTTAAATGCAGCAGATCAAGCAGATGTTGGCTCTTCACTGTACCAGTAAAACAAGCTTGCTTGTGGCCTAATTTTGATTGGATATTTTATAATTGTGGAAATGTCTTGCTGTTATATGCAAGAGAGTGTTTTAAGCCAATGTTTGCAAAACTGGAAATATATTCACTGTTTGGGAGTTGTGTCAACTGTGGCAACACCTGAGAAAATCAACTTAAAGGAGAAAAGATTTTGGGGGACTCATGGTTTCAGGACATAATTGACTGGCTCTGTGGTTTCTGAGCTATGGTGAGGCAGAACATCATGGTGGAAGACTATGGAGGAGTAAAGTTGCTCACCTCATTGTGGAGAGAGAGAAGAAGAAAGAGGATGAGGGGGGAGAGAGAGAGAGGGAGAGAGAGAGAGAGAGAATATGAGAGAATAGGTTTCTTCTTTTGTCTTTGTTCCATCAGGCTTGAGCCTATTGGATGGATGGTAGTGCCCACATTCAGGGCGGGACTTCCCCCTTCAGTTCCTTTTCCATATGTCAACTGCCTTGGGAAATATCTTTACAGACATACCCAGAAATGTGTTGTTTTACTGATCAACTAGGCATTTTTATTTGTTTCTTAAATGCTTTTTTATTGAGATTAAGTGATTACATAAATTTCACAAACTTTACAGCATTGTGGGATAGTTATACTTAGTTAAAAGTCACTATCACATTTTAACTTTCACAAGGCAAATTGTCATCATCATGGTTTTAAAGTTTGTGAATTCTATAACCTTTGACAATAGAACTATTTCTTCCAACTAGGCATTTTTAAATCCAAGCACGTTGATATTCAAGATAAATCATCACAGAAATATATTTTATTTTATTATTTTAGATTTTTTTGTCGGTTGTGGGGCCTGAACTCGGCCTGAGCACTGTCTTCCAGCTCTTCAGCTGCAGACCAGCGCTCTACCACCTGAGCCTCAGCCCCACTTCCGGCTTTTTCTGCTTATGTGGTGCTGAGGAATTGAACCAAGGGCCTCATGCATGCAAGGCAAGCACTCTACCACTGAGCCACTTTCCCAGCCCCTATTTTTGAATGTTTTTAAAAGGTATTTTTATTATCTTTGTTGCCATTGAACAAAACAGTTTATGGGTACAACGTATCTTGCTGGATGTCATCTCTTTCTTACCCATCCCTCCCAACCCATCCCTTCCCTCACTTTTCTTACCTTCATAGGATATACTTTGAATTTTGACTGCATTCTCCCCCACTTCTCTTCATGTGTTTTACATTTTAATATTGTATGTTTGCTACAAATCATACTTTAAAACACAGAATTGCAGTAGTCAGAAATGGTAGTACATGCCTGTAACTCAGTTCTTGGGAAGCTGAGATAGAAGGATCCTGAGTCTAAGGATAGCCAGGTCTGTATAATGAGTTTAAGGCCAAGCTGGGCTATAGTCAGATGTAATTGTCTGTCTATCTATCCCTCAGTTATGTGGACAATATATATTTATATTTTCTGCATATATTTTATATAAATAAAAAGTAAATATAATAAACAACATTAATATCAATATCATTAACATTATTACATTAATATTAACACTTAACAACAACCAACAATCAATTGAATAGTAATATAAATTAACCAATAATTAATGAATAATATTAACTAGTAGATTAACAATACTTGTATTTATTGATATATTAATATTGATACATTTCCCACATGACTGAGATGACAAGGATGTGCCACAGCTTTCAGGTTCATATTGTATTGTATATATATCATATATTTACACATGGATAATGTATAATTGTACTAAAGTATATGTAACATAAAAGTTATGATTTAGGCCACTTTTTCTCTTTTTGGTGGTTACTGGTATTTGAACTTGTGCTTGTCGGGCAGATGCTGTCCCACTTGAGCCACTTCTCCAGCTCTTTTTCTTGTATTTATTTATTTATTTTGAATAAGGTTTTGCTTTTTGCCCAGGTCACCCTGGGCCATAGTCCTTCTATTTAAGCTTCATGTATAGCTGGGGTGACAGGTGTGTGCCACGGTGCCCAGCTTCACAGACCATTTGTACGTGCTTAGCTAAAGTCTGTGAAGTGTGGTCACATTGCTGTGCAACCAGCCAGCAGGATGCTTTTCATCTCCCAGACTAAAACTCTGCCCAGGAAACAATTCTCCATCTCCTCTTCTCCCTGTTGGCAATCACTACGCTACTTTTTATCTATATGGGTTTGACTACTCTGAGAACTTCATATAACTAGAACCAAATAGTATTTGCATTGTGACTTTTCTCTTATAAAATATAAGAACGAGGTATCATGATCATAAGTATTGATGTTGGAAACTTTGGGTCATTCAATGTATCCTCAGTGGTTTACATTCTGCGTGGGATTCATAAATCTTCAGGTGATTTAAAAGCCATATGGCTATGTGGGCTACCCCCAGAACCTGCTGGAGACTTGGGGATTTATATTTTTCTTTTTAAAGTCCTTATGAGCTCACCACTGGCCCTGATTTGCATCTGGCAATATTGTCTATACTACTGGAGTTCAGAAGCAGTTGAATGAACTGGAGGTAGCCTTTGTGTGTCAACAGTCACCAGAGGGATCAAGGGGGTTAAGGTTTGGGGAGTCAAATACCTGTGCCTTGCTACAGAGAAGTAAGTAAGGCCCTTGTCTCCTGTGTCTCCTGAACAGTTTTGTCCAAGCTGTGCTTGTGATACTCTCTGTCTTCTTGTACTTGTTTGCCTACAAAGAGTACCTTGCCTGCCTCGTGCTGGCCATGGCCCTGGGCTGGGCGAACATGCTCTACTACACACGTGGCTTCCAGTCCATGGGCATGTACAGCGTCATGATCCAGAAGGTGTGTGGGTAGCTGTGTGGTTGGGTGGGCTTTCAGAGGGCTTCTATTTTTCGGAGGGAAAGGGAAATAACAAGAGGTAGTTCTTTTTCCTAAATGTCACATTCTCCCTTTGGTTTTGTCTCCAGACCTTAAAATGCCTGGGCCCTTTAGAAATTGAGAAGTGACCTGATTTGGGTGAGAGCATTTCCAAACAATTGTTTGGAAATATTCTTATCCCTTGGCAGTGGTGTGCTGGAAAAATAGTTAACAATTTAACTCTGGAGATATGTGTATGTATTTTTATATATATATGTGTGTATATGTCTGTATACAGACTATATATGTGTGTTTATATACATGCATTATTATAAATTTTACTATATAAAGGATTGCAACAGGGGATGTACAAATAATAAATTATGCAATATATTTTATTTTAAATTCCACATAGCCAGTTGAGCTGCAAAGAATAATTTTTTTTGTTGTTGTGGGGCTTGAACTCTGGGCCTGGGCGCTGTCCCTCAGCTCTTCAGCTCAAGGCCAGCACTCTACCACTTGAGCCACAGCGTCACTTCCACCTTTTTCTGTTTATGTGGTGCTGAGGAATTGAACCCAGGGCCCCATGCATGCAAGGCAAGCACTCTACCACTGAGCCACCTTCCCAGCCCCTGCAAAGAATAATTTGTTGCTTTTCATTGAATTCTTTTGTCTGTTCCCAACTTAGAGTTATAATTGACAAATGATTATTGTTCCCTACTGGCCCAAGTACCGGTTGATATTTTATTTATAAGCAATAATTGAAAATGAAACAATGAAGGCTTACTTTTGAACTTCACTGTTGACAACAATGTGAGCAATTTCTTTGCTGAATTGGGTAATTGTTTGGAAATACTGGAAGAATATCTCATTAATACTATGTGCTATTCATAATGGGATGTCTGTAGATAGCAGGAAATATTTTAAAATTTAATCTGCCTTCATCTGCATTACCACCTTAAATTTAGAGTAGAGTCTGGGTGCTGGTGGCTTACCTGTAATCCTATCTGGTTAGGAGGCTGAGATCTGAGGATCACAATTTGAAGCCAACCTGGGCAGGAAAAGCCTGTGAAACTATTATCTCCCATTAACTACCAAAAGAAAAAAGCAGAAGTAAAGCTGTGGTTTGAGCCTTGAGCAAAAAGTGAAGGAACAATCCTGAGTTTAAACCCCAGTACTGGTACATAAAAACAATGACAAAGAAAAACAAAAGGAATAAATCTCTGACTTGTAGTATTTATCAATTTCCATGATGTGAGCATTTCTACCATGGTAGGTGGGCAGCTGCTGATGTTATGTCACTGAGCACAAAGTTGAGAGGAGATGCACAGCAGCGTATATTGCCCAGTCTTCAATGGGGTGGCTATAATCTATTTAAATCATTTCAAAACAATAGATAACTGTAAAAATGCAATAGCTGGGCAATGATCACTTTTAAATATCTGTAATCTTTGCTTTCAGTATAATTTATTTAATTATATATGTTTGAGTTTAAGAGCTATGGTCTTGGCACATCTCAAGTATACACTTAGGATGTCATATAATGAATACAGTCATTATACTGTGTGTTGGATCCCAGGAGCTTATTCGTCTGATACCTGAAGGTTTTATTTTGGTTTTAATAATGGCTGAGATGAACAATCAGCTCACAAAACTCATGATAATTTAACAATCATCTATGATCACTGATATGGGTATGTGCATGACACTCTACCCAGGAAGGATGAGGCCCAGGTGTGAGACCCATAGAAACAGGCACAGAGTGAAGCAGAGAAGCTGTTCCAAGAGGGAGGCCAGAATTGGAGACTAAAGTGAGACGACAAGGCTTTCTAGAAAAAGTGGTGCACAGAACCAAGCATGGGAACATCAGGAGGATTCTCCATAGGGGGTGGTCATGTCCTGAGTTGTGGCAGGGTTAGGGTGGAGGCTGGGAGAGGGTAGTGCACATACCTCACACTCAAATTGTGCTTATTTCTTTGCAGGTCATTTTGCATGATGTTCTGAAGTTCTTATTTGTATACATTGTGTTCTTACTTGGATTTGGAGTAGGTAATTGATTCTTAAATACTAGTAGCTTCCTGCATTTGCCAAAGCACTATATGCAAATGTCAAAGTCAAGTAGTCTCAGCAACAATGACGACCACCAGTAGTGTAATACCTGCCAGATCCCTGCTTTCCAAGCAGGATCTTCACACTTCTCTCAGTGATCTAGTGGGGGTTTTTATCATCGATCCCAAACGAACTGAGACATAGTCCCAGACCTGTCGCTTTTTCAGTCTACATTTTGATCTGCCTCGTATGATTAAATCCATGGCCTCCTGTCACTCTTATGAACTAAGATGGACTTGGCAGATGTTTCCTGTCCCATTTCACAGATGGAGAAACTAAAGGTTCACAGAAATTTAACTGAAAGTATTCAAGAATAGGAGCCAAGTAATACATGGAGATAACTTCCTTTGGGCCTTTATCTCTTGTTAAAAAGCAACTAGTAGAAGTTGAATTTAGGGCCTTGCATTTGCAAAGGATTCAGTCCCTTTTTGCTGCTCTACCTCCTCCTCTTCCCCTTTCTTTTAATATGGTTGCATATTTATGTCTGGACTAGACTGGATGGTGAGTCTCTTATTTACATGTACCCAATAGCTGGGATGATATACATACATGACATACATTACTGTGCCCAACTGTGCATGTGCTGGTACTGAGGTTTGAACCCAGGGCCTCCCACTCTCACTTAGCATTTTTTTTTGTCTGTCATGGGGTTTGAACTCTGGACCTGGGTTCTGTCCCTCAGCTCTTCAGCTCAAGGCGAGCGCTCTACCACTTGAACCACAGTGCCACTTCCAGTTTTCTGAGTGGTTTATTGGAGATATAAGAGTCTCACAGACTTTCTTGCCCGGGCTTGCTTTGAACTGTGATCCTCAGATCTCAGCTTCCTGAGTAGCTAGGATGACAGGCGTGAGCCACTGGTGCCTAGCTTCACTTAGCATTTTTTGAAGAAGCCCCACTTCTGACTTTTTGGTGGTTAATTGGAGATAAAAGTCTTGCAGACTTTTATGCCCAGTTTGGCCTTGAACCTTGATCTTCAGATCTCATCCTCCTGAGTGGCTAGGGTTATAAGTATGAGCCACCAGTGCCTGGCTATGCCCACTTTTTTTTTTTTTTTTATTGAGATCTTGTGAACTTTTTTTTGCCTGGCTTAGGCAAACTATGATTCTCCCAACCTCTATCTCCCAAGTAGCTAAGATCTCAGGGATGAGCCACCCCACCTAACTTTCTTCCTCTTCTTCTTCCTCCTCCTCTCCTCCTTCTTCTCCTTCCCCCTGCATCCTACCAGTCACTATTAGCATTCAAAATTAGGCAGCTGTTCCCTGGTACCTTCTCTGGGTCCAAATTTATTTGATCCTCCAGGTACTCATTTTTTTATCCATGCATTAACTCAAGCATTAGGCTTCCCTACTCATTTACCCAGAAACAACTATTTATGTTGTCTTGCAAAGAACAGAGTGAGCTGGGGTCTTCCTTGCAGAAAGCTCACAACAGCATCAGGAGGAAATTCAAGGTCTCACAGCACTGGTGGAGGTGATCCAGGCCTCAGGAAATCTGGAGCACTAAGTCCTGTTGGATGAAGTTCTGAAGTTCTTATTCGTGTACATTGTGTTCTTACTTGTATTTGGAGTAGCTCATAATTGGCAACTCCTCTTGTGAGCAAGTGCTGCATGCTGAGGTAGAGGTGGGAGAGGAGAAGATGTGTTTTGCTAGGTGGGAGGGGCTTTCTGCTTTATCCTAATGAGACTTCCAGGGAACATGAGGTTGGAGATGAGGCTAAGACTAGTAGGGTGGCTGCAGGCCAACTCTGGGGACTATGCAAGCTTGTTGATAATCATCCAGGCAGAGAGGCCAAGAGAATATTCTATATGTCCTCCAGCTCTGGCCTCACTGATTGAGAAATGCTCCAAGGACAAAACGGATTGCAGTTCCTATGGCAGCTTCAGTGACGCCGTGCTGGAACTCTTCAAGCTCACCATAGGCCTGGGTGACCTGAACATCCAGCAGAACTCCACCTACCCTATCCTCTTTCTGTTTCTGCTCATCACCTATGTCATCCTCACCTTCGTCCTCCTCCTCAACATGCTCATCGCGCTGATGGGGGAGACTGTGGAGAATGTCTCCAAGGAGAGTGAGCGCATCTGGCGTCTTCAGGTGAGCTGGGCAGAGACCTTAGTGTAAAGACTTCCCACAGAATCATATAGTTGTTGACAACAACAAAAAGTCAGCACTGGTGGGTCTGAGGCAGGGCCTTGGAATTGACATAAGCTAGATTTAGAAAGCTTTGAGTGCACTATCTGTGGGTAACATGTGTAGGAAGTGAGGCTGCATAAGTAGCATATATGAGAGCAGCTTTGTCTTTCAGAGGGCGATGCTCTCTACTCACTGTTGACAGTGTGATGATATGTGTTTGTGGAAACATGCCACTATTGAGTATTGAGGGGTATGAGGTCTAGGACAAGGAAGGTGACAACTCCTGCTGACATCATTAATCGCCAGGGTTCAGAGACCATCTCTGGATGGGAGTGGGAGAGAATTGGAGGCTGTGTTTAGAGAGCTAGAGGGTTCCTTAAGATAGTGTCAGAGCTACCTGTCAATGAGGGAGCAGCCCCTCCTGTAGCCCCAGAACTTTGGAAAACCACAGGGTAAAAGAAGCTTTGACACCAAGAGCTTCTATGAATTAAGATCTTCTTAATTGGATTGTGGATAATGCTCAAAAGAGATTGGACACATTGCGAGGAACTCCAGTCTGTGGGGTAGGTGGGACAGTGTGACATCTGAACTTCACCGCACCTGGGATTCTAGGATCCTAACAGCTCAGTTAGGAGGCTCCTGAACCATGAGAGAAGTTTATCTATGCTGTGCTTTAAAGTATTTTGGATAGTTCCCTAACAGTTCAGTTTTTTCATTTTTGTATTTTGAATTAATTTTATTCATTTTTTGATTATGTGGTACCAAGGAATTGAACCCAGGGCCTCATGCATGCTAGGCAAGCACTCTGCCACTAAGCCAGACTCCCAGCCCATTTTTGAATTTTATACATTAGCTAAATCTTCCAGAACTTACGCATTAAACACATTAAACAATCAGAGAGGCTGGAAGGGGCTGTGTGTGTGTGTGTGTGTGTGTGTGTGTGTGTGTGTGTGTGTGTGTTTGAACACTCCTACAGAGTCATGTTCTTGGGGTTGGCTCTGAGCAACCAACTTAGTCTTGTTTCTGTCTTCAGAGAGCCAGGACAATCCTGGAGTTTGAGAAAATGTTACCAGAATGGCTGAGGAGCAGATTCCGGATGGGAGAGCTGTGCAAAGTAGCTGAGGAAGACTTCCGGCTGTGTCTTCGGTAACAAAGAAGGAGGATCCTTGGGTGGTGGTCTTTGGGGTGGGTAGAAGGGGACAAGTCAGGATATTGGAGAAACATGACTTTCACTTGCTTTCTATAACCCCACAACTGTTTCTTTTTCTTTTTTTGGGGGGGGGTCCAGTTGTGGGGCCTGAACTCTTGGCCTGGGCACTGTCCCTCAGCTCTTCAGCTCAAGGGTAGCACTCTACCACTTGAGCCACAGCGTCACTTCTGGCTTTTTTTTCTGCTTATGTGGTGCCGAGGAATCAAATCCAGGGCCTCATGCATGTGAGGCAAGCGCTCTACCACTGAGCCAACTTCCCAGCCCCCCCACAACTGTTTCTTATGGCATCCTTATAGACAGAACTCTCCATGTAAATATGGACCTGGGGCTAGGGTTTCTAAGCTCAGGAGGGTAAGGGAAAGAGGTTTCTGCCATCAGATACTCTTTCTCTGCCATCTTGGAGGTGCCTTCATGACCTTCTCTGTTTAGTATCTGACTTAGAAAAGATTCACCAGCCTGAGGGTCTGCCTTTCTGTCTGCTCTGATGGATGGGTGTGACATCATAGGATCTGGGCACATTTATCACTGCCAAGTGGAGGATGAGATGGCTTTCCACACATCTCAAACCTTTCCATTAAAAAAATTCTTCCACATCCTATGACCACCTTTTCTGAAAAGTGCAGTTGTCCCTATACCCCACATGACTGCCTGGCTCTTCAGATGTTATTAATTAATTAATCAATCAATCAATTCATTCATTCATTTTGTGTCAGTACCAGGGCTTGAACTCAGGGCCCTACAACTCTCACTTGGCTCTTTTGCTCGAAGCTGGTGCTCTACCACTTGAGCCACTGCTTTACCTCTAGCATTTTGGTGGTTCAATTGGAGATAGAAGTCACTTGAATTTTCCTGTATGGGCTGGCTTTAAACCCTTAGCCTCCTGGGTAGCTAGGATTATAGGCATGAGCCACTGGCACCTAGCTGAGATGTTTAATTTTGAGTATAATTGTTCTCAGCCTACTTCTTTCTCTAACTACAATTCCCACCTCTGGAAACCATCACTTCAACCTGTAATCTGTACATTAACAAGAGTGACAGATTTGGACACTTGCTCTCTAAAGTGGGTTTCTGAATGTGAATATAAGTCACACCAATGTCTTCAGCTGTAATCCAACATGATAGGCAATGCCAGCTGTCCTGGGATCAGATCCATAGCCACCTTATTTCATTGCACCCTCAACCTGAGCTAACCTACATTTAACCTTTGCTTCTTCTCAACCCAGGCCCTTTGTCCCTCTTTGTCTTGTCTTCCTCATGAGCTTTTTCTTACCAGCCAGACACAGTGGTCTGTCAGGAGATCTCTCTCCGAGTAACTTATAGATTTCCTGGGCCCCTACTCTTGGAGGAGAACTCATTCCTTGAGGCCTGGGAAAATGGAGACTTGGGCAGGTATTAAACCCTTTATTATGCTTGACCATGAGGGTCAAGAGTGTTCTTATCCCTGGGATACACAGAAGGATATCCAGAGCATAGTGTCTTCTGTTTGCATTCAATAAAGTGTGATTGTGAAGTAATGAGGTAATTACCACACTGGCAGGATCAATGAGGTGAAGTGGACTGAATGGAAAACACATGTCTCCTTCCTTAATGAAGATCCCGGGCCCATACGACGAACAGGTATCATTGCCACTATGAGATATTGTGCAAATCAAGTCTGAGGGCCCTGTTGTAAAATAGGGTGGGGCATATGGGTCGGGCAAGGAGTTTGAATTAAATTGGTTCACTGGTCCCTATCAGCTCTAACATTGTTTTTAGCCCTAGTTGGAACAACTTTTACAAATTAGGTGGTGGGGGGCTGGAGGTGTAGCACAGCGGTAGAGTACATGCTTATTGTGCTGTCAGGCCTTGGTTCACTTACCAGCACCACCACATATACACAAACACACACAAATTGCCATATGCTTTGGAAACATGGCATGCAGAGTGATCCATATCTAAGCAATTTTTCTTTTCTTTTCTTTTTTTTTAAAGTAGATTTCAACAAAATCCAAGATTCTTCCAGGAGCAACAGCAAAACCACCCTGAATGCATTTGAGGAAATAGATGAATTTCCAGAAACCTCAGTATAGAAGTGGGTATGATTGTGGGCTGAGACTTGAACTTGGTTCTTGTGCACAGTGCTGAACTAGAAGCAGAAAACCCCATCCTGCTGAGCAGGTGGCTGCACTGAGCGGCAGCTGTCCATTTTGGAAAGGGAAACATCTTTGATTCCAAGCACAGTGTGAACACACAGGCCAGCGTCCCTGAGCCTGGGACTCTCCTGGAGTCCTGAGTGAGAACCTTGGTTTGATTTGGTTTGGCTGGAAGAGACAGATTCTTGGGAAGGGAGGGACTTGAACATAGCTCCTGCCAACTTCTTGTCAACTTAAACCTACCCACAGATTTCTTCATCTCTCCTAGATGGCTGGGTCACCTGAATTTGTAGACAATATTTTTCTTTTTTCTTTTTGTTCCTGGTGATGGAACCCAAGGCCTTGCCTATGTTAGGCTAGTGCTATACCAATGAGCTACCTCCCTAGCTGTGTGGGAGATGTTTGAATCTATTTCTGAATGTGTAAGAGACTGAGCTAAGCCAGACATCTTGGGGAGGAAGGGAGATATGGAAATGCCTCCTGAAACTTTCAGGAAATGAAACCATCCTTGAAGTGAAACCCAAGGCTCAAACTGTCTCCAATAGGATGTTTTTAGTTGAGTAATCAACACAGGGTTTTTATTTTTAGTATAGAAAAGACATTTCAGTTTCAATGAAAATTACTTCGAATGAAGTGGGTGATTTTTAAAAGTCGAGGAATAGATTTGAAGCTTTTGGGCTGGATGTATTATGTAATTTGTCTCCGGGTGGCCAGATCTAGGACAATAAGCTTTTCTTCATACACACAAAAGTCTGAAGGGGATAGACTGTTATCTGGGTGAAAGGGCTTGGCTCCTTCCTTCTCTGGTCTTGCCAGTTTGTGCCTGGAACTGTGGCTGTGGCTTCATCTGAGACAGAAATAGCTGCTACTCTATTTGTATGGTCTTAAATTTCAGAGCATATACCAGTATGGGGGAATTTAGCAAAATATCTGAAATGTTCTCACATTATTTTTGTTAACTGTGGGTTTATTTCGAAGCTAAAGGGAAGGGCTACCAAAAGCTTTGGATTTATTTTAGATCCTCATCCTTGAATTTTCTTTTTTCTGAAGTTCCTGTGTTGGTTTTAGGACAGGGGTAAAGTGGAGGTGGAAGAAATTTTCCAGATGACAAGAGACAAAAACAGCAGCAATGGAATTCACTGTCCTTTGGTATCTAGTGAAAGAAAGAATCATGTGGAAATGTTTGAGGCAGGATTATAAAGATAGTCCCAACAAATTTAAAATTTTAAATGATACAAAAATAAATTGGCTCTTGGCAATTAGTGAGTTAATCTGACTTAAAGCAAGCTGATTCCAAGCCTGTCTGTCCACCTTGGGCCAAATAGTTATGCTGTCTGCCTATCAGCTTCACTGGATGAGTAGAAACTTAGCCTTTGGCTAGTCAAGCTGGAGAGAAGGATGTGACAGTTCAAGGGTGATAACTACACAGTCTTCAGTACCCCCTGCTTTTCCTCTTACACTCTACGTATGATGGTCAGACCACATTCAGGTATAGGCAGGAGAAAAAAGATGTGGCATATATCTCTGGAGGAGGAAGATTTAAGGGGGCTGTCATAGGGTTAAGCGGAGCAGATGTGTGCTGGATGGATAGAACTAGTAAAAGCTAGAGAAAGATTTTTGCTACATTTAGTCCTTTGCTGCCGTTGGAGATGTTTAAGCAGAAGTTGGTTGAGCTCTTATGGAAGATTTATAAGATACTGAAGAAGGTAATTGGATGATTTTGTGTGTCTCTGCGCGTGTGTATGTGGGCGTGTATGTAGGTACAGTCACATCCTGGGGCTTGATCTCAGAGCTAGAGTGCTGTTCTTGAATTTTTTCTTTTGTTCTATCACTTGAGCCACAGTTCCACTTCCAGCTCTTTCATGGTTAATTTGGAGATAAGAGTTTCACAGACTTTCCTGCCTAAGCTGGCTTTAGACATTGATCCTCACGTCTCAGCCTCCTGAGTAGCTAGGATTATTGGTGTGAGCCATCTGGGCCTAGATTGGATGAGTTTAAAAATCTTTGTAGCCTGACGATTCTACAAATCAACATTCACAGCTGGAGTTGTTGCTGTTCTTTTATCCTGAACAGATGTTCTGCTTTGAAGGGATGCCACTGGATGTGTGGAGCTGTGTAGTACCTTATGGATGGGAATTCCAGAATTGCTTTGACTTAGGTATTAGTGGAGAAAGCCGTATAGCCCTGTCTTCCACTGAGACAAAAGCTGTGAAGTTAGGCAAATAGAAATCAATTTTACATGTTATGGAGAGCTGTTTTCTTTAATCTGGATGGAATTTGTTGGCAAGACCATTTTGGTACCAGCTATTTTTCCCAATAATGGCATTTCCTCAATGGCTTTTAACTTCCTAGGTGTAAACCTAGGTAGGTTTACTAGAGTAAAGAGAAGCAATAAGTCTGAAAACATCCTGGTCAAAAGGACCAACTCCTTCATTCCATACATGAGGCTTAGAGCTCTGAAATGACTCTAGACTTGTTCATTATCATTGAGGAAGTCAGATTAAAGCATGTAAGGCAAAGTGTCCTGACTAATTTTAGCCTGGTTATTTAGGAACTTTGAGTCTGTTTTTGTGGTTGGTACATGCCAGGACTAGGGCCTTTTTGCTTGGGTGACTGATGGTTGGGATTGTTACTATCATCCTTACAACTAGTCTAAAATTCAAGCCACACACATACACGTACATATATACTCATCGCAGTAATCCAGTAAAATCCCATGATTCACATTTCAGTAATTTAAGGGAAGGTGTTATCCAGGGATGGGCCCTCCCATGCTCAGGGTATTTTTGGCTATCAGTGCTGTTTCAGTTATCCCTTTCCTCAAGAAGAATTAATTATTCTAGATATTATATCATGTATCTGGAATAATAAGGGTGCTTCTATCTTCCCTGGGATGGGGAGAATGTATTCCAGGTTGTACTGTGAAGTCATTAAGCTCCTAAGCTAGTGCCTGTCCAAGAGAATACAGTATTATTGATGTTTCTTTCCCTCCTCAGGGCCTGGTAAACTGAGTCTTTTTGCTCTGGGTGGGGCCCATAGAAATGGCCCTCATCTGGATGTACATGATTTGTGCCATTGATTTCCAATATTTTTTTAACTGTGATCTTGGTTCCAAACAGAATTGTGTCTCTGTTCTCATTGAATATGCCTGATCATTGTAAATTATAATCTACAGACTTGTTCTCAGTGTTGTGTGTATGAGACTTTACATTCAAGAAATCATAAAAAAAGGATATTTTAGTCCTATTGAAGATATGCTTTTTTGATTTTAAATAAATAAATATTTATTTTGTCTTGTTATGACTGCATTTTTTCCTTTCCTTGGGTGGGTGAATGGAAAGACCAACTATGAATTCTAGAGTGTTGCTTAGTAGAGACACATAAAAGGAAGGCCAGTTTTTGAACTTAAAGCATTATTATTAGTTCCAGATTAGGGACAGAGCACTGTCTACATCTCAAAGCACATGCCTGTCTAATACCCTATTTGAACCACCCAGCAGCTTTTACAGCAGTTTGAGTAAAGGATTCACAGCCAGATAATGTGACCATCATACAGTATTTTGTTCATTGTGTCTTGCTGGCACTCAACTTATTTAGCTTGGATATAAATTCATGGCTCCATCTGGAGATCAAAAGGTAATCCTGTCTTATGTTATGGGATTCTCATGAGGAGGCAATGAGAGAATAAATACCACAGAGCTGATTCATCATTATTGTCCATATATCTGTGCATATATCTGTGTATTTTTAATTGTTTTGAGTCATTCCATTGGGTGCAGCTCTCAACTTGAATTTAATATATGTCAGTAAAATAAGTAAATAGGATCTTTAAGTGGTGAAAATCCATTGTACTCATAATCTGACTTGTTGAATTGCATATAGTAAAGGCTTTTACTCTGACATTTCCATACATACATGTAATGTACTTGGAACCTAATCATCCTCTCTATTGCTCTTTCTTATTCTCTTTTCCCCTTTTCTCTTCTTCTACCTCCCTCTTAGCGCAAATTTTACTTCCATAACCTTAGGGTATTTATTTATTTTTAGCAGCCATTAGTTGTATAAGGGAGATTTCATTGTAATATTTATTTTTTAGCAGTTGTACAAGGAAGGTTTTATTATGCCATTTGTACACATGTGTACAATGTATCCCGATCAACCTCACTCTCTCTCCTAACCCACTTTTCTATATTAAAACAATATCAAAAGGTTTATTCCATTTAATTTTTTTAAATTGTAAGTAGTTGTACAAAGGGATTTCAGGAGTCCCGCGCCTGCCCCCCGGAGGCCATCGCCGCGCCCAAGATGTGGCACAACGTGGGGCTGACTCTGCTGGTGTTCGTGGCCACGCTGCTGATCATCCTGCTGCTGATGGTGTGCGGTTGGTAATTTGCATGGCATCTATTTTTTATCTAAATTCAAGTTTCTTCGAGAACTGGCGGGAGATACAGGGTCCCAGGAGGGAGATCATGAGCCTTCAGGGTCTGAAACTGAAGAAGATCCATCAGCCACTGCACACAGGTTACGATCTGCTCGTCAGCGCCGGGCACCTGCTGATGAAGGCCACTAACCCCAGACATGGGCCTCTATTCCTGAGTAAATGATAAAAGGCAGTTATAAACCTCTGTCTTCAGTGATGTGACTTTGAAATTTACTAAATGACTGAACAGCATTTCTACTTGGATTTTATGTCCAGTTCAAAAACAGATTTACATATAAGCCATATAGAAATAAAGGGAATTGAAACAAGTTAGACCCTGAAAATTTCATCTTAAGAATATTTTGCTTCCCTAGCTCTCTACTTAACACAGTTGTTCCTTTATCTCTTGGGCTATCTCTTCTTTTTTTTTTACACTGATGAATCTGGTAAACATTTCAAGCTTGAAGAAACATTTTATTGGACTGAAAATGTACTGTTTTGCTGACATTGTAATTTGTCTGAATTTGGGATGCATTTCATGACTATCAGTGGTGGTTCATGTTATTTCCTAGCCATGCATGCGTGAAGTTACAGCTTGTCCCATTGTCATCGCCTTCACCTGTGTGTGTGTGCTTGTCATCAAAGGCGTTTAGAAATGCCTACACTATGATTCAGCATGGAAATGCATACAAATGCAACAGCAGGGTGTACATTTGATATTAGCGAAGCAAATATTCATCGTTGGAGGAATGACCAACATTCCTTATTTTCTTACGAGGCAACAACAAGAAAATGCATTACAGGACCTAAAAGAAAGATCCCCACAAATAAATGAAGCTGTACCATGTTTTGGCAATGAGGCAGGTATAAAGGGAATGCCTATCACAGGCCAAATGATGCAACTGAAGGCAGGAGAAATTGCCAAAGCCCTTGGAATCCATGAAGCAAAATTGAAAGCAACAGAAAGCTGGTGTGACCAATGCAGCATCAAGCAGGATTGCCATTACGGTATTAGTATTTTATCCAAAGCTTCTTGCTTCCATTCAGTGGAAGACAGGGTTGGAGCCCTTCTTCAGGAAATGCTGCATCTCAGTACTCTTGACACCAAGGACCATGTGTGGGAACAAGCAACCACTGCATTTAAAAAGTGATTCAGAAGAGTTGGACTTAGAATATTAAGTTATAACTTAACCAATTGCTTTTCCCTTTTCTTTAGGTATACACAAAATTGGTGTGGTGAACATCTGTTTATCTTTAGAAGCACCCTTTCAATAAGTATCAAAGAAACAATTTCTGTGATACAAAGCATGTGTTGTACTTGAACAAGCAGCATTTTTTTTTAGCAATGTACGTGGTGCATCTTAATAATGAATTGCCTCTTAGATTAGGTAAAACATGATAGTTTGTAAGTTTATTTTTCTTTTCAAGGTAGCAGTTATTTATTAGGGAACTGAATTCTATCCCTGGTAATGTTAAAGTAGCTACCTTCTCTGAAATACACTTTGGGGGCAAGCTGTTCAGGATTTGAGGTGTAGTAACCTATTGTTAGTAGTATTATCTACCGTTTTAGGAAGACTTAAGTCTGGTCACTCCTTTTGTATGTGAGGACTTCATGCCCCAGGAATGCGTTCTGGGGAAACAGTTGTTCTTCACAAATAATAGTTCAGTGATAAGCCCTCAAAGGTATTGGATACTTAAAAAACAGCAGGCAAGAACACCTGCTGAACGGATCTGAATGACTCTTGCCAGGTTTCCATGTTTGTCTGACTGAACTTTGGACTATTTACTAGGGAACAGATATGGATTAACCAATCTTCTTGTTTAGTGTTCCCAGCTTTGTACAAAAGTGAAATGCAAAGCCAGTTTATTTTGTTAATCAGAGTTCTTTATTTTTAACCTTTATTTTTGAAGAGCTGGTAATCACCTCTCATGGTGTGTAACTGTGTTGATACCTCATTCTTCATGCTGGCAGCTTTTGTTTTTGTGACTAGATCACTGGCTCTGACCCAGGTTGTATACCTGTTGAACGCCTCCTTGATGATATTGTGTCTCATTGGGCATTTTGAAAGGGAATCCACAAGGCAGAACTTTACATATTTGCTGGGAGATTGCCCAGTATCTGAGAGTGGGGTGCAGTCATTTTATTCTAATTTCCTTAGTTGATGTATGGTTACTTGAGGGCATAGAAAACAGTGACATAGATCCTACTGTTAATTGTGTCATATACTAGCTGAATATCACATTGAAATGGTCATTCATTAAAAAAAGATTAATACCCCAAAGCATCTTGGTATAGGAGGGTGTATTTGCATTAAAATATTTCATATTTTGTTTTGTGTTTGTAGTGGCTGTCCTAAGGTTTGGATGATAATAGTTGTTGAAAAATGTTAGCTTGTGAGCTTCTTGTTGTGTCAGTATTAAAGAATGATGGCTGATGTTACCTGCCCCCCCATAGTCACACCCAGATTAATCTTGGTAAAGATACATATGTTGGACATGATTTATTGGCATTGTAGCATTTTAGGAAATAATCTGCATTAATAAGGACATAATGATATGCTCTAAAGGCATATTGACAGCTCATACTTGCTGTTTTGATCTCACTTGGGAAAGTAAGGAGGAATTGCTGAAGCCAACACGAAAGTTCACAAACTAATTTTTATTTTATTTTATTTTATTTTATTTGAGAACATACTGTACAGAGGGGTTACAATTACATGGGCAGGATAATGCATACATTTCTTACAAGCATTGCAGCCTCCTCCTTTGTTTACCCTTCACCTCCCTTCCCAGCCTCCCCCCTCCCTCCCGCCCAATCATACCCCCCCTACCCCCCCACCACACCGACATTGTAAAGCTGGTTTTGACATGACATTTTGTACTTCTCATTGTTGCAACAGGTCCACCTGAATCCTTAAACGACTTGTTTGTCCCCGTCTCCTCCACATGTTATACTGACATCAAATATAGTGAAAGCGGGGGTTACACTGTGGGGGAGGGACATACAAAGCAACAAAGAAATAATCTTATAAATGCGTTAGAAACACATGCATGAAAGAAACAAAAACATTAAAATACATATTTGAGGGCACAAACTAATTTTTTGTTCAAAACTTTTCTTTTTGTGCATCCCACTTTCTGTAGCATATATTTCTGAGGCACTAAGAGAGGGGAGGGAAATAGCTGTTCATGCAGAATTATTTGTGTGATATGTTATTTTAGTTCTTTTTCCTGTTCTGTGATAGTATTTTATTTTAATTGTGAAAATACCGTACAGAGGGTTACAATTACCTGAGCAAGGTAATGAGTACATTTCTTATCAAGCATTGTTGCCTCCTCCTTGGTTTCCCCTTCTCATCCCTTCCCATTTCCTCCCCCCACCCCCTCATATGATAGTATTTTTTTTTCAGGTAAGGGGTAGGTTTATTCATTGTTCCGGCTGGCACCAGGCCATCTTGGTCCTCCACGCGGTGGGGAAAGGCCTGGGAAAGAGAGCTGGGAGAGCTGGGAAAAAGAGAGAGCTGGGAAAGAGAGAGAGAAGAGCTAGAAAAGAACAGAGAGAGAGAGAGAGAGCAGAGAGAGAGAGGAGAGAGCAGAGAGCAGAGAGAGCTAGAAAAGAGCAGAGAGAGGGCATCTGGGCCTGGGCTAGGCCTTATCTAGGGTATGGGCAGAGAAAGGTGTGGCCACATCAAATTCAGATGTGACCTCAGGGGATGCAGATGTGACCTCTTCCAGGTGTCCCAGTGGCCTAGGTAACGCAGGTACTGGGTGGAGACTTTGCTGTGAGGAGGGTGGAGTCTGCTAGCCATCCAGGAGCAGACCTTACATTCCAGTCTTTTAATAATCATGAAATAGGGTGCGGATTCTCTCTGGCTACTTCCTGCTGACAAGGGGCGTCGACAATAGGGGTAAAAGGCTGGAATTTGGTCCCCTCCCAGAGAAGGCAGTGAGCAGCAGCTGTCCCTTGGTGGCGTGAGTCCTTAGATGAAGTCTGGAGAAGTCTCATGAGCATTGAGGGGCTGGAAAAAAAAATACTAGAGAGCAAATAAATGGCAAGAGGAAGGACTTGGGGCTGAAAATGTTGGTAGAAATGTCCCTAGCTACTTTTGACATCTGGCTACTAGGTAGAGAAGTCGGTGACAAAGGCAGGAATATAAATTCCTGTTCAGTTAATAGGTACACAGGTATAGACATTGGATGGGCAGGCTTCTTACTTCTACTGACCTTCCGGCTCTGGTTAATTTTGAAAGGGCAGGCACAAAGTAGCTGATGTGACATCATCTCCTCTTACTCCTCTCCATGGTCCCTTGTTCCCCAGACTGGCTGAGTCTAGGTGCTCGTTGCTGGGATGGCTTGTCCCAGTTGGTATTCAAGGAGATTTGAACTCAAGGCCTGGGCACTGTCCCTGAGCACTTCTGCTCAAGGCTAGTGCTCTACCTCGTTGAGTTACAATAGCACCTCCAGTGTTTGGCTGGTTAGAAATAAGTCTTGAGCCCTGCTTCCAGCCTGGCTCTTTGCAGGTTAGTTGGGAGATTGAGTCTTAGGGATTTTTCAGCATGGGCTGGCTTTGAACCGAAACCTTTGCCACAAAAGCCCTTTATTATTTCCAATTAAAGCAACAAGGAGATCAAGTAGAATATGTAGAGCTTATCCTGGTTCTTATCAAGAATTGACCAACATGGGCTGGGAAGGTGGCTCAGTGGTAGAACGCTTGCCTTGCATGCACGAGGCCCTGGGTTCGATTCCTCAGCACCACATAAGCAAAAAGAAAAAAGCCGGAAGTGGTGCTGTGGCTCTAATAGTAGAGTGCTAGCCTTGAGCTGAAGAGCTGAGGGACAGCGTCCAGGCCCAGAGTTCAGGCCTCACGACCAGACCCCCCCCCCAAAAAAAAAAGACTTGACCGACAAATATTCTGGAATGACAAAACTTCCTAGATGTGAGAATCTTAGCACAGATATGCCCAATATTTTAGAGTCACGTAGTCAGTATCAGAATACATAACACAAAACAAAAAAGGCAAAACTCAAAAACCTAAAATTTTGACAACAATGTGAAGACGTCTTTGCTAACAAAGCACATCAGATAGTTGGGCCTCAGTTACCAGGACCTATGAAAAGAGCAACTTGTTAGCAAGACACCTTAGAATAGCTGGATGGAGTAGTAAGCTTGGTGGGAGTTTAAGGGTCACATGGGGCCAAACCCTTAACCCACCATGTGGCCAAGATGGCGAACTCAAGATGATGAATTTCTGAAAAAAAAATGCAAAGAAACCCTGAACAAATAGATCAAGCCTAGTTTGGCTAGCCTTTGAGAGGGAACCTAGAGGGGGGTTCCCGGGACCCAGCCTGCGTCGCACTCTTCAGGGCACAAGCCAAAATGTAGAAAAGAGAAAGGGAGAGATAGGGAAAGTTGGACATGACTGGCAGAGAGAGAGAGCAAAGAGAACCTGAAAGTAAACAGACTTCTGACCATTTACCATTGCAGTGGCAAAAACTGTCTACATCTGAGAATGGCATTTATGTTAGGTTTATAAAAAGAGGTAGCTGAGTAAGAACAGCACCACGCATGTGGTATTCAGGTAAGGGGTAGGTTTATCCATCCTTCAGGCTGAAACCAGGCCATCTTGGTCCTCCATGCGGAGGGGAAAGTCCTGGGAAAGAGAGCTGGAAGAGCTGGGAAAGAGAGAGAGAAGAGGTAGAAAAGAACAGAGAGAGAGAGAGAGAGCAAGAGAGCGAGAGAGCAGAGAGAGAGAGCAGAGAGCAGAGAGAGCTAGAAAAGAGCAGAGAGAGCGTGATAGTATTTTTGTAACCAAACTTACCAAAACTGTTTCACAACTACATATTCAGTCTGTCAGTGGCCTGTGATTATTTTTAAAGTTTAAAAGTTACAAGCATTAAAGTATGTACCAATATTTGAATCTTGCCTGAATTATTCTACAAAATGGTGAATTAATTCTATGACTGAGGACTCAGGTAGATTGTTCCATTTCCTTCTTAGCCATCTCCAAATCTCTCTTTCTCTCACTTCAATTTTTTGTGAAAATTGCTTGTACAGTAACATTCTCAGATTTAACTGCCAAAACACTAAACATTTGAAGAACACTGTTCAGTGAGGCTTTAAGTATATACCTCCAGTTAACTGTAGAACTTGATGGATCCCATAGTGGAAACCAGTATCTTTTTGCATTGGATCGCCATCTTACACATGTGCTGACCCATTTTTATAGATGGAGTTAGGCTCAAGAATCACTTCATAATACTTTGTTGAAAAATTTGGAATATAAAGTAATAGATTTACTGTCTGTAGCTTTGAAAACATGTTGAAAGATTTGAAAGTAGTGCATTTTCCTTTTAAGACTAATTGTAAGTCAACAAAGCAGTCTTAAGTCAGTTTTTTCTCCACAAGTATCTTTTATGTTTATTGTGAGCAAATGTAACAAGATTTTGACTGGTTAAGGGCTATTGTATATATTTGAGAAGCCTGTGAGCAGTTCTCAACATACAGACTCTCAGACAACTAATAGAATAGTGCTTGGTCATGGAGTTTAGAATTAAAGTACCTTGTTTTGTCTTGCTTTTAAAATATCCCAGAGCTTTAAACTTAAAGAACAACATTCATCTTTTATTACTAATGGTCGCACTTTCCCATTGTTAGTGTACATGTGCTACCTGTCTTACAGTTGGTTCTATGCATAACCATTCATCAAGCACTGCTGCTGGTCCCTTGAAGGAGCCCTTTGTGCTGGGCTCTGGTGGCATTGCCATCTTGCTGCTTGACAAGTAGGTTCTAAGGAACTAGAAGTGTGTGTGTGTGTGTGTGTGTGTGTGTGTGTGTGTGTGTGTAAAGAGTACCTTTGTAAACCAACATGTAAAACTAAAGATGAGAAATGTGTGTATATGATCAGTTTATGTTTTTTTTTTTTTTGCCATTTTTTTTTTTATTGTAAAGCTACTATACAGAGGGTTACAGTTACATGAGTGAGGTTATGAGTACACTTCCTCTTGAACATTGTTACCCCCTCCATTGTTTTCCCCCTACCATCCCCTCCCTCCCTCCCTTCCCCGAGGTTCTTTTTTTTTTTTTGATTGTGATTAAATGATTACATAATTTCAAAGTCACAAGTTCATTCTAACTTCCCTGGAGCAAATTGTCTACCACAGTCTGTAATATATAACAGTGTTCACATGTTATATACCATATTTGTGATCAGCAGCATGAGGATATTTAGTAGTGGTTCAACCAGGTGAGCGGGAGTTCTTTGTTTCTTAAGTCCTGTTAGTTTTGTCGTATCACCTAACCTTTTGGATTTAGCATCCACTTATGAGGGAGACCATGTACCGTTTGTCTCTTCGTTCTTGGCTTACCTCGCTCAACATGATTCCTTCTAGCTCCATCCATTTCCCTGCAAATGCCATTATTTTGTCATTTCTAATGGCTGCATAATATTCCATTGTGTATAGATACCACAATTTTTGGATCCATTCATCTGTGGTGGGGCACCTAGGTTGTTTCCATATCCTAGCTATTGTGAACAGTGCTGCAATAAACATGGAGGTGCACGTGTCCTTGTATATTGGTTCCTGTTGTTCAGGGTAGATGCCTAGAAGTGGTATGACTGGGTCGTAAGGGAGGTCAATCTTTAGCTTTCTAAGGACCCTCCAGACTGCTTTCCAAAGTGGTTGTATAAGTGTACATTCCCACCAGCAGTGTAATAGGGTTCCTCTTTCTCCACATCCCCTCCAGCATTTGTCGTTGGCTGATTTGTGGATGTGGGACATTCTGACTGGGGTAAGGTGGTATCTCAGGGTTGTCTTTATTTGCATTTCCTTCACCACCAGGGATGATGAACATTTCCTCATGTGTTTCTTTGCCATTTTTATTTCTTCATTTGAGAAGTCCCTCTTTAGTTCCCTTGCCCATTTAGTAATTGGTTTGTTAGGTTTGGGAGGGATTAGTTTCTTGAGTTCCCTGTATATACAGGATGTTAACCCCTTGTCTGATATATTGCTGGTAAATATTTTTTCCCAATTAGTTGGTTGTCTTTCTAGCTTAGTTGCGATAGATTTAGCTGTGCAGAAGCTTTTTATTTTAAGGTAGTCCCATTTGTCGAGTCTCTCTCCAACTTGTTGTGACCCTGGGACTCTGTTCAGGAAGTTCCTTCCTGTGCCTATTTGTTCAAGTGTCTCTCCTACTCTGTCCTGCAGTAGTTTCAGAGATTCAGGTTTAATGTTAAGGTCTTTAATCCATTTTGAGTTGATGTTGGTGCATGGTGATAGGCTGGGGTCCACTTTTAGTTTTCTGCATGTGGCTGCCCAGTTTTCCCAGCACCAGCGGTTGAAGAGGCTGTGTTTCTTCCATTGTATGTCTTTGGCTCCTTTGTCGAATATCAGCTGGCTGTAGGCCTGTGGATTTATATCTGGATCTTCTATTCTGTTCCATTGGTCTTCCGGTCTGTTTTTGTGCCAGTACCATGCTGTCTTTGTGATTATAGCTCTGTAATAGAGTTTGAAGTTCGGCATGGATAGCCCTCCCATATTGTCTTTATCCCCTAGAATTGTTTTGGCTATTCTACGTCTTTTGTTGTTCCATATAAATTTTTGGACTGTTTTCTGTATTTCAGTGATGTACGTCATTGGGATTTTAATAGGAATTGCATTGAATTTGTATATTAGTTTTGGAAGTATCACCATCTTTACTATATTAAGTCGGCCTATCCAGGAGCATGGGAGGTCTTTCCATTTCCTAGTGTCTTCTGCAATTTCTTTCTTTAACTTTTTATAGTTCTCATTAAATAGTTCTTTTACATCTTTGGTTAGGTTAATTCCTAAATATTTTATTTTTTGGGAGGTTATTGTGAATGGGGTTGCTCCCTTTATTTCCCTCTCTTCCTGCGCGTTATCAGTTAAAGGAAGGCAAGTGATTTTTGTGGGTTTATTTTGTATCCTGCTATTTTGCCGAAGTGACTTATGATTTCTAAAAGTTTGGGGATGGAGTTTTTGGGATCGTGGAGGTATAGTATCATGTCGTCTGCAAAAAGGGATAGTTTCACTTCTTCTTTCCCTATGCGGATCCCTTTAATGTCTTTTTCTTGCCTTATTGCCCTGGCTAAGGGTTCTAGGACTATGTTGAAGAGGAGTGGAGACAGTGGACATCCTTGCCTTGTTCCTGTTTTTAGGAGGATTGGTTGTACCTTTTCCCCATTAAGTATAATATTGGCTATTGGTCTGTCATAAATGGCTTTTATTGTTTTTAGAAATGTTCCTTCTATTCCTATTTTCTCCAGAGCTTTTAGCATGAATGAATGTTGAATTTTATCAAAGGCCTTTTCTGCATCTGTGGTGATAATCATGTGATTCTTGACCTTGGCTCTGTTGATATGCTGGATTACATTTATTGACTTACGTATGTTAAACCATCCCTGTGTCTCTAGGATGAAGCCCACCTGATCATAGTGTATTATTTTTTTTATGTGTTTCTGGATTCTGTTAGCTAGAATCTTGTTAAGGATCTTTGCATCTGTGTTCATCAAGGAGATTGGCCTGTAATTCTCCTTTTTGGTTGGGTCTTTGCCTGGTTTGGGGATGAGTGTGATATTGGCTTCGTAGAATGAGTTTAGGATAGCTCCCTCCTTCTCTGTTTCTCTGAAGAGCTTGAGGAGTATGGGTATTAGTTCTTGTTTAAAGGTCTTATAGAATTCTGCTGTGAATCCATCTGGTCCTGGGCTTTTTTTTGTTGGAAGACTTTTGATAGCTTCCTGTATCTCATTATAGGATATTGGCTTATTTAATTGGTTAACTTCTTCTTTGCTCAGTTTGGGTAACTTGTATTTCTCTAAAAATGCATCCATTTCCGCCAGATTTTCTTCCTTTAGAGAGTATAGCTTTTGAAAGTAGTCTGTTAGAATTGTTTGGATATCTTGGGTACGTGTTGTGATGTTTCCCGTGGCATCCCTAATCCTATTAATATGGGTTTCCTCTCTTCTTTTTTTAATTAATCTTGCCAACGGGCCATCAATTTTGTTTATTTTTTCAAAGAACCAGCTTTTTGTTTGGTTTATTTTGGTTATGGTTTTCTGATTTTCTAATTGGTTAATCTCTGCTCTCAATTTGGTTATCTGGCTTCGTCTAGTAGCTTTAGGTCCCATTTTTTCTTGTTTTTCTAGCTGTTTTAGTTGCAACATGAGATTATTTACTTGGTCTGTCTCCATTCTCTTGATGTGGGCACTGAGGGCAATAAATTTGCCCCTCAGGACTGCTTTTGCTGTGTCCCACAAGTTTCTTTGTGAGGTGTTTTCATTTTCATTGAGTTCTAGGAAATGCTTTATTTCTTCTCTGATCTCTTCTGTTACCCAGGCCTTGTTAAGGAGTGTGCTGTTCAATTTCCATGTATTAGAGAAATTTCTGCGGTATGCTTTGTTATTGAGAGCTAGCTTGATTCCACTGTGGTCAGATAGGATACAGGGGATTATGTCGATCCCTTTGTATTTGCTTAAGTTCCTTGAATGAACTATGATATGGTCTATTTTGGAGAAAGTTCCATGAGCTGCTGAGAAGAATGTGTACTGTGTTGTTTTAGGGTGAAATACTCGGTAGATGTCAGTTAATTCCGCTTGAAGTATGGCCTCACTTAATTCGGTAGCTTCTTTGCCAATCCTCTGGTTGGTAGACCTGTCCTTTGGTGAGAGTGGCGTGTTAAAGTCTCCTAGTATTATCGTATTGGGATCTATTTTATTCTGTAAGTTTGAGAGCATTTGTTTAACATATCTGGGTGCACCAATATTTGGGGCATATAAGTTGATGATGGTTATATCCTCCTCTTGGATTGTTCCCTTTATTAATATGTAGTGTCCGTCCTTGTCTTTCTGTACTGATTTTAATGAAAAGTTTATTTTGTCAGATATCAGGATAGCTACACCTGCTTTCTTATTGGGGGCATTTGATTGGTAGATCCTTTTCCACCCCTTCACTCTGAGTTTGTTTGTATGTTTGGCTGAGAGGTGGGTCTCCTGAAGGCAACAGATGGATGGGTCTTGTTTTCTGATCCAGTCCTCAGTTTGTTTTCTTTTAATTGGCGAATTCAGCCCATTTATATTAAGAGAAAGTATAGAGAGATGCATTGTTGTCCCTGCCATTCCGTTTTCCTAAGTTTTTCTTCTTTCCTTTCCTCCTGTGCTTGCTCAGTTAGACTTTGAGTAATGCCTGTTTGGGGCAGGTCCCAGTTCCTGGTTGCTTTCTTCAGGTTGTGTCCCCCCTCTTAGAATTCTTTGTAATGCCGGCTTAATGTTTATGTATTCATTTAGTTTTTCTTTGCTATTAAAAGTTTTCAGTTCTCCATCGAATGTGAATGCTAGCTTTGCCGGGTATATCAGTCTGGGTTGGCAGTTATTGGCTCTCAGGGCTCGTATGGTGCTTTCCCAGGCTTTTCTTGCATTCATTGTTTGTGTGGAGAGATCTGCAGTGATTCTAATTTTTTTCCCGTTGTAGTATAGCTCCTTCTTCATTTTTGCTGCATGCAGGATTGTTTCCTTATTATTCAGATCCATCATTGTTACTATTATGTGCCTAGAAGTGTTTCTCCTGGGATCTTGCTTGTTGGGTGTTCGATAAGCTTTTGTGATGTAGTTAAGATGGTCGTTTTTGAGGTGGGGAAAATTTTCATTGACTATCTTGTTAAATAGGTGTTGCATTCCCTTGCTCTGGAATTCCTCACCTTCGTCCACTCCGATTATGCGAAGGTTAAATTTTTTAGCATTATCTGCTTGCTCTTGAATTTCCCTTTGGTTTAATTTGAGTGATTTTTCCATATCTGTCACTTTTTGGTCCAGTTGGTGTATTCTGTCTTCTGTATCTGACACTCTACCTTCCATTTCATTCACTCTGTTGACCGTGGCTTCTATTGTGGTTTGCATGGTGGAAATGGATCCCTTTATGGATTCAATGTTGGTTCTCAGAGTACTGATCTCACCTCTCAATGAGGTGAGATCAGTATGCATTACCTCTAATTTGGCGTTTATCTCACTTCTTACTGAGGTTTGTGCAGCTTCTATTTTTGCATCCAATTTTTGTTTGATATCCTGTATATCTTTTGATAGTTCATCCTTGTGCTCTTTCAATTTCTGATCCATTTCTCGCTTTATTTCTTGAGTCATTGCCTCCAGCAACCCTTGGATGTAGTTTTTGTCTTCCATTCCTGCTTTGCTCCCACTGGGGCTCTCCCCTGCGTGGCTGCTGGCTTTTGAGGTGAGCTTGCTGTCCTGGGTAGTGGTAAACCTTGTGATTTTTCTCTGTGATTTTCGCATGGGGGTTCAGGAGACTGCTCTTCAATCTTGTTTTGGTGTGTCTGTCTTTGCTTGGTTGCTGATTCTGTATTGGTAGAGAGAGTCTGTGCCTGATCTGGATTCTGTTGGGAGCCTATTTCCAGCTGCTATTCACTTAGGATTCTCAGCTCTCTGCTGTAGCAATTCCCGCCTTTGGAAGGGTTGAGCAGCCTAGACTGCTTGTGTTTGCTCCTGCGGGTGCTCTTGGGAAGATCAGATGCTCTGGATGCACTCTCCCAAATACTGGAGTCTGCTATGGGCTCCTGATGTGTTTTTGTTTGTTTGTTTTGGGCTGGTTGTGGGCTTGAACTCTAGGTTTGGGTGCTGTCCCTCAGCTCTTCAGCTCAGGGCTGGCACCCTACCATTTGAGCCACAGCCCCACTTCTGACCCTTTTTGCTTTGTTCAGGCACCGGTCCCCTGGCCTGGTTCCGGCCCCAGCCTGGAGCACGCTCGTTAGGCCTGTGCTAATGTGTATACCACCTTGGTTATGCAGCCTGGAGGACACAGTTCAAATTTCTTCTACTGTTGGTAGTCTTGACCCAGGGGCACTGTTCCTGGCTTGAGCATTTAAGCTCCCTTCCAGGGGCGCTCTTGCTCTGGCCTGGCCAGCAGAGTGTGCTCCACCGGCTGGTGGAGCTCTCGAACAGTTCCCAGTTTTAGTGGGTCCTGTGGTCCGGGTGTTGGGGTAGGGAGTCTAGGTCAGGGTCTGGGGATTCCCTCCAGCTCTGGTCTCCCTTGATGGATTCCCTGTCCCCTGATGGGTACTCACCCTGTAGGTCATCAGATGTTGTTGCAGTCCGTCAGTTGCTGTTGCAGTCCGAGTTCAGTTGGGGTGGTTGCGGGCTGGGTTGGGCGGCCCCCCGCCGGGTCGTTGCGATCGCGATTGGGCGGGTGGTCTGCGGACAGGTCCCTTTGTGGCGCTGCTGGTGCCGGGCGGCTTTGGCGGGATGGAGCCTCTCCGCTCCGGTGGAGAGTGATTGGTGGGGTGGGATCCTCCTGGAGACTCCCGGCTGGTAGGTTTCTCTGTTCCTGGCGATCCGCTGTTCTGCAATCCGGTACCTGGTGATCTGCAAGCAGCCCCCTGTGTCTCTGTGGCTCCAGCAGCCCCCGCCAGGCGGGCTGGCCGGCGGCTTGGCGCACTGCCGCGCGGCCAGTAAAGGTTGGGGGAGGGGTCTTCGCTCTTCTCTGTTCTGAAATTCTTCTTTTCCTCTCTTTCTTTTTTTTGTTATTTTCCACCTCTGGTTTTTCTCTGAGTGTTCGTCTTTTTGTTGTTGTCGGTCTCTTGGGGAGATTAAAGGTTGGAACTCGAACTCTCTTTTTGGTTGGAGAGAGCTGTGGCGTTTCCCTACTGCCCCATCGCCATCTTGGTCCCCCCTCCAGTTTATGTTTTTAAATTGGTCAGTACTGAAGTTTCTGTGGTTTGTATGTCTTAACTTTCACTTTAAAATGCACAAAATAAATAAAATAAAAACAAAAAACAACAAAAAAAGGGATTTCAATTCCAACAGTCAGATTATGAGTATATCCCATGAATCAATGTCACCTGATTGGAAGGGAGCCAAACCAGTTCTTCATTGTGTGTGAATACATCTCACCTAGTATGTGTGAGAAGTTAGGCCCAATGCCACAAAAATGGAACATTCACTATGTTCAGTGATACAGGAGTCAAACAAATGAGATAAAGTGGGTGGAGAGAGAGACAGAAGGAAGTGAAAATGGCATGCACTTCACTTGTGTCTTCATTAATTCTTGCAATACCCCCGGAGTTCCTCTATCTGTTTCAAAAGTTGTCTGCTCTGTTTTCCTATAGTTATTTTAAAACTATCACCTGTGACTCCAACTCTTCCCTTTCAGTATCACTTGGCAGTGAAAATGGAAGCCATCAAATGGGGACATTTTCAACTTTTAGCCACCAAACCTAGAAACTGTATAAATTCTTCCCAAGGACACGCTCTACTTGCATGAGATTCCTTATGCTGTTTATAGTGGTGAAACTATTTCTCAGATTAATAGATTTGTTTTCTAAGAACAAAGTTTTACATTAAACATTTATCTGTAGCTAATGGCACCAGTGGTTTTTTTTTTTCTTCTGTCGAAGCTACACAAACCAAATTCCTTATTGACCCCAGATGGGTTTTTATTTTCCTCCTCAAGGCTGGTACTCTGCCATTTGAGCCACATCTCTACTTCTGGGTTTTTGCTGGTGAATTAGAAATAAGTTTCATGGGCTTTTATGCCCAGGTTGACATCAAACTATGTATGATCCTCAGATCTCAGCTTCTTCTTCTTTTTTTTTCCTCTCTCCAGTCGTGGGGCTTGAACTCTGGGCTTGAGCACTGTCCCTGCACTCTTGAGCTCAAGGCAAGCCCTCTACCACTTGAGCCACAGTGCCACTTCTGGTTTTCTGGTGGTTAATTGGAGATAAGAGTCCTACAGACTTTCCTACCTGGGCTGGCTTTGAACTGCGATCCTCAGATCTCAGCCTCCTGAGTAGCTAGGATTACAGGTATGAACCACTGGCTCCTGGCAACCCTAGATTTTTAAAAAACAATTTACTAAGCAGGTACTTTGTTGTTTTCTTGGCCAAACTGAGGACATTTCAATCTTTTTTTTTTTTTTGTCGGTCAAGGGGCCTGAACTTTGGGCCTGGGTGCTGTCCCTCAACTCTTCAGCTCAAGGCTAGCACCCTACCACTTGAGCCTCAGCTCCACTTCCGGCTTTTTTCTGCTTATGTGGTGCTGAGGAATCGAACCCAGGGCCTCATACATGCTAGGCAAGAACTCTACCACTGAGCCAACTTCCCAGCCCTGACATTTCAATCTTAGGTGTCAGTTTGCTGGGATTAAAATCCTGGGCTGTTATTTACTTTGGGAATTACATGAATGTCCCCTACCCCTTCCAGAGTTGTGCTTTGCACAAGTCACTAGGCCCATGTGGCAGTCCAGGGTTGCCCCCATCACTTTCTGACTTTCTGTCAGTTGATGGAAAGCAGTCCATCACTGATTTGGTAAGTGCTAAGAAATTCCTGTCTGGTAACCTCTGGATCAAGCTCTTTGTGTGCCAATGTTGGGGCTTAGACTATGAAGAGGGTCTCTCCAGACAGATTGCAGGCATCTTGAAGGCCATGTATGTTATGTGGAAGTATAGCGATGTGAAAAGGTTTTGAGAGTCCCTAAGCAATTATTCCTCCTCAGAATCTGCCTACTTTGGGTAGGCTAATTCAAGGCTTTTAGACACACCCTGTCCATCTGCCCTGGTGCATGTATAATTTATAAGTCCCTCCTGCAGCATCATGGTCTTCATCATCTCCATCTCCAAAGTTCCCACCACTGTCCTCCACTTATTGAAAACCTCCTGTTGGAGCAGCAGCTATATGTGGTTCACCATTTTTGTCCCTGTGGCATCAACTGTGGTCTCCAGTGATATGGTCTGTGGTCTCAGGGTCACCTCCGGAGAAGCCTCTCCAGATAGTTTCAGGTCACATGGAACAACTTTTATTGATTCAACAAAACTTGCTCCTGTTATGTGTTAAGCACTATGTGAAATGTTTTGGTTACCAGGAAACCAACACTATCCTTACTTTCTTGGGAATTTTGTAGTTTAATAAAAAAGACAAACATTGGGGCTGGGAAGATGGCTTAGTGGTAGAGTGCTTGCCTTGCATGCATGGAGTCCTAGGTTCAATTTCTCAGTACCACATAAACAGAAAAAGCTGGAAGTGGCACTGTGGCTCAGGTGGTAGAGCACTAAGCCTTGAACACAAAGAGGCTCAGGGACAGTGCCCAGACCCTGAGTTCAAGCCCCAGGCCTAGCAATAAAAAAGACCAATATCAACTCTCCATGCTCTAATTTCATCAGTCATTGTTTCTGGCAAATGCTAGTCTGCGGCGAACGCCTTCTCGGCCAGCGAGGAAGAACGACCACCACACCAGGAGTCTTCTCAGATCACACTTTATTGGAGAGCCTTTTAGTTGAAGGGAGAGCTTGAGCGCAAGAGAGCGAGCAAGGAAATGCAGCCGCTTATATAGGGTTTGGAACACGGGTCGCTTCAGGATTGGCTGTCCGCCTTCTACCGTCACCAGGTGCCACGGGATTGGCTCAGGATTTACAATGATGGCGCATGCGCAAAGCTAGGGACCCGCAGCCCCGCCAAGCACTTGCCTAATATGGAGTCATTTACCTCTAAGCTGAAAGGAAGTGGGCGCCATCTTGTAATGGCGTTTGTCCCGGCTCCCTGCACTAGTCTGGTAGCATTCATGAGCTTGTATGCCTAATTTTGCCAGAGTCATATTAAGAACAAGTATCACAAGTGGATGGTCACTTATATAGCTCATACTTGTATTCCTAGCTACTCAAGAAGCTGAAATCTGATTTCATGGTTTGAAGCTAGCTTGGGCAGAAAAGTTTTTGAGACTCTGATCTCCAATTAACCACTTAAAAGCTGGAAGTGAAACTGTGACTCAGGTGCCAAGCAAGAGGGAGAGGGCCAGAGTTCAAGCCTTAACACTGGTGCACACGCATGCATGCATGTACACACACACACACACACACACACACACACACACACACACTCACACACACACACAACAAGTATCACCCAGCATCCAGGTCAAGGAACTGTATGGGGGTTAGAGAGGTTACGCTTTCAAAGAAGAGGCAATAACCAGGGTCCAATGGTTCATGCTTATAATCTTAACTACCCAGGAGGCTGAAAGCTGAGGAAGCCAGTTGAAGCCAACCTAGGCAGGAACATTCAAGAGACTCTCATCTCTGGGTAATGACCTAATAACCTGAAGCATTGCTATAGCTCAAGTAGCAGGGCATTATTCTTAAGCAAAAAAGCTCAGGGACAGCGCCTGATACTCGGACAAACAAAAGGAAAGGGAATAATGTGGGCAAAGAGCCAAGGTAAGAGAAAGCTTGGTGCATCTCAGGAGTGGAGAACTCAGGTTTTCTGTTCCAATTGCTGGGAGCAAAAGGAGAGTGACAATAGATGAGACTGGCTAAGCGGAAGGGTCCAGAGTAGGAAAGATTTTTCTGGCCTTACTGAATCTTTGAGATTTCATAGCAAAAGTAAAGGAGAAGCCACCAAAAGGAATTGTTGAGCATGCTGACTTTTTCCTATGGAGTTGCAGGCTTCAAAGGATTTTTGTGCGTGTGTGCTGGTCCTGGAGCTTGAACTCAGGGCCTTGATGCTGTCCTTGAGTTTTTGTGCTCAAGGCTAGTGTTCTATCACTTTAGCTACAGTTCCACTTCTAGCTTTCTGGTGGTTAAATGGAGATAAGTGTCTTACGAGCTTTCCTTCCCAGGCTAGTTTTTAACTGTAATCCTCAGATCTCAGCTTCCCAAGTAGCTAGTATTATAGGTGTGAACCACTAGTGTCTGGGTGAAGGATTTATTTTTTAGCCTTCTTCTACCATCCTTTGAAATACAGTAACACTGTAAGACTGTAGAATGTACTGTTTCACTTGGGAGTGACTGGGGGATACTTGGAAAGTGCCAGAGGAATAACACACACTGATGGAATTTGAAGATGTTTTGATATAGAAAGGATAGTTGAATATACATGTTTATGCAACTGGACTTTAGAATGCAGACACTGAGAAAGATTTATTTAAATGTTTTCAAGATGGACTTGGAGAAGAGAAAGAAAAAGGGGGGCAATTAAATCAGAGAAGTAGGGCAAGGTTTTGTATATGAAATGGGAGTTAAGCTGCATTCTGGTGGAAATACAGGAATTATCTAGAGCATGGCCAAATGGGGAAGATGCATGAAAGGTGGAGAAAGTTTCAGAGGGAAGAATCAGTCCCAGTGAAAGCATATAACATGAAGGACATTAAGACAGGAAGAACAGGGGCTGGGGAGGTGGCTCAGTGGTAGAGCGCTTGCCTTGCACGCCTGAGGCCCTGCGTTCGATTCCTCAGCACCACATAAGCAAAAAGAAAAAAAAAAGCTGGAAGTGGCGCTGTGGCTTAAGTGGTAGAGCGCTAGCCTTGAGCTGAAGAGCTGAGGGACAGTGCCCAGGCCCAGAGTTCAGGCCCCATGACCGCCCCCCCCCCCCGCAAAAAAAAAAAAACAGGAAGAACAGGGAAGGAGATGAGTCCAACAGGGTAAGACCCTAAAGGGCCTTTTGTGAGAGGTGTGGACTTGAATAATGTATGAAGTACACACCATTTACTAGGCACTGAGGTTGCTTTTTTTCATTTATTGATAACCCCCACATGCCTGGTCCTGACCACAGCTGAAAAATATCCCTGCCCCAATGCTCTTTGAGCATCTGTAAACTGATACTTGCATTCTACCTCACTGTAGGTTGGTGCTGCTCTTGGTCCTCCCAGGATGAGGCAGTCATGGCCAGTCAAATAAAACTCTTCGCCACCTTTGCCCGTGTTCCCATAGATTTTCTTGACTTCAAGGGCATTACAAGGTTATCTAACTTAATCCTCACAATTACTCCATGAGAGAGGCATTATTATTATTCCCATTCCTATTTTATACATGAGAAAACACATCTGTAGATTAGAAATAATGCAAATAAAACACAACTCAGGGCTGGGAAGGTGGCTCAGTGCTAGCGTGCTTGTCTTGCATGCATGAGGCCCTGGGTTCTATTCCTCAGCATCACATAAGCAAAAAGAAAAAAGCTAGAAGTGGCACTGTGGCTCAAGTGGTAGAGCGCTAGCCTTGAGCTGAAGAGCTGAGGACAAGGGACAGCTCCCAGGCCCAGACTTCAGGCCCTACAACCGGACCCCCCAAAAAACAAAAACAAAACAAAACAAAACAAAAAAAAAACACAACTCAAAGTGCCTGAACTGGTGAAGCAATGAGTTATAGACTGAAGAAATATCTGACTAGAAATACTGAAGACTATCAAGACCAACTCAGAGAAAAGAAGACTTAATAAAATAATCCTCAAACTTGCACCTCATAAGTTTGTAAATACATTTATAAAAATTGATCGAAGAATAAAGTTTTCTTGCCAACATTTACATCTGGCAAAAAATGACCCACAGAAAGTGAACTCTGAAATAAAATGAAATGTTAAGAATGGGAGAAGGAAGCTTATAAAACATAACACAGGAAAGCTAATTGACAAAATTTTACTACAATATTCAGAAAAAAGTGTTTATTCTAACAAAACAATTCCATAATGCACAAAATAGATGCTTAAAATTTATAAAGCATTTAATTGTGTTCTATTTAACATTGACTATGGATTGAAATTGGCTTAAGGTCATTTACCCTAGAAGAATGAAATACATGCATATATTTCCAGATAATGTTAGTATTTTTGATAAACACATTGGAATTCATGAACAATACACTGGTTCCATTTCTTGGGGGAAAAAACACTCCTTTCTTGACTTCTGTTGCCATAGAGGGAGAAGGAGGTCATTTTAGAGGATGAGAGAGGGCATGGGCAGGTTTCAGCTGCAGGTATTTGAGGAGAAGAAGCATGGGAAGCCAGGAGTTTCAACACTTAAGAAAGCTTCATGAAAGCTCTTATTTGCAAACTAGAGCCATGAGTCTGGGCCATGTCTCCACTGGCACCCACAGCTCTCTCTAATTGATAGTGGTTACTAGAGATCAGTGACTCCTCAACTTCAGTTGATGATTAGGGTGAGCGAGTCCTTTCAAAATGACAAGTGACAGCTGTTAGAAATATGCCTTTTCCAAATTTTCCACCTTGAGAAGGATGTTTAGAGATAGTAGCTTCTCAAGGGGCATGTGAGATACCGAGTTTCTTGATGTAGTCCTAATTTTTCTTGGCCATGTCACCTATAGAAGATTATTTTAAAATCTCCTATAGGTATCCCAAGTATTGTTAAAAGTTTATAGACTGTATATTTAATATAGTCATTAGATATGAAAATTGCAAAAAATAGCAAGCCAAAGCCATTAGTTTCCAGTAGTACTTACATATTACTTAAAACAAACATGAAATACTCTGTTTCATTTTGTGTTCAAGTTGATAACTTCCATATAGTATTTTTTCAATTTTATATTTGTTTATGAAGGTTGTTTATGAAGAATGTTAAACTACCAAAATGGGTTGAAATATGAAGCACACTTCTTTGGAAAACTATGTCCATAGAGTATGATGCTTTTAGAAGACACTCGTTAATTTATTCTTTGCTTTAAGAGACTGGTCTGGACGCTTACTGTACAAGAGTCTGGGCTAGGTGCTATGTGGATGGATGTGAAAGGGCACAATCCTGCTCTTGAGGAAATTACAGAGTTGTAGGGCTTTTCAAGATACCCTATAATAAGTGAGCTAGCAGTGATTTCTAGTGGAAAGCATAGCAAATACTTTTTGCATTGAGTGTTAGTTTAGTCGTCTTTGCAAAAGCTTCTTTCTTTTCATAATAAGCAGCCTCATTCACAAATACAGGGTACACAGTACAGTCTCCACCCAGTGGAATAGTCTTTCCATCAATAGTCACAAACACAGGATCTCCAGGGTGCAATGGTTTCCAGTCTTGATCCTCTCAGGAGAAATTAAGATAAATTACCTTTGGCTTTCTTCCTACTTAAAAATTTTCTGTCAGACTCCATTACAAAGCTAGCATATAGCTATGTATCCTCATATTACATGTGATGTTAGCTGGAACGTTTTGCACCATGATTTGGCCATTGTACACCAATGTCATAAGACCACAGGATTTCCAGAACAATTGTTCTCCTACTTGGGTGCATGCAAATCGCCTGGAAGATTAAAATGCAGATTCTGACTCTATAGATAGTCGGGGTAGTGCCTGAGATTTTGTATTTCTAGCATTTCCCAAGAGCATCAGCATTCGCCTTACCTGAGAGTTTGTTAACAAAGCAGAATTACAATTCCCACTGCTGACATACTAAATAATATTCTTCATATGAAAAATCTGTCAGCAATTCATATGCAGAATAGGAACATAGAAGAAGAAATGTGGAGCTGGGAATGTCACTCAGTGGTAGAGTGCTTGCCCTGCATGCATAAGGCCCTGGATTCGATTCCTCAGCACCTCAGAAGCCGCAAAAGCCAGAAGTGGTGCTATGACTCAAGTGGTAGAGTGCTAGCCTTGAGCTAAAGAGCTGAGGGACAGCGCCCAGGCCCAGAGTTCAGGCCCCAGACCAAAAAAAAAAAAAAAAAAAAAAAGAAAAGAAAAAGAATTGCATCACAGGGATTTTCTCAACCATAGTTGCACATGATAATGCCTTGGGATATTAATATGCCCTAACATGGATTACAGGGTCTGACCTAATCTCATCAAATTAGAATTAAAAGAGTGACTTGAAGTTGGGACCTGGTGACTCATACCTATAATCCTAGCTACTCAGGAGGCTGAGATCTGAACATCAAAGTTCAAAGCCAGAGCCAACAAGAAAGTCCTTGAGAGTCTTATCCACTTAACCACTAAATAAAACTGGAAATGGAGCAGTGAGTTAGTGGAAGAGTGCCAGACTTGAATGGAGAAAGCTAAGGGACAATGGTCAGGCTCAGTATAGTACAACAGAAAAAAAGAGAATGATGTGATTTTTTAATAATTAAATTGTAATAGTTTTAATGTATTGATTTAAATAAAATTGACATTTAGTAAATTCTTAAATAAAAATTTATTTTAAGATATTGTATAGACTTCTTTATGGATTTATCTGTGCTTTCTTTCATTTCTTCAAAAAATGGATTTCAAAATTTTTCATTGAGCAAAATCCACTTGTTTTTGTGTGTAGTCCTATATGCAATCAGTATAAATAATTAAGCTGGACATGGTGGTGCATGTCAGTAATCTCACATGCTTGGGAGGTAGAAGCAGAAGGATCCTGTCTTGCCATAGTTATTGAAAGCCTATCTTTAAAACAGCAAAGCATATTGGTGTTACTTTTCAAATAAATGAACAGAAATGTTTTTAGAAATGCATAACTGACAATGGCCCATGTACATGGAAAAATATAGTATCTACAAAAGCACAGGGTCTAGTTTTATATCTATGTATAAATTTTCAATGTGCCTAATAATTTTAGACTGCTGTGAGTGGCAGATGAAAATAATAAAATATCAGGTGTATAAAAACAACAACAACAAAACAATGGAGCCAGGAACATGGCTCAAGTGGTAGAGAGCTTGTCTAGTATGTATAAGGACCTGTGTTCAATTTCCAGTACTGTAGAAAAAACAAAACAATGTACCTAAAACATCATTTCATAGAGATCTGTCAAAAAAGAGATAATTTCACTTCATGTTGCTCATTTATATTTAATATCTAATTTTTTTGTAAGTCTTAGGAATTGAGAAGGTTGGTATGGCCTGTAGAACCACTGGACCAGTGGTTTTCAGCCAGAGGTGTGCCTAGGACCCATGGAGGAAGGTTCCATACGCATATGGCTAGTTCCATTTGCAGAGACTCATAGTGCAGTGCTGCCTAGAAGTGAACATACCAACATTACTAGATGACTTCATTTGATTCCCTGTCTCTGCTTTGATTAATCAAATCAGAATTGCTGGGGATGGAACCTGGGAACCAGGTTTTTTTGTGCCATTACTGAGACTTGAATCCAAGGTTTTATGCTCTCACCTGGCTCTTTCGCTCAAGGCTGGCTCTCTACCACCTGAGCCACACTGTTGTTTTGGGATTTTTGCTTGTTAATTGGAAATGAATCTCACAGACTTTCTGCTCCGGCTGGGTTTGAACTTCAATCCTCAGATCTCAGCCTCCTGAGTAATGGATTACAGGTGTGAGCCACTGGTGCCCGGCTATTTTCAGTTTTACAAAAGTAGCAAATATTACCTGCAGATTTGGGTGGATGAGGGCAGCAATCTCTCCACTTTCATTCCTGGGATAATCGACCTTGTCCATTATTTTATATACCTCAACAGAACACGGAGGAAATTCTTTTCCTATGGAAAAAATGTATTATTAGCAACTTAAAAAGTACCCTATAGCTGGGTGCTTAAGGCTCACATCTATAACCCTGGCTACTTAGGAGGCTGATATTTGAGGAATTGCAGTTCAAAGCCAGCCTTGGCAAGGAAGTACATGAGACTCATATCTCCAATTAATCACTAAAATAGACAGAAGTGGAGCTGTGGCACAAGTGAGAGAGCTCTAGATGAGTAAAAAAAGTTCAGGACTGTGCTCAGGCCCTGAGTTCAAGTCCCAGACCAACACATGCACGTGTCCTGTGTGTGTGCGCGCACACACGTGCGCACACACACACACACACACACACATACACACAGAATACTCCTAGAAAGGAAATAGATACTTTAAAGAAGAACAGCAACAAAACCACAAAGATAGATAATAGGAGAATACAACAGGTTTATTTAAATATGTTTCATAAATAAGAAACGAAAAGATGTTCTGGAATTATTCCTCTCAGAACTCTTTCCAGAAATGAACTGATGGACAAAATAGAATTGGAAAAGCCAGTGTGGGAGCTAAAACACTAGGATTGTGAGTCAGGACTTCTGGACTTTATTCTCTTGTCTGTATCACCTTTTCCTCCCATTGCTGTGTAATCTCTAGATGTTCTAGTGGCTTGCTTTCATGTCTTGACTGATGAAGGTTTAGGTTTGCTTCTCTCAGAAGTTCTTCCATGAATGCCAGTCAGCTAGGGCTTCTGCCTAGTGGTTCTGTGTGTTCAGTACACTAGGCATTTGGCTAGTTTGTGAACAGCTTGTTCTCAGAATACAGTACTGCCTGGCAGGGGAGTTTAACTTACAAAAAAAAAAAAAAAAACCATGGCAAATGTCCAGCTCATGTTCTGGACTGGCTTTGCTAATTTCTGACTGCCTTGCTTATGGATTTAGGGTAAGCTGTCAGGCAGCTAAAAGCTGTGTTATGAGATGGCCTCACCCGTATGTCTGGCATCTGGTATGTATGAGTTTTCCATTGTATGAGTTTTCCATTGTAGGACCTTTCCTTATTCAGCAGGCTCTTGTGGATTGACTTAAATCATGATGGTATAGGTTTGGGAGAGCAGTAAGAGAGCAAGTCACAGGTGCAAGTCTTTTGCAAGCCTATTCAGTGGCATAAAAGTCAGATTCAAGGGATAGAGAAGAACTGCTGGGTTTTTGCAGAGACTGAAAGCGGGCTGTTGGAGTTACCACTACTAATGCCTATGGGAGCATACTATGGACTGTGATTTTTAAACTATGTCTAATTGTGGCCTTCTGGGTGGATGTCATTTCTTATCGTATCATTGTAGATCCACATTGTTTGAGGATGCTGTATGTGTATGTGGTGACTGTCCCAATCCTGGTTTCAATATACAGGACAGAACCTGTCCCTAGACTTGGAAGGCAATAGCTGATGTTCAGTTTCTATGACTACGTACCAAAGACTGCCAACCACAGAAGATCCTGTGCTCACAGGGGCTGCACATCTAAAGTTTAGCAATTACATTCTCTCCAGGCACCAGACTCCACACTAGCACTGTTGCTGCAATGACTTCTTAATGAAATGCTACAACTCAGCCTATTGCTCTTATGTGATGTTGTTACAATTGAAAAGTAAACTTTTCTTATAATTAATAGACTCTATAGTGTGCTTTTTTTAGATATACTGAATAAATAAGAGTTCCAAACACCAACTTCTCTACCAGTCTCTATTTACTTGTTAATTATAGAAATATTCAACAAGAATAATGTATTAATGATAATACAATACATGATTATATTAGTCTTGTTGAATAACAGAGTGAGCCTTGTTTATTCCTCTCTTCCTTAGACATTACTGTAATCTGTTGGTGTGTTCAAAAATTTATTGTATATTTTAGCATATATGTATATGTATTCTAGTAAGTGATTATGTATGTATACATATATGTATGTATGCACGTATTTGTTTTTAAGACAAGTTTTTACTATATAGCCCAGCTAGCCTCAAACTTCTATGTAGTCCAAGCTGGCCTTGAACTCTGTGTCCTCTTGCCTCAGCCTCCCAGAACTGGGATTATTTACATATGCCACCATGCCCAGTTTAGTAGTATTATTTTAAAGCAAATCAACATACTATATTCTGTGGCCTGCAATTTGTTTTCTTTTAATTATAATGTGTTTTGAATATTATTCCACATTAGTTTATTATAAATTTTAATACCTAATGGACATTTGAGTTATTTTCATTGTTGTACTGTTATGAACAGAGTTGTAATAACCACTCAGTGTATATTTGGGTATACATATACTTGTGAAACTTCTGGGTCCCACTTGTGCATCTTAATTAGTAAATACTATAAAATTGACCTGTAAAGGGTCTTTTATTTATTTTATTTCTCCAGCAGGTAGCAGGTAATGAGAGTAACTTATCATTGGATTTTAATATTTTCCCAATGTAATAAAGAAAAATGTTATTTTAATTTACATTCCTCTGGTTATTTACAATGTTGAAAATTTCTTCTTATGTTTATTGGACAGTTGTATTTCCTAGTCTTTTTGTGCTTTTTTATTTTTATTTTTTAAATTTAAATTTTAATTTTTTGTGAACTTACTGTACAGATTTTTGTGCTTTTTAAAATGACAAGTTATAAGGAAACTTGACTCTGGGTAGCTGCTCTACTTAAATATCCTACGGTCACTGAAGAATTTCTGAAGTAGAGAAGATTTAAGAAGAGAAGAAGGAGAGAATACAGTCATGAATCCAATGTATTTCCTACAAAATTAAGAAAACTGAGAGAAGAGGTGGGTAGGGGAGGGATGAGTGAAAATATTGACATTGATCAAAATATACTGTACTTATTTGTACAATTACTTAAAGACAATAAAAAAGTAAATGTGTCTTATGTAGCACATAAAAAAGCATTTAAGAGCCAGGTTAGGTAGCATATACTTCTAATCTCAGGTCTTGGGAGACTGAGGCGGGAGGATCATAAGTTTGAGGCTAGATGGGCTACATGGTGACACCTTGTTTCAAAAAATAATCTAAGACAAATTTGACCTAGATTCCAATTCCCATTTCAGTGTTTATTAAGTTACACACTCATATATACACACATTCTGATGGCCAAGTGATGTTCAAATACACATCAAGAAAATGATTCTCATTCACCACATACCTTCATTAAAATTGCATATAAAATCAAGAGCATGTTTAATCATTTTTCTCATTTGATCCAAAATATCAGCTCTCAGAACACCTTGAGGCTGGGGACCAACTTCTATACCTAGGTACAGTAAGTGATATAATCAAGTATTAGAACATTCTGTAAACTGGAACATTTTATTTTATTTATTTTTTCTCTTTTGTGTTGTCAGAGTGATGTACGGGGGGCTACAGTTATATAACTAAGGTAATAAATACATTTCTTGTCAAACTTGTTACCCCTTTCTTCATTTTCCTCCTACTTTGCCTCTCCCCCTTCCCCAAGTGGAACATTTTAATATATAAAGATCTAGAATCTCATTGTTAAACACTTTTTCAACGGTAAAACATTTAGTATTATAGAAAATATTTGAAATATAGTGTTAGACAATAAAGGAACATTTATATATTCAAATAACACAAATAGCAAATAAAGACTAGGAGAGAATATAGAAAAAACATAGAATTGTGTTTAACTGTGAAGAATTCAGAGACACTTTTTAAAAAAATTTTCCTTCAATATTGTCAAAATATCAAAAGTTCATAATATAGTAAAAGAGGTAAACAAAGTTAGGTTGAAAAAGTTAATAGGTGACCACAAAGACAACTGACCAAGACCTAACACTTAGTTTGACAGGAGGAAGGACATCTATTTAGTCTTTGAAATCTAGCTAGATGAGCCACAGTCATGAATTTTGACATGATAAGTGATCTTGAAGCGATTTTTTTGTCCTTAATATAATTCATCCTGATAATATAGTACAACTAATTTAATTTTCTGTAGAAAAAAGTAGTTGTTTAATCTATCTCCAATAAAACGAGTCTGTATTATCAAGTCTATTTCCCATGGTTGTTAAACATGCATCTTTACATCTACAAAACATTCTCTCTCAACCATTTGTCTTGTTCCTTTCCTATTAAAGTCTCCCACAAAGTCAGTGCTCCAATCATTACCTTTTTTTTAAATTGTGCCTATATTGGTGCTTGAACTCAGGGCTTAGCTGCTCTCCATTAGCTTTTTTTTTCTTAGCTTAAAATTTTTTTTTATTGTAAAGATATTGTACAGAGGGGTTACAGTTACATGAGTAGGGCAATGAGTACATTTCCTTTTGAGCATTGTTACTCCCTCCTTTGTTTTTCCCCTACCATCCCTTCCCTCCCCACCTCCCCAACTCCTCCCTTACCCTCCCCAAAATTGTCAAGTTCCTTTTCAACATAGTGTCTTGTACATCTCATTGTTACAATGGACCAACCTGTATCCTTGTTTCAGCATTTTGTTATTTCCCTTTCCCTCACCAAGTTAGAAAAATTTATATACAAGATGCAGGGCACCAGAACCAAATACAGTGAAAACAGGGGTTATACCATTGGGGAAGAATATACAAAAGAAAAAAAATCATAGTACATTGTAAGTACATTAAAAACAACAGCAACAAGGATAAAACCTCTTGTGTTCCTATCTTGGGGTTCATTTCACTTAGCATCATCTTAAATGGTTATATGTGCATAGCTTTTGAGCCTTTCTACTTGTCTGGTGAGATTATCCTAGACATATACTAGTTATTGCAAATAAGGGAACCAATAGGATCTATGTTTCTTTGGGCCTGGCTTACTTCACTTATATAATTTTTTCCGAATCTTTCCATTTCCTAAAAAACATGGCGGTGGCATTCTTTTTGATGGAGGCATAGAATTCCATTGTGTGTGTGTGTGTGTGTGTGTGTGTGCACATGCGTGCGTGCATGTGTGTGTGTGTGTGTGTGTATGTGTGTGTATCACATTTTCTTGATCCATCCACCTATCAAGGAGCATCTGGGTTCAACTATGGTGAATAATGCTGTGATAAACATAGTTGTGCTGGTAGCTTTAGTATGGCCTTGTTTATGATCGTTTGGGTAAATGCCCAAAAGTGGGATTGCTGGGTCATAGGGGAGCTCTATGTGTAGTCTTTTACCCTTGGCTTTTTTGTTCAAGGCTGGCAGTTTACACCTCGAGCCACAGTTTCATTTCTGGCTTTTTTGTAGTAAATTGGAGATAAGAGTCTAGGAGGCTGCAATGCTTGGAAAGAAATGTACGCATTATCCTGCCCATGTAATTGTAACCCCTCTGTACAGTATGTTCACAAATAAAATAAAATTAAATTAAAAAAAAAAGAGTCTCATGGACTTTTCCTGCCTGAACTGGCTTTGAACCACAACCTCAAATCTCAGCCTCATGAGTAGCTAGATTTGTAGGCATGAGTCACTGGCAGCCAGCCCTTTTTCTATTTTTTTTCAAACTTATCATCCAGTATAGTATCACCAATTTTCATTCTCTTTTCTTTTATGCCTTTCCTATTTCTGTTCACAAAACATTACTATTTTTTTTCCTTATCATGATTTTTAAAATTGTTGTGTTTAGCTTCATGTGCCTAGGGACGTTTAAATATATGGTATCATATATGCTGGTAAGGTATGTATCTGTGCATAAGTGATTAGTTAACTGTATTCTTCTGGGTGAAGACCCAACCCCTCCCTATTGGTGCACAGCATCTTGCTTTCTACCTAGGACTGACCATTTCAAACCTCAGTCTTCTCTAAAGACATGAATCCATAGAATACTTGTGGCTGCAGATATTTCAAAATGGCTTAAACTATAATGTAAATCATGTATTTTGTGTAAATTTATTTGTAAAAATGTATTTTTACTTTATATCTTGTATAAACACACAGACATTGTGTTCATGGCTATGTCTGCATGTATAGTGTACACGATGTGGTTTGCCTATTCCAAATTCCTTCCTCATTACTCCTGTTTATTTATTTATTTATTTTTTTGGGTCCGGTCGTGGGGCCTGAACTCTGGGCCTGGGTGCTGTCCCTCAGCTCTCAGCTCAAGGCTAGCGCTCTACCACTTGAGCCACAGCGCCACTTCCGGCTTTTTTTTTCTTTTTGCTTATGTGGTGCTGAAGAATTGAACCCAGGGCCTCAGGCATGCAAGGCAAGCGCTCTACCACTGAGCCACCTTCCCAGCCCCATTACTCCTGTTTAATAGGATCATAATCTGTTAGGTAGTCAATCTTCAAGTTACATGAACTTCTCTTCAGCTCAAGACTAAATATTGAATGGTTCAACTTAATCATAGTAATTCTGACACTTTGGTGATTGATTGAAGAATGAATGTATGGCCCAGTTATGCCCAAGGTGACAAAATGAAAGAGATGTAGGGTAGTTGTTTAGAGTTTCCTTTATTATATCTTGTCATATTGTTGTATGAATCTTGGAATCACAGTGGACATCGCATGCCACAGAGCCACTAAAGACACACCAAATGTGGTAGACCAGAAAGATAAAAGAAACCTAGTCCCTTGTGTTGAAATATTGGGTAAAACAATACATTTATCTTATTGTTATGCCATTTTGGGTTACAAGCAGCCAAAAGTGTTCTATGTATTCTTGTCTTCACAGGGCAAGAGCTGTGGTATTGTGGTATGGTCAGTCCTATTTAGAGAGTAAGAAGCTATTGACAGGTATTCTTGGATGCTTTAATCAGAACAAAAGGTTAGTGAAGTTTTATATTCTCACTGTGAGTGGTTGGGTGGTCATATTTTCTAAGCTAAAAATTATCTTTAATGTAAGATCTTATAGTGCTGTAAATGTTTATGTAGAGTGGCATAGTTGAATGGAGGGAAGGAAAAATGATGATAAAAAATTAATGTTGGGTGCCAGTGGCTTATGCCTGTAATCCTAGCTACTCAGGAGGCTAAGATCCGAGGATCATGGCTGAAGGCCAGCCTGGGCAGGAAAGTCCATGAAACTCTTATCTATGATAACCACCAAACAGCCAGAAGTGGAACTGTAGCTCAAGGATGGTAGCGCAGTAGCCCTGAGCAAAAAACCTTAAGGATAGCACTAAGGCCCTGACTTCAAGCTCCAGGACCAGCACAAAAATAAAATAAGATGAAATAACTATTGAATCTCAAGTGAGATCATTGCCAATCTGAGAAAGTCAAGAGAAGTTGTATCTAGTCATGTTTCTATGTGTGTACATGTGTGTGTTTGTGACAGTTCTGGAATGATCATGAGGCTGGTTACAGCAAACTGCTGCTTTCTAGAACAAAGTTTAGTGACTGAGAATGATCCTGTTAAATTTCAACTACTTTGGAATTAGAATGGTCCTTGTAGGTGACTAGTAGAAATGGATGATAGCTTATAAGGGGTAAAGGTCTTAGTGTATTATGAAATGTTGAATCAAAAGCAGTGTCCTGATGTGAAGTGTTTATAATTCAATGGGTAAGTATGCCATAAAAGGACTCCAAATCAAGTTACAGAGAAACAGAGAATGTGTAATATTTCTAATGATTTATAATCAGTAGCAATTATAATTCCTCATATTGAAATGTTTTAAACATTTGACTCTATTTGTCAGGGCCAAAAGTAGCAGCAGATATTTGTTGTAGCTCAGAAGAACATTGGAAAGTAGATCTGTGGCTCAAGTGGTAGAGTGTAGCCTTGAGCACAAATGAGGCTCAGGGACAGTACACAAGCCCTGAGTGCAAGCCCCAGGACTGGCAAAAAAAAAAGAACAACATTGACCTTAGGTATCATAGAGCAAAATTGATCTTCAGAGTTTGGAAATCTTAGGGCTGAATAGATGGCCCAAGTGGTAGACTACTTGCCTAGAGAGTAAGAAACTCTAATTTCAGTACTAAAAGAATGAAAAAAGAAAAAAAAAAGGTTTGGAAATCCTTTGCTTTTATTTGGTATCAAAAAGAGCCATAATTCTATTCCACATTTATTATTCTTATTGTTGTTGTTATTTTGCTAGAAATCTAATTGAAGTCCTCATATATGCTAGGCAGGTTCTCTTTCACATATCTAGCCCTATCTTACTTTGTTAAGGCTTTAAAAAATTACAACTATGTATTTGGATATTTAGGCTATATTATGTGCCTATATTTGGATATATTCTCCAATTACATTTGATATTGAATTAATTCACTTAATTATGCAACAAAACATCACCTCTTAAACAACTAGGATTACTTAAAAAGTTTTTCAATTGTTTACATTAGTTACCAACAAATTACTCATTATAAAACTGAGAGGGGAGGGAAGAGATGGTAGGGGAAAAACAAAGGTGGGTATAACAATGCTTGATAGGAAATGGACTCCTTACCTAGCTCATATAACTGTAACTCCTTTGTACAGTATCTTTACAAAATATATATGTATATATATATATATATATAAAGAGAAAAAAAATAGCAATCTTAAGTATGGTGTAGTCTGCAGATGATTAACTCATGAAGGTGTCTCAGGAAGAGTGTGGAATGACTCTGTATTGGCCGTGATCCCCTCTGTAGTAAGTGACCTGGTTGGCTGTTAGTTGTATCATTAGATACTATTTTTTATTTTTATTTATTTATTTATATTGTGAAAATACCATACAGAGGGGTTACAATTACATGGGCAAGGTAATGAGTACATTTCTTATCAAGCATTGCTGTCTCCTCCTTTAATTTCTTTTTTTTTTCCTTTTCTTTTTTTTTTTTCCAGTTGGCCATGGGGCCTGAACTCTGATCCTGGGCGCTGTCCCTCAGCATTTCAGCTCAAGGCAAGCATGCTACCACTTGAGCCACAGCACCATTTCTGGCTTTTTTTTTGCTTATGTAGTCCTGAGAAATTGAACCCAAGGCCTCATGCATGTAAGGCAAGCACTCTACCACTGAGCCACCTTCCCAGCCCCTAGATACTAATTTCTTTAAGGGAAAACTACATGGCTTCTTCACCACTACATCCTCAGTACCACAATAAATACCTGTGTAAAGTCTGGAGTAATAATTCTGGGAGTGGAATCAGAGTAGATTCTATATGGAGGCAGTATTTCACTTAAATCTTGGGAATTTGTCATTTGAACAACTGAACAGTAATAACAAAGGTGATTATATGAACAAAGCAGAAAGCTACTCAAAGAAGCTAAGGAAATTAAGTACAGTTAGAGCCTGCCTCAAGTTAATGTGCTTCTTACTTGTCAGTCAAACATTATGGTAAGCAAGACAGCTATAATTTTTCTTGTGTGGTAACACTAGAGCTTGAACACAGGGCCTCTTGCTCTCTCTTTTGGCATTTTTCCCTCATGGCTTGTGCATTACCACTTCATCCACACTTCTAGCCTAACTTTTTTTCTGGTTAATTGGGAGGCTTTCAGACTTTTCTGCCCAGGCTGTCTTTGAATGGCAATTCTCAGATCTCAGCTCCTAAGTAGCTTGGATTACAGGATTACAATCATTGGCATCTGGTGCATGAATATTTTTAAAAAATTATTTTCTTGTCAGGAACCAGTAATCCTACCTACTGAGGCTGAGAACTAAGGATTTCAGTTGGAGGCCAGCCCAGGCAGGAAAATCCATGAGACTCTTCTTTTTTTTTTTTTTGTCGGTCTTGGGTTTTGACCTCTGGGCCTGGGCACTGTCCCTCAGCTCTTCAGCTCAAGGCTAGCGCTCTTTTGAGCCACAGTGCCACTTCTAGCTTTTTCTGCTTATGTGGTGCTGAGGAATTGAACCCAGGGCCTCATGCATGCAAGGTAAGCACTCTACTACTAAACCACATTCCCAGACTCTTTTTTTTTTTTTAAATTAAGGTTTTTATTCTGAGAATACTGTACAGAGGAGAGGTTACAGTTACATGAGCAAAGTAATGAGCACATTTCTTATCAAGCATTGTTATCTCCTCCTTTGTTTCCCCCCTACTATCCCTTTCCTTCCATCTCCACAACTACACTCCTCCCCTCCCCCCCATGCCCTAATCACACACCCGCCTAAATTGTAAAGTTCGTTTTTCAACATAGTGTCTTGTATATTTCATTGTTGCAGTGGGTCAATATGTATCCCTGTTTAAACAAGTTGTTTTTTCCCTTCCCTCCCCCAAATTATACCAACATCAAATACAGTGAGAACAAGGGTTATATTGTGGGGGAGGGACACACAAAGCAACAACAAAAAAAATCACTTGGTACCTTATAAATATGTTAGAAGCAATAGCAAGAAAGAAAAAACCATTTGTGTCCTTATCTTGGGGTTCGTTTCACTTGATATCATCTTATCTGACCTTTTCTGCTTATCTCAGACATATACTAGTTATTGCAAATAAGGGAAACCATGTTTATTGCAGCATTATTTACCATAGCTTGATATGGAACCAACCTAGATGCCACTCGGTAGATGAATGGATCAAGAAAATGTGGTATATAAACAAAATGGAATTCTATGCCTCCATCAGAAAGAATGACATTGCCCCATTTGTTAGGAAATGGAAAGATTTGGAAAAAATTATATTAAGTGAAGTAAGCCAGGCCCAAAGAAACATAGGTCCCATAGTTTCCATGTGACTCTTATCTCCAATTAGCCACCAGAAAACTGGAAGTGGCGCTGTGGCTTAAAGTGGTAGAGCACTAACGTTGAGTGAATAAAGCTCAGGGAAGGTGCCCAGGCTCTGAGTTCAAGCCCCAAAACCAACAAAAAATAAAATAAGAAAAATTATTTTCTCAGAATTTCACATAGGACAAACTTTATTCACCACTAGGAAATATGACTTACCAACAGGATGCTTGGCTATAGAACGAGTAGTTGCATATTTGAGGGAAGGATGTTCAATGAGATATACATAGCAAGGTAATGGAGCCAAAGAAGTCTGAGAAAAATTTAAAATGCATTTCTTATTATATAAACAACATATGCCATTACTGTTAGTAATGTCTTCAATATATTTTACTTTACCTATTACTATTAGCCAGAGAGCTTTATGAAACACACTGTGAAACCCACAGCTTGGAAAACACATGAACCAATTATATATAAAATCAGATTATATATTGCTTTTTAAATGAAATGTACACAATAATTCTCTAACACAATGGTTAAAGAATATGTAATAAATTTCCCTTCCAAATAGATTCAGTTATTTTTGGTAACCTTGCTACTTAGTGTAGTATTGGTCTCTTAAAGAATATTATTTTTTTCTGGAAGTCCAGGTTTTTACAGATGTTGGGTGTTTCCTCTCTTCTGCTTCTAAGAATTTGAGTCAGGCCTCTTGGTTTTGGTAATATAAGCCATGCTACTTCCATGTTGGGAACCAAAGCATCAAGCTTTCTTCTCAAATGACAGCTGCATGATCTCCCATTTTCTTTAGAACCACTATCTAGTTATTGTCAAAACTCAAGAGAAATCAATATAATAAACTTTATATAGGCTGCTATGTTGAATACTTCATTAGTACACTAATTACATAAAATGAGCAGTAAGATTTGGGAAGATTAATTCCTTTTTTTCCCCTGCCAGTCCTGGAGCTTGAACTCAGGGGCCTGGGTGCTGCTCTTGAGCTTATTTGCTCAAGGCTATAGCTCTACCACTTGAGCCACAGCTCTACTTTGGGCTTTTTTTGGTGGTTAATTGGAGATAAGCGTACCCATGGACTTTCCTACTTTGGCTAGCTTCAAATTGTGATCCTTAGATTCTCTTGAATGGTGAAGATTACAGGTATGAGCCACTAAAGCCTGCCACAATTAGTGTCTGGTCCAAGTTTCTAATAGATAAGAAAGCCAAGATGTGAACTTGCATTCTCCTGGCTACATGGATCAACCTTTTCTAGTAAATTGTACTAGTTTTCAGGAAGGAAGGGTGTCTACTATATAGAAATAAACACACAATCCATTATTTGTATTTCTGCTCCATTATTTTTTCTTTTTCCCTTTCTTTCTTTCCTTCTTTCTTCCTTTCTTTTTGTTGGTCATGGGGCTTGAACTCTGGGCCTGGGCACTGTCTCTCAGCTCTTCAGCTCAAGGTGAGTGCTCTACCACTTGAGCCACAGCGCCACTTTCATCTTTTTTTTCTGTTTATGTGGTGCTGAGGAATCGAACCCGGGGCTTCAGGCATGAGAGGCAAGCACTCTACCACTGAGCCACCTTCCCAGCCCCTGCTCCATTATTTTTTCTAGCAAGTTTTCTTTAGCTTTAGGCACTGGGTTACTGATACTGTCATCTCACAGATTTCTGAGGCCTAAAATAATGAACTATATGAAGTGTGTACTGAAAGATCAGACATACATTTGGGAGTGTCTGGATTAAATGGAGATAAGGACAAGGCTAAAAACTTGTTATCGCTGGTTTTTTAACCAACATTAAATGATACTTCCTTGAACTTTGCCTGAGTGTTGTCCCTGAGTTCTTTGGCTCAAGACTACCACTTTGAGCCACAGCACCACTTCCAGGTTTTGAGTGGTTCATTGGAGATAAGTGTCTCAGGGACTTTCTTACCAAACCTGGCTTTGAACCACAATCCTCACATCTCAGCCTCCTGAGTAGTCTCATGCTAACTTATAAATTAAAAATTAAAAATTGACATTTTACCTTAATATAATGAAACATCTGAATTAAAAAGTCATTCCTGGAATCTTCAAGAATAAGAGTACATCCCATGTTAGAAGTAGTGTTATGAAGGTCAAAAATAATGTCATAGGAATTTTCACTATTTTTCGGACCAAATAAATGATTTATTTCTTGAGCCCTTCTCACTTCATATGGCAAATCTTCAGAAACTTTTTTGCTGTTTTGAGCAGAAAGGAAAAGATTAACAATGCCTGTGGCTAAGATAACATAACTATACAATAATTTGACAGTGTACAAAGAATGGTTGCTATAGTTTTAAGATGAAAAAGCTGGGTGCCAGTGGCTCATGCCTGTAATCCTCGCTACTCAGGAGGCTGAGATCTGAGGCTCGCAGTTCAAAGCCAGCCTGGGCAGGAAAGTCTGTGAGACTCTTATCTCCAATGAACCACCAGAAAACTAGAAGTGGCGCTGTGGTAGAGTGCTTGCTTTGAGCTGAAGAGCTGAGGGACAGTGCCCAGGCCCGTAGTTCAAGCCCCACAACTGAGAAAAAAAATCTGTGAGAGAAGGAAAAACATATCTGAAACATTTATTTATTTATTTATAAGGTTGATACTGGGGCTTGAACTCAGGGATTTGAGCTTTTGCATAGCTTTTGTGCTCAGGCTAGAGCTCTACTACTTGAGCCACATATCCACTTGTAGCTTTTTACAGACTATTTTTGAGACAAGCGACTCTCAGATTTGTCTGCCTGGACTGACTCTGAACTTCAATTCTCAGATCTTAGCCTCTTGAATAGTGAGGATTATAGGTGTGAGTCACCAGTATCTACCATACCTAAAACCTTTATAAATTAAACAATATACTTCTTTCTCTAATTGCTTCTACATAACTAATATCATTTTGACAGGGTTACAAAATGATAGGTTCATGTATATGGCATGTCACAGGTAGAACATTTCAAACAATTTATCATTTAACTTCAATACCAAGCAAATGTTATATATTAATTTGATTAACAGTTTCTTAGTAGTTATAGTAGGCTAGTTATATTTGTGGGGAAAATGCCATTGAATGTACATTTCCTCTTTTCTGTAGCTAAATTGAGTGAACAAAACAGCCAAGCTTAGGTGCTCACATCATCTTAATTACATTTTTTGTGCCTATCTTGTGGCTTAAACTCAGGGCCTGTCCCTGAGCTATTTTGCTCAAATTAGCACTCAACCACTTGAGCTACAGCTCTACTTCCAGCTTTTTGGTGGTCAATTGGAAAAGGCTTATGGACTTTTCCTACCTGGATTGGCTATGAACCTTGATCCTCAGATCTCAGTCTCCTGAGTAGCTAGGATTATAGGTTAAATAACCCATGCCAGGCCTTAACTGAATATTTTAAATTGAGATCTAATTAGATACATACATATGTATATTTTTCTGTGGTGAGGGTTAGTAAGTTAATGATTATCATTATGCTCTTAAATGGATCCCTATTCATCTTTTCCTCACCTCTGGCAATGGTTAGGATAATTTTTAAATTACTGTGCATGACAATACCTTAAATTTATTTTTCCTTATGACATTATTACAATTTCATATAGTTCAATTTATTCAATGCCTTGGTTATTTTGCTTGTATTTTCAAGGGGTTGGTTTATATCTAAGTATTTCTTCTTTGGAATGCAATCAAGAATAAGGAGCAACAATTCTGGGACTATAGAAGAAGCTTGTGGTACTGATGAAATTATAGAGCTATTGAACCAGTCTGGGTCTGTCTGCCATTGGACTTATTGCTTGTGACCAAGAATTTCTTATTTGCTTAAGCTACTATTCTTGTGGTTTTATTTGCAACCAGACATGATTACTAATGTAATATCTATTTATCTATCTATGTGCATTTAAAAGTTAATAGAACAAGCCCATGAGGTCACCCCATAAATATTTACTTCTACAATGGTCTATCTCATTTGAATAATGGTCCTATTTCCTACTAAGTTGCTCAGAGTCAAGGTTTAGAATTTTGAAAGACTATGGACACCTTTCACTTCCCATCTCTAGAGTTTAGGTATTATTGGAAGAATCCTAAAGAATGAGGCTGAAAGAATAGACAGGGATTAGATTCTAAAGAACATCACTAAATTACATATACTCTTTAAAGGAATTGTGTGTGTGTGTGTGTGTGTGTGTGTGTGTGTGTGTGTTTATGCTGGTCCTGCAGCCTGAACTCAGGGCCTGGGTACTGTCCTTGAGCTTTGGCTAGTGCTATACCACTGGAACCACAGCTCCACTTCTGTCTTTTGGTGATTAATTGGAGATAAGAGTCTCATGGACCTCCTGCTCAGGCTGGCTTCAAACCATGATCCTTAGATCTTAGCCTCTTGATTAGCTAGGATTACAGGCACAAGCCATTAATGCCTGATGGATGGGAAATTTTAAGGGAATTTCAGCAATGGAAGAATATAGTTGCATGTTTGGATGATACTTGTAGCTAGCATATAGATGATGGATGGCAGGAAGAACTGGAGTAAAACTGGAAACAGAAATCCTATCAGAGGCTATTTTAACTGTCCACAGAAAAAATAAACTAAGGTAATGACAAGAAGACTACCTTTGTGAGATTCTTGTAAAGAATACTTGAAAGAGCAGAGTGTTGGTGGTTCAGACCTATAATCCTAGCAATTAAGGAAGCTGAGCTCTGAGGATCAAGGTTCAAAGGTAGTCTGGATAGATAAATCTGTGAGACTGTTATCTTTAGTTAACTAGCAAAAAAGCCATGGGGCAGGGGAAGGTTTGGCTGAGTGAGAATCTAAAGCCCTGAGTTCAAGCCCCAGTACCAGCACCAAAAGAAAAAGTACTTGGGAGCACTTACTGATCCACTAAACATGAGAGTTGAACACAAAGACTCTAAGAGGATTTCTATAGGTGATTTTTGTGGGTAATGGTGCCATCGTTGAAGTAAGAATTCTAGGAAAATTAGTAAATTTGGGAGAGGGCTAATAGAGAGATGGACTGGTTTATTTATCTCATTTTGATAGCTACCCTTTGAGAGAACTGTCTAGCCTGTGAGTAAAGAATAAGAAAGAAGCCGGGCGCTGGTGGCTCATGCCTGTAATCCTAGCTACTCAGGAGGCTGAGAGCCGAGGATCGTGGTTCAAAGCCAGCCTGGGCAGGAAAGTCTGGAAACTCTCATCTCCAATAAACCACCAGAGAACCGGAAGTGGCACTGTAGCTCAAGTAGTAGAGTGCTCATCTTGAGCTAAAGAGCTGAGGGACAGCTCTCAGTCCCAGAGTTCAAGCCCCATGACCGACAAAAAAAAAAAAAAAAAAGAATAAGAAAGAATGTGATTTCAATTTAAAATATTGCTGTCATTGAAAGGCATGACATTGGTTGTTTATAATAAGAAAACCCAGTCTGTTCCAGAGTTATTTGGGAAATTAATATGCTGATTAAAAGTTATTCTTAGCTGGCACTGTGGCTCCTAGCTCCCCAGAAGGCTGAGATCTGAGGATAGTGGTTCAAAGCCATCCTGGGCAGGAAAGTCTGTGAGACTTTTATCTCCAATTAACTACCAAAACCCAGAAATAGAGCTGTGGCTCAAGTGGTAGAATGCTATCCTTGATCAAAAAAGCTCAAGGACAGCACCCAGGCCCTGAGTGCAAGCCCCAGGATCTGCATGCACACACACACACACACACGCACACATACACACACACACATTTACACTCATGTTATTCTTATTTTATATTCCATATGCATATATGGAAATACCAAAAAGGAGCAGGAATAAACAGTAAAAAATAATGTATTTAAAAAGTAAGAGTTATTCTTCAAAAATGTTACTTGTAATATATGAGTTAGTTAATAGCTATTTTATGCTAATGAACATTAGTAATGTGGATGTAATCATAAAGATACACCTATAAAGATGTTGAATTTCTGAAATTATGAATTTCTCAAATTATGATTTGACACACAAAGTATGGCTACTGTATAATTTCTCTGGAAAGCATATATATATATTTGTGCTAAAAGAAGCATTTATTGTTTGTTCTGAAGTGAGATTAAACCTAAGGAATTCTTAAACTCCAACTAATGCTTATTAGAAAGCAAGTAAGTAAATGAAGCAGTACATTTAGTTGTTACAATGTCTTATATCATAGCTAGTAACCTGTCAACCCTTTGAGGATAAAAACCATTTTATGCTTCCACAGTGTTTGACACAGAATAGGTGTTTAATTCTTTTAGGTAAATGAAAGAAGTAGCAAAAGGCTTATGTCATAGCAGCTACTGTTACGTAAACAAAGGCAATATAATTAGCAAGTAACAAACCAGACTATTATTCTTATATACACTGTCCACAGTGTATTGTAAATCAGCTATAATTCAAATGCAGAAAGTTCAAGGAAAACGTCTTTAGCATTCATTATTCTCATCTGCAGCAATCCACAATCGGAGATAAATATATCTGCTCCTCAGGCCACAGAGTAGTTTTCTGGCAATGGATACTTAGTCATGCTTTCATTCAACAAATGTTAATTTAAACATCACCTTTTTAACAACTAGGACTTTATGGATATCATAAACATAGTTGTAAGAAAAGATAGCACTGAATTCTTTAAAATGCTAACAAACATGTACATGAGCAGAGTGGTCAAACACTAATTTAGTGAAAAGTATTATTAAATCTGTGTCTTTAAAGATATGATTTTAAATAACAGACTTCGCCATTTATTTTCTTAAATTTTTTGGACTTCATTTAAAAACAAAACAGTGAAGAATAGCCACATGCTTTAAAAAGTCTGTGAAAGGGCAAACAAATGCCCAGTTTTGTTAATTGTGTAATTCACAATGCAGCATCAATAAAGTGAAAGTGATTTTATTCACTATAGCCATGATATTTATGAACATGGATATTGATCATATGCATATGTAAGCTCACTTTCAAACACCTACCACTTTTCCCACACGTATAGTCACACACAATACAAAACAAAATCTTACCCAAGATTTTCAAAGTCAAAAGCACGATTCAGGTCACAGTCAATGTATCTGGTACACTTCTCCACTGCTCTTGGGTTGGTAATAAAGGGTTTCACTTCCAAACCTGTTCTCTGAATTTCAGCACCATTCTCTAGCCAGTGCTTAACTAGAAATACTCCTGTTAGCTCATTTCCATGAGTTCCTCCAAAGATGGCGATCTTTTTTATGGGTTCTTCAGTGAAGTCACAAGAGGTCATTTTACTATGCAATTTTCTCTGATTTCTACAATTCAGAAGAGAGGAGATTAAAGAATGCTTATTTTCCCAAGAAAAGTTTAGAAACTTAGGTCTAAATGAGACATTAGCCAAAGTGAAAAGCACAGACAGCTTTCCCTTAAGTGGAATATCTAAAAAGTTTTCTGTTACAAGTTCTGAGCTCTGTTTATTATATGGGCACTTCCTTCTGTAGTCCTGCCCTTTACCATATTTGGGTTAAAATATGCAAAGATAAACTAGAGCTACAGCTGTTAACTTCTAACTCCCTCAGATGGTCAGAAGATCTCAGTACAACAACAAATCAGGATCTCCTACTAATAAAAAAAAATGCTGTTGTTTTCTCTTCATCTAGAATGTAACCCAATGGAACTTTCAAGATTTTGTTTTGAAATAATGAGGACATTTTATACATTCCTATTTCCCCCTCCCCCAAATTTTAAAAAGTGGCACAGTAGTTTTTGGTCAGTTGTGGGGCTTGAACTCAGGGCTTGTATGCTATCTATCCCTCAGCTCTTCAGTTCAAGGTTAGTGCTCTACCACTTGAGCCACAGTGACACATCCAGTTTTTTGGTGGTTTATTGAAGATAGAGTCTCATGGACTTTCCTGCCCAGGCTGGCTTTGAACCACAATCCTCAGATCTCAGCCTCCTGAGTAGCTAGGATACAGGCATGAGTCACCAGCACCCAGCACATTAGTGTTTATGTTTGCATTAATATTAAGAACATTTCTTTTCATAATATGAGGGCATTTGAGTTTCATCTCTATCAAGAACAAAAGGTTGAAGTCCAGAGGTAGCCTTGTGAAACAGTAGCCAAAGGCACAAGGACCTAAGACCTAACTAGTGATTGCTGGGACTTAAACAGTTTATAAACACAATGCATCCTGATCAGTGTCACTCCTTCAACATTCCCACCCCCCCTTCAACCCACACCTTCCTTTACTTTTCTTAGTTTTGTGCTATATACAATGAATTCTTGCCTTCATTCTCTCCCTCTTTCCCCTTCATTCATTTTCCTTTCTCCCCTTAGCTCCCCGCCGCACTTGGATGTACCCATTTCCTGGTGTTGATTTTGTTGAACTTTGACCTACAGGCCATAGAAAACTTGACTAAGAAGTGACCCAAATAAGTAATATCAGAGATGAAGACGGAAACATCACAACAGTATCAGGTAAAATTAGGAAATTATAAGGGAATCCTTTACAAGCCTCTATGGCAATAAATTGGAGAATCTGGCAGAAGTGGATACATTCCTAGAGAAAATAAATACATTGAAACTGAGCGAAGACATAAACCAACTAAACAGATCCACCACAAGTAAAGAAATTGAATTGGCAATAAAAGACCTCCTTTCCAAGAAAAGCCCAGGATCTGACGGCCTCACAGCCAAATTCTGAGACCTTTAAAGTAAAACTAACACCAATATTCCTCAAACCCTTTAATGGAGGGATCACTATCAAACTTATTCAATGAAACCACCATTACAGTCCCTAAAGCTGATAAAAATACATCAAGAAAATAGAACTTTAGATCTATATCCTTGATGACCATCAATGTTCAATTTCTCAACAAAATAGGGGCCAATAGAATCTAACAATTAATCAAGGAAATCACACACTATGATTAAGTGGGATTTATCCCAGGGATGCAAAGAGTTCAACATATGTAAACCAATAAATGTAATACAACACATCAACAGAAGCAAGGACAAGAACCACAGGATCACCTCAATAGATGCAGGAAAAGCTTTTCATGATACCCTTTGTGATAAAAGCTCTGGAGAAGTCAGGATTACATGGAGCATTCCTCAATATAATGAAGTCTGTATGTGACAAAACTACAGCCACCATTGTATTTAATAGTGAAAAACTAAAGCCATTTCCCCCAAATCAGGAATGAGACAAAGGATGTCCACTCTTGCCACTGCTCTTAATATAGTCTTGGAATTCCTAGCAGGAGCAATGAAGTAAGAGAAAAACACTAAAGAGGACCCAAATAGGGAAGGAAGAAGTAAAATGATCTCTTTTTATAGATGACATGACCCTGTACTTATCGGACCCTAAAGTATACCTCCCTAGAGTGGATCCAAAACTTTGACAAGGTAGCTGTGCATAAAATAACCCCACAAAAATCATCAGCTTTTCTCTTTGCCAACAACGAGAAGATTGAAACTGAAATCAGGAAAGCAACCCCATTTGCAATTGCCTCGTAAGAAATAAAATACCTAAGAATTAACTTAGGTCAAAAGGTGAAGGACCTCAATAGTAAGAAAAAACTACTTTGAAACATCCTTTATTTTCTTTTTTTGTGTGAAAATTTTTTCTAATTCTGTATTACTTTCCTTAGAAATCTGGCTTATCCTCTAAAGAAAAACCAACTGGTTGTAATTTTCAAATCCTAAAAATATCTTGCAACATACTATATGCATTGACCACATCATATGAGTTTATTTAAATGGCTTCTTTTACAGTCAGCCAGGGATTCTCCACTGGAATGTGCTGTTTGAAAGGGGGTCTTATTAGGGAAGTTTTCCAGAATACTAAGAGGATTACATGCCTTTGAAGAAATGATTCTGAGCCAAATCTGACTTGGTTTCATGCTCAGTCAGCCAGAAAGTCTGATATGTCCAAGTGCTGAAAATACTACATATTAGTAATGCCAGTTACTCATGTTGGACACGAGTAACTGATTACAAGAAAGAGCAGTTTAATTTGTAATGTTTTTCTACATACCTCAGATCAATTTATTCACACATTCACTTTATTAGATAGAATGGGTTAGGTATTAACGTCCCCCCTTGCAGGGATAAAGAAAAGACATGATGAAGTTTCCACAGATATATAAGAGAAAACTAGGCCTGGGACCTATTTTTGCTGATTAAGTCCAGTGTTTTTCAGAGGATAGCAGGAGTACCTCTGTTTTTATTGGCCTTTTCTGATGTTCTTATTTTGCTTTTTCAGAATTTATGTAAACAGCCACTACAGTCTGCTCAGGATATGCAAATAAAATACGTAATAGAAATATAAGATATGGTTTTAAAATAATATTTACTAAATCAATTTCTATATTCTTTAAAGAAATGCTTGACAAAAATAAAATAAAATGTAAATTTACACACTAAAATTACCGACCTAAGACCTTTGACTTTCTACATACATTAGTGTACACTAAACACTATAGTTGGTCTAGAGATTATAAAAAGACAAGTAAATATAAACAGATGACAGTTTTATTACCACTTTGGTTTTAATTCACTACGGCAAATTATTAAATATTCTGCTATGTTTTGTTTCTTTCTTGCTGATTTGCATTTTTTTTTGTCTTTCTGTCTTTTGCCCTAGTCTCTCTGTAAGTTCTGCTTCAGTTACTTACTTGTAGCTGGCAGAAATGATTTGCATTCTGAGGCTTGTTTTTATAGAATTTTATCAGGTCAGCATTTTGAAGCGCATTTCATAAAGTTTCTGTGACTTGTCCAAATGAGTAACTTATTGGAAAGTTAATGAATTACAACGATCCCCTCCCTCCCCTTGTCCTTACCTTGGTTATTGTAGACAGAGTTTGTCTTCTGTGGAAATCTTTGTTAGAAAAAGAAAGAGAGCATTTCCTTAGAACTGGAGCAACAGAGGCTTTTCATACTTTTATACCAAGTTAACTTCCAAAAGACTTTTAACTCCTTGTTTTCCAAAATACACTCGAGGTTTGAACCATACAAAACTATACAACTTACTAGGTTTTTTTGAGAGTTCAGAAAATTGTATTATAGAAAACTCATCACTGTCTCACTACTATTTAATATTTTAAAATACTTAAGAGGAAATAATACTTAGAGTAATAAGTGCAATTACCTTTAGTTATTTCTGTATGGAGAAAGGCTTCATTTCTTAATAAAATAGTGTATCTTGAAACAAAACAGAGCACATTTTCACTTCAAGGTTATGGGGATTCAATAGATCAATACCAGTAAATTTGTTGAAGACAAATTTAAGATTAGATTTTTCTAAAAGAGCACGTTTGGAGGAACTTCAGTTCAACAATTGTCAGTGACTCATAAATAATGTGGTGGTCCAGAAGTCAGGCTATCAAACTATATTCAAATATTCTCTTAAAATGTCTCCTTTTCCTGAGGCCCTTATTCCTATCCATCTAATTAAGATTTTTAGGTGGAAATAAAGGAAAGCAAAAAAACAGACAGGGATAGAATAAATAAGCTTCTTAACTGATAGCAAAGATCTTATATTGGTAATGTTTGCATTTCTTACAGCTGCAGTACAAGTCTTATGGACTTCTTTTATGGTGTGTTTGTATGGTGCTAACGATCAGTACTTGGGTTTCATGCACTCTGGGAAAGCTCTCTAGAGCCACACTCTTAGATCTTTCTCCTTTTAAAATGAACAACTTATTTTATTTTTTTTGTGAGGGAGTATGCGTTTTAAATATTTGTGTATATGTAAGTATATATCAGGTTAAAATTCCTTCCTTGAAACCTGTTTTGTGTAAGTCTTCTATCTGGAACAGTGATGATTCACTGACATTTTGTCATCCGAAGTTTCTTTCTAAATTAAAAGGCTCTGTTCCTTCAAAGCTTATTTCTTACCTTGGCATCTAAGGTCTGTTATTATTTGGTTTCACTCTTCTAACACTGTTCTTATTTGACCTACTATTTAAAGAAATGCCTATGTTTTGCTGTCTCATAGTCATAGACCTTTACTAATAACTTGCCCTTTACTTCAGAGCCATAACTTCCCTTCATCTTCCTAGCCCTTGAATAGCCAAGGTAATAACGGAACATGGTCTTTGAGCTAGATCTAGAATTACTACACCTTGCTGATAGTAAGTACTTAATAAATGGCAGCTGATGCTATGAAATAGGGCTGTAATTGAACACTATATTATGTGCCAGGACTGTTCATTTTCTCTGTTAGTATTTGTAAGGTAATTAACTAAATACTGTCATTGTTATTTTACTGGGGAAAATAGAGAGAGGGCTACAAGAGACCAAGCAGAGGCCAGGGCTGTTGGGCAGGAAGCCTGGAACCAGAGTTTGGGTCATTAAATTGTTCTACTTCTTTTGTGTATCATTTCTGCCACCCATGTGTTCTTCTCCCGTCTGAGCAGAGCTCTGCCTTACTGATTGCTCTGTGCCTTGCACTGCTTGTCATTTAAACGCAGGCCTCTATGCTCCACTTGTCCATATGATTTAGAAATGCAGCCCAACCAAGCCAAGTACATATGCATTCGTTCTGAGCCCCGTGGTCTCTTTTGGGGGTCATTCTGTTCTAGGCACAGTCCGGGTTGTCACCGGCATCCTAACAAACCTGTCTAGAACCTAAGAAATGGTGTGGGGCATGGGCCGGAGGCCCTGGCCTCCCTCGGCGGGCCGGGCGGGCAGAGATCATGGCGGCTGCAGTGCTGCCTCTGCCTCAGGGCGGGTTACCAGATGGCTCCCTGCCCTCTCTAGGCAAAATGCTAAAGAGGTAGAGCCATCCCTGTGCCTGTCTCTCACTGTGTGAGCAAACAAAGGGAGCCTCTCTGAGGTTGCTCTTCCTGGGGAAAGACTGCAGGGTCCTACTGGCCTACCTCCCAGGCCAGGTTGCATCGCGCAGGGCAGTGCATGCGCTTGCGCAAGCCATGGCGCGGGGAAAGAGGCCCAGCGCGCCTGCGCCTGCATGAGCTCGCCCGCGCCTGCGCAGAGCCCGACTTCCCGCCCATTTTCGGACCTGGGCCCGTTTAGACCACTGCCAGCTGGACTGGACTGACTGACTGACTGGCCGTTGGCTGAGGTGAGGGGACCTGTGGTGGAAGTTTGTTGGTGCCTTTCGCAAAGGCTCGAAGAAGGGAAAGGCTTTTCCTTGGCCTTATTATCAAACTGTCCCCAACTCCTGGGTGGGTCAAGGTACGCTTTAACCTGTTTTCCAGAGCACAAGGCCCGAGCAGGCCGCGCGTCCTCCATCTTGGTGGGCGATCATGTGGGCCAGCCAGCACCTCTCTGCACCTCAGTGACTCAGATCCATTACTAAGTCGGGTGGGCCTGGTGGGAAGCCCCAGTGGGGAGCAGTTAAAGGGATGCACTTTAAATCTGGCTTTGTCTTGCATGTGTGAGAAGTCGGTCCTCATAGGTTCAGGGTGTGAACTGCGTTTATGGAGAGGACAAAACGAGGTTTTACTTCTTAGAACAGAACTATTTTAATTTATGTTACTTTTGATAAAGTGCCCCTTCCATCCTGCTAAAAGTTTAAGACAAAAACAAAGTGGAGGTATTCCCCGACCTTTTTATTTTTATAAATCATATTTAGAAGTTAAAAGTAGCTCAGGTTGAGTTGTGTTATTATGTTTACCTGTTCCATTAGGTAGTGGACTTGGAAGAGAAATTATTTTATTTAAGCTCAGAACTGGTGGCTCACACCTGTAATCCTCGCTACTCAGGAAGCTGAGATCTGAGGATCAGGGTTAGACGCTAGCCAGGGTGTAAAGTCCATGACTTTTGTGTCTAGTTAACCACAAAAAACCCAAGTGGAGATGTAGTTCAAGTGGTAGAGCACCAGCCTTGAATGAAATAGCCAAAGGACAGTACCAGGTCCTGAGTCAGGTCCCTGTAGTGGCACAAAAAAAAAAAAAAGAATTTACCTTATTTAAAATAGCTTTCAGCTTGCCATTTCATGCAATGGACAAGTGTTTGATGAATTAGATTGGGAATAAAATATATTAGGAGACTGAATATGGAAAAAATTTACAACAGGAAATATTTTAAAATATTTTTTATTAAGTAGTTGTTCCCATTCTACAAAACAGTATATGAATACAAGGTGTCTGACAACGTTGTCACCCATCACCCCTAACCTGTCCCTTCTCTCACTTTTTTTTAAAATTTGAGATTAGGTGATTACATAAATTTCATATATTTCACAGTATTGTGGAATAGTGATAAAGTCACAAACCTTTTAACCTTCACAAGGCACATTGTCATTATCATGGTCTATACAGTTTGTGAATTCTATGAGCTTTGACAATACAACTTATTTTTTCCACATCAGGTTATGTTTACATTTCTTTCCTTAGTGTAGGCTGTTCCCTCTTTCCCTCTCATTCCTTCCTTCCCATCACTGTCTTTGGGTTACTTAGTTCTTTTTCTTCTTTTTTTTTTTTGAAGTCTTTTTTTTTTTTTTGGGTCCGGTCGTGGGGCCTGAACTCTGGGCCTGGGCGCTGTCCCTCAGCTCTTCAGCTCAAGGCTAGCGCTCTACCACTTGAGCCACAGTGCCACTTCCAGCTTTTTTCTTTTTGCTTATGTGGTGCTGAGGAATCGAACCCAGGGTCTCAGGCATGCAAGGCAAGCGCTCTACCACTGAGCCACCTTCCCAGCCCCAGTTCTTTTTCTTCTATGTCTAGTGCACTGATGGGCCTCTTTGTTGTATGTTGTTCCGTTTCCCACTTATTCTGTGTTTTCCTCCTGTCTTCTGTCTGTTGTGTGCATATATCTACCATATATATGGTCAAGAACATGGAGTCATTTAGCAATGATATGACAAAATGAGTGGCTGTCCTTTGTTTCTAGAGTCCTGTTTACTTTTTCATATCTTCCTGCATTTTGGCTTTAGCATCCACATATCAGGGAGACCATGTGCCATTTGTCTCTCTGTACAACAGAAAATACTGAAAAGTAAAAACTTGTTTCACTTAGTTAAACTGTAGAAACTGAATGGAAACTTACTATGCTGTACATAGTCTGTTTTTCTCTTTATGGATCTCGTTCATAATTCTCATGGTTCTTGATGCTGAAATTCTGTACATTGTGTGAAAATCCATGTATATTTAGGAAGCACGATTAAAGTCACTCCAGTCATAATTTTTTAAGAGCTGGAAAAAATACTGTAAATATTTATTCTGAAAATAAGGAACTCCCTGAAATCTTTATATCATCAAAATAGTGCCAAGCCATAATTTCTGTTATTAGTAGGAGGAGAAATTAATTTTGTTGTTGACCTTATTGATGAATTTCCAAGTTTCTTTGAAGGCTTAATCAAACAACTTCATTTTGTAGATTTGGGATGCTGAGCAAATACTTATAGATTTTGATACTGAAGAAAATGAAGAGAAACCTAAATGAAAATTCAACTCGAAGTACAGCAGGTATTGAACAATTTTATTTGAGAAGTTTCTATATTTTGCATATGCCACTTAAACCTTGTATAGTGGAGATGGAACATTTTGAAAGAAACTTTCAAAAAGATTAAACATTAAATGTATATTCTGTTCTTTTTAGATCCAGGGAGAAAAAAATAGCTTATTCAAGGCAAATATTTAGTAACAGAGATAGGAATAAAATGCATTTAGGTTTATTATATTGATCTATCTATAAAACTTATGTGATTGAATTCTTTTAAGCTTTTATGCTTCTAAGCTGCACACAAAGAAACAGATGTTTTTATTTGTGTTTGTAATTGACTTGTTCAAAATGTTTACAGAATTACTTCTGTCTCCTAATAGTTTGTGCCATTTTTGTTTCCTCAATTTAATAGTATAAGGACACAGGGCAAGATGATGAGGACCAGGCAAATAATTCTAATACACAATGAAGTTTGTAACTATTTTTTATGGTAGATATAATGTATTCTAGACATTTAAACATAAGAATCAGTGCATTTAATTCTTATACTAACTTTTTAAGATAGTTTTCTTTTTTTGCTGGTTGTGGGGCCTGAGCTCTGGGCTTGGGTGCTGGCCCTCAGCTCTTCAGCTCAAGGCTACCTCTCTACCACTTGAGCCACAGTGCCACTTCTGGCTTTTTCTGCTTATATGGTGCTGAGGAATCGAACCCAGGGCCTCATGCATGAAAGGCAAGCACTCTACCACTGAGCCACCTTCCCAGCTCCTAAGATAGTTTTTAATTATTCCTGCTTTCTAGATAAGAAATCAAGGAATAAAGAGTTTAAATAACTAATTTATTAAGTGGCAGAAACAGAATTTGAATTTAGGAATATGGCTCTAGAGTCCATGCTATTAATCATTATCTTATATTGCTTTTCTGTATTTGTTCCACATATGTACTTTGAAGTCATAATTAAAACCCAGTCAGCCTGACTCGAGATAATTCTCCTAGCCTTTCATCAGGGAGTTTGCAGTGTCAGTATCCTCCTGCACTGTAGTGATGACTTCAATGATTTGCATTCAAGCAATGGAAAGCTTTTTGGATCTCTTTTTCTTTTGAGTTCCCTTATAGTTTTTAAAGTCTATTAATTCTAGTTTTGGCCTAACTTGGATCCTACTTTTCACATGAAGAAAGTGGAGTGTGTGTGTGTGTGTGTGTGTGTGTGTGTGTGTACATACACACACACGTATATATTTATATATATACACATATACACATACACATATGCATATATACACATATACATATACATGCATGTATACATACATATATGCATATATACATATACACATACATATATATGCATATATGTATATCTGTGTGTATATGTATATATATATATGCAATATATATGTATATTGTTTTAATTATGTTCTAATTATCTGCTATATATATACACACAAACAAATATATATGTTATTATGATTTTTTGGGGAGTTGATTATGGGGCTTGAACTCTGGTGCTGGGTGCTGTCCCTGAGCTCTTCAGTTCAAGGCTAGTGATCTACCACTTTGAGCCACAGCACCACTTCTGGTTTTCTGGTGGTTAATTGGAGATAAGAGTCTCACAGACTTTGCTGCCCCAGCTTGCTTTGAACTGCAATCCTTAGATTTCAGCCTTCTCAGTAGCTAGGATTACAGGTGTGAGCCACCAGCGCCTGGCCACGTATTTTTATATTGTCATTCTCCAAAGTATTCAGAATGGTCTGTAGAAAAATACCATAATCCATACCTGGAGTGCTTATTAAAATTGAAGAGTTTTGGGTTTTAGACAAAATATGATGCAATATAGTTTATAAAAATGAGTTTATATATGCTGGGCACCTGTGGCTCACACCTGTAATCCTAGCTACTCAGTAGGCTGAGATCTGAGGATCACAGTTCAAAGCCAGCCTAGGCAGGAAAGTCCATGAGACTCCTTTTTTTTTTTTTTTTGCCAGTCCTGGGGCCTGAACTCTGGACCTGGTGTTATCCCTCAGCTCTTCAGCTCAAGGCTAGTGCTCTTCCACTTGAGCCACAGTGCCACTTCTGGCCTTTTCTGTTTATGTGGTGCTGAGGAATTGAACCCAGGGCCTCATGTATGCAAGGCAAGCACTCTACAACTGAGTCACCTTCCCAGCCCCAATGAGACTCTTTATCTTCAATAAACAGAAGTAGCACTGTGGCTCAAGTAGTAGAGCACTAGCCTTGAGCTGAAGAGCTCAGGGACAGAGCCCAGGCCCCAGGACTGGCAAAAAAAAAGAAAAAAAGGAAGAAAAAAAAGAATGAGTTTATAGTTTTGGAACTGAAATGATAATTAGCATTCCAAATCAAATCTTAGTCAAACTAAACTTTTGATAACTGTGGCCCTAAAGATTGGTTGTTATGGTCCAAATAATGGTTAAGTTTTTAGAAATCATGGCTCATGCTTTGGTTTCTCTTCACCTTTGTTATAACCTACAGGTTATCTGCAGTTGATAATAGGTAAGCACAAGAGGGAAAAGAAAACAGAAGTTGTATGGAGGGGAAGAAAAACAGAAGTTGTATTTGGGAAGTATTAGGAGATGAGAACAGAGATGAGAAATTAAAGCAAAATGAAGTTATGTAAGTTTTTAAAAATAATATAAAATTAGGGACATAAAATATATAATAGCTATAATGTACCTATTGACCTATAGAAGTAGAGATTCAAATTGCATGTTATGTAAGCTACACATTATTTTATAGTAATTATTTTGTAAGTTCAAATTGTTTATCTGCTATATACTACTTTATTGGTACATTTTATGTAGGCTGTTTGCAGGTACCATTGTTCAATCAGAAAAAGAGAAACAGACAACCATTAACTTCTAATCCGCTGAAAAATGATCCAGGTATTGGTATTGCTTCTGAAAGTTATGATTGCCCTCCTGTACCAACAGGTAAGAAAATGAGCAAAGTAAAAATTTGCAGAAAACAAGAACTCAGAAGTAACTTTATGTATGTATGTATGTATATATGTATACTTGTACTAAGGCTTGAATTGAGAGTGGCGGAAGTTGCACTTGTTTGCCTTGCTTGGTCATAGCTGGCATTCTGCCCTTAGAGCCACACCTTCAGCCCAGATTTTTGCTGGTTAATTAGAGATGGGGTCTTATGGATTTTTTCTGTCTAGACTGACTTTGATTGTTCTGGTCTCAGCCTTCTAAATAGGCAGGATTATAAGCATGGCACCCAGCTCAGATTTTTATTTCTTCTTTTCATTCCCCAAGTATGAACATTCCAGCACAAGAGTTTTTCTTCTTCAAAACACATATAGACATTGTGACTTATGTATGTGGTAGCAAACAATGGAAAGATTCAAGTTGCTTTAGGAACAGGGAAAAGTATGTGTAGAATGTAGGAAAGATGGGAAAGGACTAGAAAGTTTTGATGCTTAGTCTTTTTTTTCTTAACAGCATTTTGCCTTTCTTCATTTGTTAGCCCTTTACTCTATTATTGTCTGAAATTTCATGTTGATTTTAGCATTAAGAGGATTAAGTCACATGGCTTCTGTTCTTAGCCATGGACTAGTGAGGGAGGGGCTGATAGTATGGCCCCAAAGATAGAACACTGGTCTAGCAAGCTTGAGTCTCTGAGTTTAAAATACAAGTACCACTTAAAAAAGGAGAGAACAAGCTTTCACCAGATATGAAACATTTTTGCTACCCTAACCTGGAAGTTCTCGGTTCCCATAACTGTAAGAAATACATTTATATTGTTTATAAATAACCCAGTCTAAGGTGTTTTGTTCCAGCAACCCAATGGGACTGAGATTCTCTCATTCAGTTTGCTGCTTGCTTGTAGCTTCAGCTTATACACAAACTAAGTTGCTATTGTGGGGGTTTATATTGTCTAGTTCTACTTCTCAGAGGTCATGGGTTTACTGCATTTTTAAAAAACAATAAACACCTTTATTACATGAGCTAAGGATGGTAGGTGACTTTATTTGCCTTTCCAGGCCTTGATCTTCCTCCGATACAATTCCAGCTCCTTACCTTCCGTCTGCTCGGCCACACTGGCCTGGTCTGGATGGAATGCAGGCAAGAAGCTTCCCCTGTTGGAACAGCTCCTCCAAAAGACTGCTGTTTTTGGCATTCTTTTTCCTTTATCATATTTCTTTTGAATTTTCTTGTTTTTTGTTTAAAATCTCTTCCTCTTCAGGAGTCAGTTTGGTCCCCTTCTTGTGGCCCAGGGGCAGTGCATAGCGGGATTCATACCACGGTTGGGAAGGTATGCTGTCAATAGCACAGTGCAGTTCTTCACTAGGGTTTTGGTGCAGACCAGCTCGTTATTGAATGCATAGTAGACGACATCAATGAACCTTGTTTTAAGAGTATAACACTCAGAGCCCCAGGAAAAGTTGCCCACATCCAGCCTCAGAGCATGGTATTTCTTGTTGCCACCTCGAACTCAGACTGTGTGTATGTGATGGGGCCCTATCTTAGTGTTGGCAGCAGGGCATCCCAGCTTATACTTCTGCTTGTTATGATAGGGCTTCCTTTTACCCCCCGTTTTTGCAGTGCTTGTGCCAGTTATCCAGAGAGATGCCCATCACTTGGCGCTGGCCGGAAACAGGTTTACTCCATTTTAAAAACCTCTTGATTAAGTTCTGGGGACAGGGAGCCTCTGATTAATAACATCTTTTAAGTGAGACTACTAACATCCTATTATTTAACACATAAATCTGTTTTTAGCCAGTGCCAGTGGCTTACGCCTGTACTCCTAGCTAGTGATCTGAGGATCACAATTCAAAGCCAGCCCCAGCAGGAAAGTCTAAGAATCTTATCTCCAATTAACCACCAAAAAGCCAAAGTGGAGCTGTGGCTCAAGTGGTAGAGAGATAGCTTGATCAAAAAAGCTTAGGAAGCGTGCCCAAGCCCTGAGTTCAAGCCCCTGGACCAGCACAAAAATAAAGTTTAAAAGAAGTCATAGGTACATTTTAAATGTGTAGTTTTATTTGTCTATTAATAGTTCTAGGTGTGTATCTGAAATTAAAGTATATATAACCAGCACATACCAGACATATTTCAGAATGTTGTCCTTCTTCCATAGAGAAGTAAAAAGTCAGCAAACATTAAAGAGCTGACCACTACAGCTAACTATGTTGAAGACAAACTGTATAACCTGGTTGGGGGGGGAGAGTTGGGGACAAGGGGAAGACAGGAATAGTAGGGGGAAAACAATGGAGGGGATAACAATGCTCGATAGGAAATGTATTCATTAACTTACTCATTTAACTGTAACCCCTCTGTATAGTGTCTTTACAATAAAAATTAAAAAAAAAAACCATGTTTGAACTACTCTGTAAGGAAAAGTGCATCTTTCTGCTCTTCCAGTTCTGATCAAGATTACTGTTTATCAGAGATCTAAATTCTTGTAATAGATAAGAAAGTATTATATAAGTGTTTTTTTAATTGTCTGTTTCATTACTTGGGCTGGGATATAATCTATGAAAAGTAATAGAAGAGCATAGAGTATAATAGACTATGAAAATATTACTGTAAATTATATAGTATTAGGTTTAGCGGTGAAATTCGGTTCCACTCTCTCCTGCGTGTATCTGCTGTCTGTTATGATGTGCTTCTTACTGTTGAGTGGAACTAAAATTTTTAACAAACATTGGGTCAAACTAAATCTATGTTACAAAATATAAGATCCTTTATAAAAATTGGTTGTGGAAAGCATACAGATTAAACTATTAAAAATACAGTGAGGGAAGAAAGACACATAAAAATTAGTTAGGCTATGATTAAATCTGCAACAGAGTACTATTGAAGTTTTTTTCTCCTAATTTTTAAACCTCCCAAATTAAATGAATATGAAGTGGTTATTTTGAAAAATGCTGCCTATCTTACTTTTATTTGTGTTCTTATACTTTTGAGATTGGGCCTGGGAAGCTGTGACTCCAGAATTAGCTCATTTAAAGGACACAATGAACCCAGGGTATGTGAAAAAAATATAAACCAATAAATGTTTGTCTGTTACTAGCTGCTGTTAGTCTTCCGTGTATATTTTACATTATCAGTTTGAAAAAAGATACTTAACAACTCATTTCATTGAAAGGCCAACACCACCTTCAGTTTCTTATCCTCTGAGAAGTGAAGATTCAATGTCTAAATATGTTCAGTCATATACTGAAAGAAACAAAAGTGATTGGAGGTGAGTCTACTTAAATATTTTTTCAACTTTTCTCTTTCCTATCCTTCTCTTGGGGAAATTTCTACATTAATACCTATGGATTCTGAAACGATGTACACCTCGTGTATACTTTATATCATGCCTAGATTACATATAATGGATAATGTAAATGCCTTGAGGAAGATGCTGCTTCCTTCTCTCTTTGGGAGCTACTGCGAATTAGGCTTCATGGTTTAATAGGGGTGTTGAAGACATGACTGAATTGGATTATGTGTTTTGGGCACACTAGAGAGGCAATCAGGCTGTAGTTCTTCAGGGCTAATCTCCAGGCTGTGGAAACACCTCAGGAGGAAGTTTTAGTTTCATGATTAACCACTAAATAATTGTGAAGCTTAAAGAAACATTTCTGCCTATAAATGCTGCTTTTAGTAGCCACAAGAGAGGAAGAACAATTGCATTTCTGTTCTCTGTATTGAAAATAAAGTTCCAAATTATCATATAAAGAGATAGTAGAAAAATGTCTTCAAGCCAGGCACCGGTGGCTCATGCCTGTAATCCTAGCTACTCAGGAGGTTGATCTGAGGATCACAGTTCAAAGGCAGCCCGGGCAGGAAAGTCCGTGAAACTCTTATCTCCAATAAACCACCAGAAAACCTGAAGTGGCACTGTAGCTCAAGTGGTAGAGCATTAGCCTTGAGCTGAAGGGCTGAGGGACAGCGTTCAGGCCCAAAGTTCAAGGCCCACGACCGACAACAAAAAAAAGTCTTCATAGAGGTATATTAGGTGATTAATAATTCTAATATTTTTCCTGGATATTATGATATTTGTAGTATTTTTATAATCTAAAAGTTTTTGTCATTGTGATTTGCACTTGTTATTTAATTTTGTATTTAACAAAATTTTCCAGTTAATACAAGCTTCAGATACCATAAAGCATTTGTGGGGGATTATTTTCTTAAATATGAACTCCCTTTTGGTCGATTATTTTCTTAATTAAGGGATGAGTTTATTGTTTTCTTGCAGTATTTCCTGGAAAATTACTCAACTGTGACTTGAGGGAGTTTCTCCTTGTGCACCTAGAAAATATAGTTAGATTTTGGCTTCATTGAAGAGTTCCATGTTCTGATAAGCTGATACTAAGATTAATGTAGCAAAAAAGTGCTGTGACAGACTGAATAGTAGTATTTCTTAGCTATATAGTAAAAGCACAAAATATCTAATCAAATAACTATCTGGTCTGCCTATATTTTTCATGTCATTTATATAATAGTTAAAATTTAATTTTTTTACTTTGTAGAAAACTGAAAATGTATAAAGAATTAAGCAAAAGTCCTCTTTCCACTTGAAGATAACCACTGTCATATGGAGGCTAGAATAGTTTAAAAATATACTTTACAGCACTGTATTATGAATTGAGACACTAGTTTTCTGAGATCTGGATTTGTCAATAACTTGCTGTTTCACTTCGGCAAGTTATTTCTTCCCTGATTCTACCTTTTCATTTGGGAAGAGGTAATGATTTATTGTGAGGTTGTTGAGGTATTATGATTGGATTTTGTAATTAGTAGTTATAAATCAGAAATAGTAATAAATTACAAATTTTTATTTAAGTAAAAAATTTTATCAAATGTCATTTTAGAAAAGCTTATATAAATACATTTTTATTATTATAGCTACAGAGATGATGACAAAAATACCAGCTTGCATACTTGGGATGCAAATTATTTTAGACCTCAATTTAAAAAAAATGTGATGGCAAAGGATACATTCGGTTCTTGTCCAGTGAGTTTGGGAACTCAACCACAAAAGCAATTAAGAATATCTGAACCTTCTAATTTATCTGGTCACAAAGAAACTGAGATCCTCAGACAAACAAGCTTCTCAAAAATGTCTGGTACCACAAAAAAAGGCTTGGATGAGAACAGCGGATTGCAGGCATTTAAGCCTAATTTTCAACAAAATCAATTTAAGAAAAAAACCTTGGATGATATTTCAGAAGAAAACACTCTGAAGGTAAACATTTAAATTTAATACATGACTTCAAAAACATTAGGTAAATACTTAGAAAGTTATAAAAAAATAAAATAATTTGAAATCCTATGGCATATGTTGATTAGTACAAATATGCAATTCCATTGGAGTAGATGAGTGTTAGTTTTCAAAATAATGTCGTAAGGGATGTGATTGGAGGCTCCTTTCTGTCTGTTTGTCTGTCTGGTTCCAGAACTTGGACTTCAGGTCATGCTTACTCAACTTTTGCATTCACTGATTCATTTACTTTCTCTGCCTGGAGCTACACCTCCAGACTGGGCTTTTTGCTGGTTAGTTGGAGATAAGAGTTTTTGGACTTTTGTGCATTGGCTGGTTTCTAGCCCAGATCTGACTATCCTCCAGATCTCAGCTCCTTGTGTAGCTAGGATTACAGGTATAAGCCACTGAGAGAATCAGCTGGATGCTCTTTTCAGTAGTTGCTTTAGAGGTTTTATTTTTCTTTCTTTCTTTTTTTGGTGCCAGTCATGGGGCTTGAGCTGTGCACTGTCCTTAAGCTTTTGTGTTTAAAGTTAGCACTCAACCAGTGAAAACCACAGCTCCACTTCCAGCTGTTTTAGTAGTTAGTTGGAGATAAGAATCTCATGGGCCTCCTTCCCAGGCTGCCTTTGAACTGTGATCCTTTGATCTGAGCTTTCTGAATACTAGGATTACAGGCATAAGCCAACAGCACTAGCTTGTTTTAGAGTTCTTTTTTCTGGATTCAGGCTTTCACTGCTTAATAATTATTAAGACAATAAATTTATCTACAGCTTGCAAAATTTACCCAACCTCTTATTCTAAGTTTTTTTTTTAACAGATCAGAGCCAGGTAGTATTTTTTACTTAATTAGTAATGTTGTCTCATATATATACATATATATATATATATGTATATATGTATATGCATATATATATATACATATATATATATGTATATATGTATATGCATATATATATACATATATATATATGTATATATGTATATGCATATATATATACACACACATACACACACACTCAGCTACACCAATTAACTCTGCCATTGTAGTTTGAAATTAGCTATAGACAATACATAAATGAATGAGTATGGCCATGTTGTAATAAAGTTTGCAAAAACAGATGTCAGGTAAATTTGGAGTGTAGGCAATAGTTTACTGATTTCTGCTTCGTAATCTGCTCTTATTCTGCGTTTATAGCTCATATTCCACACTCTACTATTTTTTCCAATTTGCTAGTCATTCTGGACTTCACAATTCTCTAAAGATGGAATGTGCTCTAATACCTCTGCTTTGGTTTATATTCTTCTTACCTCACTCTGTGCACAGTGCTAATTGTTCTTTGTAAATATTTGTACACTTTATATGTATTGATTAGTCTCTCCCCTTCCTCACCTTCTGGCACAGTAGATTCTTCACTCACTTGTTGTGCTCTGGAATGGTGATTCATAGCTCATCATGATGGGACTTCTTATTTGCTAGCCTCAGCCGGTGGAAATCACTAGGAGAATATCAAATGACTATGTCACTGCCTGACATAATTTCTCTATGAGTATAGATTTTCTTGGCTTAGTAATTTGACTTCTTCCATTGTCCTTTCAACATAGGAGTGGTAACAGCTTCTTACCTGCTTCTGTCTGGGTTCTTAAATATCCTTTGTTTGTTCTGTCTCTATGCCTGTTTAGGATAAATTATGTTTTTCTTTTCTTTCTGGTAACATGATCAATATAGCATATTTTCCAGTAGTTCTTAGCTTTATGTCCTCTTGTGCATAAAATGACATTGACACCTTAGTAACAGTGGCTCACTATGGCAATAATCTTCAAAAGGAGACATTTTAGAATTTGGGTTAGTATTGGAACAAGGGAGGAAGTATTTGTACTTGAAAAAAAAGTTCCATCAGGTGTTTCTTACAACCCTTATCCTCACAAAGAAAATCATCAGTATCTTACACTGTGTTCTTTCTTTTTGTTGTTATTGAGGTTTGAACTCAGGTTATTATGCTTGCTAAGCAAGCACTGTGCCACTTGGGCCATGAAACCTGGACTTTTTATTTTTAGTTTATTTTTTAGATAGGAGTTCACAATTGCCCACAATCTTCTTACCTGTGTCCCCTCATAGCTGGAATTACAGGTGTGTTCCACCAAGGTCCAGTTTGGTTTTGTCTTTTAGCAATACTGGGGATTGAACTCAGGGTTCATGCTTCCTTGGCAGCCATTCTATCGCTTGAGCTATGCCTCCACCCCTTTTTCAGTTTGGTTATTGTCAAGGTAGTTTCTGAGCTGTGATCTTTCTACTTGTGCTTCCATCTGTGGCTGGGATAATAGACTCATGCCATTGTGCCTAGCCATTGGTTGAAATGGAATCTCACAAACTTTTATGCCTGGGCTGGCCTCAAACTGCGATCCTCATAGCTCCACCTCCCAAGTAGCTTGGATTATAGGTTTGGGCTACTGCATGCAGAAATAGCTTTTTTTTTTTTTTTTGTCGGTTGTGGGGCTTAAACTCTGGGCGTAGGTGCTATCCCTCATCTCTTCAGCTCAAGGCTAGTACTCTACCACTTGAGCCACTTCCAGTTTTCTGGTGGTTTATTGGAGACAGAGGAGTCTCACAGACTTTCTTGCCCGGGCTGGCTTGAACCATGATCCTCAGATTTCAGCCTCCTGAGTAGCTAGGAATACAGGCATGAGCCACTGGTGCCCAGCTTTGTTTTTTTTTTTTATATAGTCTTGCTGTGGTCTTTTTTTTTTTTAATCTGGCCAGGCTTTTCTATTTGCCACATAGTTGGGATTACAGACATGTATGACCATTCTTCTTACACTATTAGTTAATCTTCAGAGATACAAAGCAAATTTGTATCTCAGGGCCCTTAACATTTCTCTGTGTTACCATATAACCATTTAAAATATTAATCTCAATCCTTCTTTTCTTTTGTTTTTTTAAAATGTATAAGACATACCTATTCTTCGTGTTGTTTTATATATTTATGAATTGCATTTTAAACTGTTAAGTCATGTGAGGACAAGTATTATGTCTATTTTGTGCTCTATTTTCAGTAGAAGCTGTGTTTCAGATGGAATAGATGGTCCAACTGCTTTTCGATTTTTATTAGTATTATAATTTTATGAAAGTGTTTTATTACAACTTTTTTCATACATGTATGTAAATTAATTTGATTGTACTTACCTCTTCAGCCTTACACTTGTACCTTTTTGCCTCTCATTGATCACCTTTTAAAAAAATTTCTTTATTGAGATTAAGTGATTATATAAATTTCACAATTTTGTGGGATAGTGATACTTAGCTAAAGTCACAAACACATTTTACCTTCACAAGGCAAATTGTCATTATCATGATCTATAAAGCTTGTGAACTCTACAAACTTTGACAATACAACTATGTCTTCCAAATTGGGTGATATGTACATTTCTTTCCTTTTGCTTAGTGTAAGCTGTTACCTCTTTCTCTCTCATTCCCTCCATCCCATTGCTGCTCTTGAGTTACTTAGTTTACTTTCATCAGTGTCCAGTGCAGCTGATAGACCCCTCTGCTGTATTTTATCACCGTTTCCTTCTGATTCTGTGCCCTCCTGGCTTCCCTCATATGTGCACATGTATATATTTGTCACCTTCTTATTCCCTAATAATTTCTCTTCTACTCTCAAGAATTTTTCTTTTAGATTCCAGAAAACACCTTTGAAATGAATGAATAATGTGTCTGGCTCCTCTCTTAGAATGTGAGAACTTTAAGGAAAGAACTTGTTTTATTTATGTCTGTATGATGTTTATTCAATGAATGAATGTGAATGAGTAGATGAATAATACATAATTTTTGCTTTCTTGATTGTCTTCAAATGCATCTTGATTTTTCCTTCTACTATGTTATAGTAATGACATTAATAAATGAATAATTTTTCTAATGTACTTTTTTTTCCAAAAGAAAACTCCTTTGCATCAGTTACAGTATGAGGCTAAAAACAGTTCTTTAAGAATTATTTCTGCAGTTATTGAAAGCATGAAATACTGGCGCAAACATACACAGAAATCTGTACTGCTTTTTGAATTATTAGGTAAGTATAATACTTCAAAAATACATCAGTAATACTATTTGGACAGCAGTTTTAAATATCAACAGGAATCCGTAGGGGATTATGAAAAAATTTTACAAAAGGAGATTATGGTTTATTGGAATTTTCTTCCTTTTGGGGTCATTTATTTGTGTGAATTAAGTAATTGGTAACTGATAGTGTAGTATTCTTCTGATTCATAATGCTGACATTAGATAGACTCTTGCAAGTAATTACACCCTTTGAGTTATATGAGGAAATGGGGCAAATTATTAAAATAGTTTTGACTAAAATCATAAAGTTAGCAGCTGAGTGGATTTAGAATCCATGTCTTCTTGGAACTGGACACATGACTCAAATGTTAGAGCAGCAGCTGCAGAGTGGGAGACCCTGAGTTCAAGCCGCCATTACTGGTGCATGTGTGCACATGCATGCACTTGAACACACACACACACACACACACAAGAATCCAAGTCTTCTTAATCTTAATCTAGTGCACTTTCTACTACTTTACTTATTTTTGTACAGAAGTTAATATTTAAATACTCTAAAAGAACATTTTAAGAATAATACAAGAATACTTTTGCTAACTTAATATTTTAAGAGAATTTTGTATATTTCTAGAATTAAATTTTTCTTAGAAGGGAAAAAATAATAGAAGTAATGTTTAGGGATTCAAAAATTACTACTTAGGGTAGGATTGGGAGAGATGGAGAATGATTGATTTAAAGGGGTGAATTGATCAAGATTCATTGTACTCATTCATTGTACTCATTGAATTTGTAAAACTACTTGAGGATAATAAATTTAAAAATGTTAAAAAATCAAAATACTTTTTAGTTAAAATTAATAATAAATTATGAAATAATCTCACAGAAAGAGACTATCATAAATATCCATATGACCATGTAGTAGTACAGGTATATTTAAAGCTCCTTTATGATTGTCATTTTAGAAATAGCTCCTGAAGTATCTTTCCTGGCCATGCTTTTATAAGTTATCATATTATCTGGATCCATACATTTATTTATATCATATGTAGAAAGAGCTTGCATTTTCAAGTAATGATTTCACATTTGAAATCTATTTTGTTATATACTCTACATTTACACAATAAAATACAATTAAGAAATCAACTGATCTGAAGTTCTAAAATGTTAGTAAGCTGAAGACTAGGGCTGTAATAGTAATTCGGTAATTTTTAAAAATTAAATTATGATGCCCATTTGTTATAATGTATTTTATTGATAATGTAATACACTGCTCTGGAGATTTAGACACTCTAGAAAACATATTCTGAGGAAAAACTTTAGATGGCCACAATTTTTTTTTTTTGGTCTACTGCGGGTCTTGAACTTCTGGGCCAGAGCGCTGACCCTGCACTCTTCAGCTAAAGGCTAGTGCCCTCTCACTTGAGCTACAGTGCCACTTCTGGTTTTCTGGTGGTTTATTGGAGATGAGTCTCATGGCCTTTCCTGCCTAGGCTGACTTTGAACCATGATCCTCAGATCTCAGCCTCCTGAGTAGCTAGGATTGCAGTCATGAGCCACTGGCACCCAGCTAAACACCTATTTTTAATTATATGGACTTGAATATAATGCTTAAAAGGGCTAGAAACATTTTTTATACAAAATAGTTCTACAATACATTTCTTAAAATATCTTTATTACTGTGTAAGTAGAATTTTGAGAGGTTGATGTGGGAACAATTAATATCTACTTCTAGAAACACAAAGGCTCAATGCTTATATGCATCTGATCATATAAAATAATATTTATGGGGCTGGGATGTAGCTCAGTGGCAAAGCGCTTGCCTAGCAAGTGCAATGTCCTGGGTTCGATCCCCAGTACCAAAAAAGAAAAGACAAAAAAATATCCCCACAGCTGGTTAATTACAGTGCTGGAATTAATTCCAAGTCTTCTGCCTCTAAAATAATATTTATCAAAATGAACTCCAGGAAATGGAAAGAAGAGGTTTTTCTTTTTTCCCTATCCCTTTGGAATTTTTTTTTTTAATTGTGAAAATACTGTACAGAGGGGTTACAATTACATGGGCAAGATAATGAGTACATTTCTTATCAAGCATTGTAGCCTCCTCCTTGGGTTCCTCTTCCCATCCCTTCCCATCCTCCCACCCAACCCCCCGTCCTCCCATGAAAGTTGTAAAGTTCATTTTCCTACATAACGATTTGTACATCTCATTGTTGCAATGGCTCCACCTGTATCCCTAGTTAAATGATTTGTTTTTTTCCCTTCCCCTCCACAATTATACCGACCTCAAGTACAGTGAAAGCAGGGGTTATACCATGGGGGAGGGACATACAAAGCAACAAAGAAATAATCTTATAAATGTGTTAGAAACAATCACCTCAAAGAAAAAAAACATTTGAATACATATCTTAGGGTTCATTTCCCTAACATCAACTTATCTGACCTTTTCTGCTTGACTTAGACATATACTAGTTATTGCAAATAAGGGAAACCATGGGACATGTGTTTCTTTGGGCCTGGCTTACTTCACTTAATATAATTTTTTCCAAGTCTTTCCATTTCCTAACAAATGGGGCAATGTCATTCTTTCTGATGGAGGCATAGAATTCCATTGTGAATATATACCACATTTTTCTTGATCCATTCATCTGGGTTGGTTCCATATCTTAGCTATGGTAAAAAATGCTGCAGTAAACATAGTCATGCTGGTAGCTTTAGTGTGGTCTTGTTTGTGAACATTTGGGCAAATGCCCAAAAGTGGGATTGCTGGGTCATGGGGAGCTCTATGTGGAGTCTTTTGAGGAACCTCCATACTGCTTTCCAAAGTGGTTGAACAAGTTTACACTCCCACCAACAATGCAGTAAGGTTCCCTTCTGTCCACATCCCTTCCAGCATCTATTGTTATTAGAGTTCTTGATTCTAGCCATTCTAACTGGAGTGAGGTGGTATCTCAATGTTGTTTTGATTTTCATTTCTTTTATGGCTAGGGAGGTTGAGCATTTCTTCATGTGTCTATTGACCATCTTTCTTTCCTCTTTTTTTTGTGGGGGGGGTCCTGTCTTGGGGACTGAACTCTGGGCCTGGGCGCTGTCCCTCAGCTCTTCAGCTCAAGGCTAGCGCTCTACCACTTGAGCCACAGCTCCACTTCCTGCTTTTTTCTTTTTGCTTATGTGGTGCTGAGGAATCGAACCCAAGGCCTCAGGCATGCAAGACAAGCACTCTACCACTGAGCCACCTTCCCAGCTCCCCTTTCTTTCCTCTTCAGAGAAGTTTCTCTTTAAGTCTTTAGCCTACTTATTTATTGGGCAGTTGTTTCTTTGAAGATTTGTTTTTGGGGGATTTAATTTTTTGAGTTCCAGGTATATTTTAGATATGAGACCCTTGTTGTATGGCTAGTGAAGGTCTTCTCCCAATCTGTGGGCTTTGTATTGATCTTGCTAGCTATGTCCTTTGCCATGCAGAAGCTCTGCAACTTCATGCAATCCCATTTCTTTGATTTGTTGTGTTTCTGGGTCTCTACTAAGAAAATTTGGGCCTGTGTGAAGGAGACTTAGGGTTTCTCCTATTCCATCCTGTAATGTTTTCAGAATGTCTGCTTTGACTCCAAGGTCTTCGATCCATTTAGAGTTGATTCTGGTGCAGGGTGATATATAAGGATGTAGCTTTAGTTTTCTGCAAGTAGTTAACCAATTTTGCCAGCACCATTTACTGAAGAGGCTGTCTTTCTTCCATTCTATTTTTTTAGCTCCCTTATCGAAGATTAGATGGCTATACGCCTGTGGGTTCATTTCTAGGTTTTTAATTCTATTACATTGGTCCTGAGGTCTGTTCTTTTTTTTTTTTTTTATTGTAAAGATACTATACAGAGGGTTACAGTTACATGAGTGAGGTAATGAGTACACTTCCTCTTGAACATTGTTACCCCCTCCATTGTTTTCCCCCTACCATCCCCTCCCTCCCTCCCTTCCCTGAGGTTCTTTTTTTTTTTTTTGATTGTGATTAAATGATTACATAATTTCAAAGTCACAAGTTCATTCTAACTTTACTGGAGCAAATTGTCTATCACAGTCTGTAATATATAACAGTGTTCACATGTTATATACCATATTTGTGATCAGCAGCATGGGGATATTTAGTAGTGGTTCAACCAGATGAGCGGGAGTTCTTTGTTTCTTAAGTCCTGTTAGTTTTGTCGTATCACCTAACATTTTGGATTTAGCATCCACTTATCAGGGAGACCATGTACCGTTTGTCTCTTCGTTCTTGGCTTACCTCGCTCAACATGATTCCTTCTAGCTCCATCCATTTCCCTGCAAATGCCATTATTTTGTCATTTCTAATGGCTGCATAATATTCATTGTGTATAGATACCACAATTTTTGGATCCATTCATCTGTGGTGGGCATCTAGGTTGTTTCCATATCCTAGCTATTGTGAACAGTGCTGCAATAAACATGGAGGTGCACGTGTCCTTGTATATTGGTTCCTGTTGTTCAGGGTAGATGCCTAGAAGTGGTATGACTGGGTCATAAAGAAGGTCAATCTTTAGCTTTCTAAGGACCCTCCAGACTGCTTTCCAAAGTGATTGTATAAGTGTACATTCCCACCAGCAGTGTAATAGGGTTCCTCTTTCTCCACATCCCCTCCAGCATTTGTCGTTGGCTGATTTGTGGATGTGGGACATTCTGACTGGGGTAAGGTGGTATCTCAGGGTTGTCTTTATTTGCATTTCCTTCACCACCAGGGATGATGAACATTTCCTCATGTGTTTCTTTGCCATTTTTATTTCTTCATTTGAGAAGTCCCTCTTTAATTCCCTTGCCCATTTAGTAATTGGTTTGTTAGGTTTGGGAGGGATTAGTTTCTTGAGTTCCCTGTATATACAGGATGTTAACCCCTTGTCTGATATATTGCTGGTAAATATTTTTTCCCAATTAGTTGGTTGTCTTTCTAGCTTAGTTGCGATAGATTTAGCTGTGCAGAAGCTTTTTATTTTAAGGTAGTCCCATTTGTCGAGTCTCTCTCCAACTTGTTGTGACCCTGGGACTCTGTTCAGGAAGTTCCTCCCTGTGCCTATTAGTTCAAGAGTCTCTCCTACTCTGTCCTGCAGTAGTTTCAGAGATTCAGGTTTAATGTTAAGGTCTTTAATCCATTTTGAGTTGATGTTGGTGCATGGTGATAGGCTGGGGTTCACTTTTAATTTTCTGCATGTGGCTGCCCAGTTTTCCTAGCACCAGCGGTTGAAGAGGCTGTGTTTCTCTTCCATTGTATGTCTTTGGCTCCTTTGTCGAATATCAGCTGGCTGTAGACCTGTGGATTTATTTCTGGATCTTCTATTCTGTTCCATTGGTCTTCGGGTCTGTTTTTGTGCCAGTACCATGCTGTCTTTGTTATTATAGCTCTGTAGTAGAGTTTGAAGTTTGGCATGGATAGCCCTCCCATATTGTCTTTATCCCCTAGAATTGTTTTGGCTATTCTACGTCTTTTGTTGTTCCATATAAATTTTTGGACTGTTTTCTGTATTTCAGTGATGTACGTCATTGGGATTTTAATAGGAATTGCATTGAATTTGTATATTAGTTTTGGAAGTATCACCATCTTTACTATATTGTCGGCCTATCCAGGAGCATAGGAGGTCTTTCCATTTCCTAGTGTCTTCTGCAATTTCTTTCTTTAACTTTTTATAGTTCTCATTAAATAGTTCTTTTACATCTTTGGTTAGGTTAATTCCTAAATATTTTATTTTTTGGGAGGTTATTGTGAATGGGGTTGCTCCCTTTATTTCCCTCTCTTCCTGTACATTATCAGTGTATAGGAAGGCAACTGATTTTTGTGGGTTTATTTTGTATCCTGCTATTTTGCCGAAGTGACTTATGATTTCTAAAAGTTTGAGGATGGAGTTTTTGGGATCGTGGAGGTATAGTATCATGTCGTCTGCAAAAAGGGATAGTTTAACTTCTTCTTTCCCTATGCGGATCCCTTTAATGTCTTTTTCTTGCCTTATTGCCCTGGCTAAGGGTTCTAGGACTATGTTGAAGAGGAGTGGAGACAGTGGGCATCCTTGCCTTGTTCCTGATTTTAGGAGGATTGGTTGTAGCTTTTCCCCATTAAGTATAATATTGGCTATTGGTCTGTCATAAATGGCTTTTATTGTTTTTAGAAATGTTCCTTCTATTCCTATTTTCTCCAGAGCTTTTAGCGTGAATGAATGTTGAATTTTATCAAAGGCCTTTTCTGCATCTGTGGCGATAATCATGTGATTCTTGACCTTGGCTCTGTTGATATGTTGGATTACATTTATTGACTTACGTATGTTAAACCATCCCTGTGTCTCTGGGATGAAGCCTACCTGATCATAGTGTATTATTTTTTTTATGTGTTTCTGGATTCTGTTAGCTAGAATCTTGTTAAGGATCTTTGCATCTGTGTTCATCAAGGAAATTGGCCTGTAATTCTCCTTTTTGGTTGGGTCTTTGCCTGGTTTGGGGATGAGTGTGATACTGGTTTCATAGAATGAGTTTGGGATAGCTCCCTCCTTCTCTGTTTCTCTGAAGAGCTTGAGGAGTATGGGTATTAGTTCTTGTTTAAAGGTCTTATAGAATTCTGCTGTGAATCCATCTGGTCCTGGGCTTTTTTTTGTTGGAAGACTTTTGATAGCTTCCTGTATCTCATTATAGGATATTGGCTTATTTAATTGGTTAACTTCTTCTTTGCTCAGTTTGGGTAACTTGTATTTCTCTAAAAATGCATCCATTTCCGCCAGATTTTCTTCCTTTAGAGAGTATAGCTTTTGAAAGTAGTCTGTTACAATTGTTTGGATATCTTGGGTACGTGTTGTGATGTTTCCTGTGGCATCCCTAATCCTATTAATATGGGTTTCCTCTCTTCTTTTTTTAATTAATCTTGCCAACGGGCCATCAATTTTGTTTATTTTTTCAAAGAACCAGCTTTTTGTTTGGTTTATTTTGGTTATGGTTTTCTGATTTTCTAATTGGTTAATCTCTGCTCTTAATTTGGTTATCTGGCTTCGTCTAGTAGCTTTAGGTCCCATTTTTTCTTGTTTTTCTAGCTGTTTTAGTTGCAACATGAGATTATTTACTTGGTCTGTCTCCATTCTCTTGATGTGGGCACTGAGGGCAATAAATTTGCCCCTCAGGACTGCTTTTGCTGTGTCCCACAAGTTTCTTTGTGAGGTGTTTTCATTTTCATTGAGTTGTAGGAAGTGCTTTATTTCTTCTCTGATCTCTTCTGTTACCCAGGCCTTGTTAAGGAGTGTGCTGTTCAATTTCCATGTATTAGAGAAATTTCTGCGGTATGCTTTGTTATTGAGAGCTAGCTTGATTCCACTGTGGTCAGATAGGATACAGGGGATTATGTCGATCCCTTTGTATTTGCTTAAGTTCCTTGCATGAACTATGATATGGTCTATTTTGGAGAAAGTTCCATGAGCTGCTGAGAAGAATGTGTACTGTGTTGTTTTAGAGTGAAATACTCGGTAGATGTCAGTTAATTCCGCTTGAAGTATGGCCTCACTTAATTCGGTAGCTTCTTTGCCAATCCTCTGGTTGGTAGACCTGTCCTTTGGTGAGAGTGGCGTGTTAAAATCTCCTAGTATTATCGTATTGGGATCTATTTTATTCTGTAAGTTTGAGAGCATTTGTTTGACATATCTGGGTGCACCAATATTTGGGGCATATAAGTTGATGATGGTTATATCCTCCTCTTGGATTGTTCCCTTCATTAATATGTAGTGTCCATCCTTGTCTTTCTGTACTGATTTTAATGAAAAGTTTATTTTGTCAGATATCAGGACAGCTACACCTGCTTTCTTACTGGGGGCATTTGATTGGTAGATCCTTTTCCACCCCTTCACTCTGAGTTTGTTTGTATGTTTGGCTGAGAGGTGAGTCTCCTGAAGGCAACAGATGGATGGGTCTTGTTTTCTGATCCAGTCCTCAGTTCGTTTTCTTTTAATTGGTGAATTCAGCCCATTTATATTAAGAGAAAGTGTAGAGAGATGCATTGTTGTCCCTGCCATTCCGTTTTCCTAAGTTTTTCTTCTTTCCTTTCCTCCTGTGCTTGCTCAGTTAGACTTTGAGTAATGCCTGTTTGGGGCAGGTCCCAGTTCCTGGTTGCTTTCTTCAGGTTGTGTCCCCCCTCTTAGAATTCTTTGTAATGCTGGCTTAATGTTTATGTATTCATTTAGTTTTTCTTTGCTATTAAAAGTTTTCAGGTCTCCATCGAATGTGAATGCTAGCTTTGCCGGGTATATCAGTCTGGGTTGGCAGTTATTGGCTCTCAGGGCTCGTATGGTGCTTTCCCAGGCTTTTCTTGCATTCATTGTTTGTGTGGAGAGAACTGCAGTGATTCTAATTTTTTTCCCGTTGTAGTATAGCTCCTTCTTCATTTTTTCTGCATGCAGGATTGTTTCCTTATTATTCAGATCTATCATTTTTACTATAATGTGTCTATAAGTGTTTCTCCTGGGATCTTGCTTGTTGGGGGTTCTATAAGCTTCTGTAATGTAGTTAAGATGGTCGTTTTTGAGGTGGGGAAAATTTTCATTGATTATCTTGTTAAATAGGTGTTGCATTCCCTTGCTCTGGAATTCCTCACCTTCGTCCACTCCGATTATGCGAAGGTTAAATTTCTTGGCATTATCTGCTTGCTCTTGAATTTCCCTTTGGTTTAATTTGAGTGATTTTTCCATATTTGTCACTTTTTGGTCCAGTTGGTGTATTCTGTCTTCTGTATCTGACACTCTACCTTCCATTTCATTCACTCTGTTGACCGTGGCTTCTATTGTGGTTTGCATGGAGGAAATGGATCCCTTTATGGATTCAATGTTGGTTCTCACCTCATTGAGAGGTGAGATCAGTATGCATTACCTCTTATTTGGTGTTTATCTCACTTCTTACTGAGGTTTGTGCAGCTTCTATTTTTGCATCCAACTTTTGTTTGATATCCTGTATCTCTTTTGATAGTTCATCCTTGTGCTCTTTCAATTTCTGATCCATTTCTCGCTTTATTTCTTGAGTCATTGCCTCCAGCAACCCTTGGATGTAGCTTTTGTCTTCCATTCCTGCTTTGCTCCCACTGGGGCTCTCCCCTGCCTGGCTGCTGGCTTTTGAGGTGAGCTTGCTCTCCTGGGTGGTGGTAAACCTTGTGATTTTTCTCTGTGATTTTCGCATGGGGGTTCAGGAGACTGCTCTGCAATTTTGTTTCCGTGTGTCTGTCTTTGCTTGGTTGCTGATTCTGTATTGGTAGAGAGAGTCTGTGCCTGCTCTGGGTTCTGTTGGGAGCCTATTTCCAGCTGCCATTCTGACTTACTTAGGATTCTCAGCTCTCTGCTGTAGATTGCTGGCAATTCCCGCCTTTGGAAGGGTTGAGCAGCCTAGACTGCTTGTGTTTGCTCCTACGGTGCTCTTGGGAAGATCAGATGCTCTGGATGCACTCTCCCAAATACTGGAGTCTGCTATGGGCTCCTGATGTGTTTTTGTTTGTTTGTTTTGGGCTGGTTGTGGGCTTGAACTCTAGGTTTGGGTGCTGTCCCTCAGCTCTTCAGCTCAAGGCTGGCACCCTACCATTTGAGCCACAGCACCACTTCTGACCCTTTTTGCTTTTGTGATGCTGAGGAATCAGATCCAGGGCCTCATGCATCCAAGACTAGCACTCTATTGCTGAGCCGCCTTATCAGCCTGAGCTCCTGCTTACTATCAGGTGCTGGCAGCCTGTGTTGCCCAATTCCCAGCCTAGGGTATATGGGTGGAGTTTTGGTGGGGTTTGGGCTTCTCTTGTCCTGAGCCTCCAGGTCTTTTGTTGTCACAGGCGTGCTTCCCGGGGAGTGTTGTTTCCTCGTTTTCTCCCCTCTGTTGAGGCGTATGCTCAGCCTTTTACTTCAGTTGGGAGCTCTGGTCTCCCTTGAGGGATACACTGTCCCCTGTGGGGTACTCACCCTGGACCTGGTTGTTTCTGTGTGGTGTAGGTCATCAGTTGTTGTTGTAATCCGAGTTCAGTTGGGGTGGTTGCGGGCTGGGTTGGGCGGCCCCCGCCCGGTCATTGCGATCGCGATTGGGCGGGTGGTCTGCTGACAGGTCCCTTTGTCGTGCTGCTGGTGCCAGGCGGCTTTGGCGGGATGGAGCCTCTCTGCTTTGGTGGAGAGTGAGGGGTGGGGGTGGGATCCTCGTGGAGACTCCCGGCTGGTAGGTTTCTCTGTTCCTGGCAATCTGCTGTTCTGCAATCCGGTACCTGGTGATCTGCAAGCGGCCCCCTGTGTCTCTGGGGTTCCGGCAGCCCCCGCCAGGCCGGCTGGCCGGTGGCTTGGCGCACTGCCGCGGGGCCAGTGAAGGTTGGGGGAGGGGTCTTTGCTCTTCTCTGTTCTGAAATTATTCTTTTCCTCTCTTTCTTTTTTTGTTATTTTCCACCTCTGGTTTTTCTCTGAGTGTTTGTCTTTTTGTTGTTGTCGGTCTGTTGGGGAGATTAAGCGTTGGAACTCGAACTCTCTTTTTGGTTGGAGAGAGCTGTGGCGTTTCCCTACTGCCCCGTCGCCATCTTGGTCCCCTCTCCTCCTGAGGTCTGTTCTTGTGCCAGGTGTTGTGATTACTATGGCTTTGTAGTAGAGTTTGAAATTTGGTATTGATATTCCTCCAGCACTGTTTTTTCTGTTGAGGATCATTTTTGTTATTTGGGGTCTTTTATTGTTTCATATGAATTTTTGGATTGCCTAAGAAGAGGTGTTTCTTTGTTGCTGTTTTTTTCTTTCTTTTTTTCTTCTTCTTTACAAGTCATGAGGCTTGAACTCAGGGCTTGGGCACTGTCCCTGAGCTGCTTTTGCTCAAGGCTAAGACTCTACCACTTGAGCCACAGCACCACTTCTGGCTTTTTCTGTATGTGGTACTGAGGAACTGAACCTAGGGCTTCATGCATGCTAGGCAAGCACTTTACCACTAAGCCACATTCCCAGCCCTGTTTTTGTTTTGTTTTGTTGTCTTTTTTTTGGTTGGTCATGGGGCTTGAACTCTGGGCTTGGGTGTTGTCCCTGTGCTCTTTAGCTCAAGTTGAGTGTTCTATGACTTGAGCCACAGCACCACTTTCTGTTTTTGTTTTCTTTTTGTCTTGTTTGTTTATCTGTCTTTGGGAGGCTAAGAGGACCCAAAAATGGTGGGACAAAGGTGAATAAATGCAGCAGTGGTACTCACTAGACACTGTTGAAAATGAACTATACAACTTGTGGAACTGGGAGAAAGCAATAGAAGGGATGACATAGTCTAGAAAGAAATGTACTTATCACCTGACTTATATAACTGCAACCCCTCTGTACATCACCTTTGTAATAGCAGTTTAAAAAAGAGGAAAAAAATCTATTCTGTGTTAAATTTTATTTGTATTTTACCAACAAGTAATTCTTCCCTATTTTCATGTTGCTTAGCTGTCCTTGATTCAGCTGTTACATCTGGTCCATACTATTCGAAGACCTTTCTTATGAGAGATGGAAAAAATACACTGCCTTGTGTGTTTTATGAAATTGTGAGTATTTAAATTATTCTTTGAAAAGACTTTGCCAACAAAACATCAAAGTGCAGGCCAAAATTCCATTGTAATATAAATTGTTTACATTTGAATATTTTATTTGGTTTTCTTTCTTTTTTCTTTTTCTTTTTTTTTTTTTTGTCGGTCGTGGGGCTTGAACTCTGGGCTTGGGCACTGTCCCTCAGCTCTTCAGCTCAAGGCGAGCACTCTACCACTTGAGCTACAGTGCCACTTTCGGTTTTCTGGTGGTTTATTGGAGATAGGAGTCTCATGGTCTCTCCTGCCCGGGCTGGCTTTGAACCACGATCCTCAGATCTCAGCCTCCTGAGTAGCTAGGATTACAGGCGTGAGCCACCAGCGCCCGGCCTATTTGGTTTTATTTCTGATAGAGTTGTTTATTTGTATAATATGGAGAGATTAGTTATTGTGATTTAGATGTTATTTTAGGAATATAGTGTAGAATGTAAGGAGTAAATGGCTACTTCCCTCAAAAGAGTTACAATCTCAGGTAAAAAGATACATTAAAAAATTAAATGCTCTCCTAGCATTTTCATAGGTTCTCCTCCAGGAAGTGGGGTTAGCATTTGGTAGCTGGTGCCAAAAGAAAAATCTTTGATTACATCCTTGACCCGGTATTGTACTAGGGACAACTGTCATTCAACCTCTAGTCATAGCTACTTTGGAGGCTGAGATCTGAGGACTGCTATTGGAAGGTAGGCTAGGCAGGAAAAGTTCATGAGACTCTTATCTCCAGTTAACACTAGAAAGCCAGAGCTTTGGACCTGTGGCCCAAGTATAGAGCATTAGCTTTGAGCAGAAAAGCTCAGGGACAGGGCTCAGGCCCTGAGTTCAAGATCTGGGACTGGCACACACAAAAATAAAGGCTATGATAGAAGTGTAAGTAGGGTCCTATAGAAGTGGATAGGAAGATGAAATCAGAGAAAGAATTTCAAGCAAGTAGTAGCATATCAGAACCTGTATTATTATAAGGACTAGTAAGAGCTAAACTAGAGGTAGGAAGATCTGTAAGAGATGTGGAAGAATGCTTTTTAAGATGAAGAAGCAGCATATGCAAAGATGTGAAACAAAGCCTCATTCAGCAACCTGCAAGTACCAAAACATAAAGTTTAATAAGTGTTGGGAGTAATTTATATCCAAGTGTAAGTTGGAATATAAATTAAAGGTTTGAATATAAATTAAAGGCCAAATACCTTGTGAGATCTACATATTATAAAAGGGTTTGGTTTTAGTTCTGAAATTGTCTTAAATTCTGAAAAAAGACTTGGATCATGATATTTATTTTATCATTTATTAGTTTCTTGACCTAAGCAAGTTGCTTAAAATATCTGAACTTCATTAAAAAATGGTAAAAATGGAAGATGACTTCCTACTCTGTTGATTATTTTCAGCAGTAGGAATCTGAATGATGGAATTAAGGCTTTTGGACATGGTTCCTATTTAGTTCATATAACATTGTCCATAATAGCAAAATCTCTCTGGTTGTTTCCCATCAAGAGTAATATGGAAAATTAAATTGTGGTATATTAGAATATACACATATATACATAAATATACAAGTTATATATATATAATATATATATACATATATATGTGCTCTTTGGTCTAGCACTTGTTTTATATTGATTAGACTTTTGTTGTTTGATTTGGTTCTTTGAGACTGTGTCACCCAATGAGACCTGGAATTTTAAACCCTTCTGCCTCAGCCTCTTGAGTGCTGGGATTCTAGGTATATACTACACCTAGATGTAATATAACACTTTAACCTAGAGTTGTATACCAAATGCATACTTAAACACAGAAATATACAAAATATGGTTAATCATTTATTAAAAGTTGAAATTTAGATGAAATAATGACTTTTTGATGCTTATATTTTGAAAAACAGGATCGTGAGCTTCCAAGACTGATTAGAGGCCGAGTTCACAGATGTGTTGGAAACTATGACCCAGAAAAGAACATTTTCAAATGTGTTTCTGTCAGACCAGCATCTGTTTGTGAGCAAAAAACGTTCCAAGCATTTGTTAAAATTGTAGATGCTGAGATGAAGTATTATACAAAAGCAATGAATGAAATTTAAATAGTGATAAGACAGTATAAATGGATTCATTTTATTGCTGTTTAATTTACCATTCCTGTGGTCATAGTGTTGTAAGTTTTCTGTACTTTATTTCTTGAATTAAATCCTTTAAAATGAAATTTTTGAAAAGTAATTTTAATGCGTTTGCTAAAGTGGAGCATTTGCTAAAATGTATGAATGATTTCAGATAAAAATTTTCATTGTAATATACGTAGTTACTCCTTACACTTGATATAATTCTAAAGGCTGAGAAGTGATAGTGAGTATTTTTTTTTTGTAGTTCTGTGGTTTGAAATAGTTCATACTTGTAAAGAAGATGCTTTACCACTTGAGCCATACCTCCAACCCTTTCTTGACTTTATTTTCTGGGTAGAGTTTCGATCTTCCTGTCCACACCCGTGTTTAGCTGGGAAGATATGAATTGCTTACGAACTTTATTTTTGCCTTGACTGGCCTTGAACCAAGATCCTTTTGATTTTTGCCTCCTGAGTGGCTAGGTCTATAAACATGAACAGCTTTCTTTTTTTTTTTTTTTTTTAATTTAATTTTATTTTATTTGAGAACATACTGTACAGAGGGGTTACAATTACATGGGCAGGATAATGCATACATTTCTTACCAAGCATTGCAGCCTCCTCCTTTGTTTACCCTTCACCTCCCTTCCCAGCCTCCCCCCTCCCCCCCACCCAAACCTTCCCCCCTCCCCCCCTCACACCGACATTGTAAAGCTCCTTTTTGACATGACATTTTGTACTTCTCATTGTTGCAACAGGTCCACCTGAATCCTTAAACGACTTGTTTGTCCCCATCTCCTCCACAAGTTATACTGACATCAAATATAGTGAAAGCGGGGGTTACACTGTGGGGGAGGGACATACAAAGCAACAAAGAAATAATCTTATAAATGCGTTAGAAACACATGCATGAAAGAAAAAAAAATCAAAATACATATTTAAGGGTTCGTTTTCCTAACATCACATTATCTGACCTTTTCCGCTTGACTCATACATATACTAGATATTGCAAATAAGGGAAACCATGGGACCTATGTTTCTTTGGGCCTGGCTTACTTCACTTAATATAATTTTTTCCAAGCCTTTCCATTTCCTAACAAATGGGGAAATGTCATTCTTTCTGATGGAGGCATAGAATTCCATTGTGTATATATACCACATTTTCTTGATCCATTCATCTACTGAGGGGCATCTGGGTTGGTTCCAGATCTTAGCTATGGTAAATAATGCTGCAATAAACATAGTTGTGCTGGTAACTTTAGTGTGGTCTTGTTTGTAAACATTTGGGTAAATGCCCAAAAGTGGGATTGCTGGGTCATAGGGGAGTTCTATGTGAAGTCTTTTGAGGAACCTCCATACTGCTTTCCAAAGTGGTTGAACAAGTTTACATTCCCACCAACAATGAAGTAAGGTTCCTTTCTGTCCACATCCCCTCCAGCATCTGTTGTTGTTAGAGTTCTTGATTTTTGCTGTTCTTACTGGAGTGAGGTGATATCTCAATGTTGTTTTGATTTGCATTTCTTTTATGGCTAGGGATGTTGAACATTTCTTCATGTGTCTATTGGCCATCCTTCTTTCTTCTTCAGAGAAGTTTCTCTTTAAGTCTTTCGCCCACTTATTTATTGGGCAGTTGTTTCTTTGAGGATTTGTTGTTGGGGGGTTTAATTTTTTGAGTTCCAAGTATATTTTATATATGAGACCCTTGTCCATTGTATGGCTAGTAAAGATCTTTTCCCAATCCGTGGGCTTTCTAGTCATCTTGCTAGCTATGTCATTTGCCCTGCAGAAGCTCTGCAACCTCATGCAATCCCATTTGTCCAACCTTTCTTTGATTTGTTGTGTTTCTGGGTCTCTATTCAGAAAATTTCGGCCTGAGCCAAGGAGACCTAGGGTTTCTCCTATTCCATCCTGTAATGTTTTCAGAGTGTCTGCTTTGACTTCAAGGTCTTTGGTCCATTTGGAGTTGATTCTGGTGCAGGGTGATATATAAGGATCTAGCTTTAGTTTTCTACATGTAGTTAACCAATTTTGCCAGCACCATTTACTGAAGAGGCTCTTTCTTCCATTCTATTGTTTTTGCTCCCTTATCGAAGATTAGATGGCTATAGGTCTGTAGGTTCATTTCTGGGTTTTCAATTCTATTCCATTGGTCCTGAGGTCTGTTCATGTGCCAATACCAAGCTGTTTTGATTACTATGGCTTTATAGTAGAGTTTGAAATTTGGTATTGATATTCCTCCAGCAGTGATGAACAGCTTTCTTATCTGTTAGGTACGTCTTTAATGTGGGATAATAGTCCATTTATTCTCCAAACAAACATCAGACTTAGCAGAGGTAATTCTAGAAGCATTCCCATCGTCAGGACTTTAAAAAAGTCATTAATAGAGATTTTATTTTCTTTTTTATTAGCTTGCATCAGTAGTGCAAACCAGCTGGGCACCAGTGGCTCATGCCTATTAATCCTGGCTAGTCAGGAGGATGAGAGGAGAAGAAAGATCATAAAAGATCATGAGACTCTGAACCAGGAAAAACAAAGTAGAGGTGTGGCTCAAGTGGTAGCAGAAAGTACCTGTACACACGCATACACACATACACAGAAAAAGAGGGTTTCATTATGATAATTTGCACTTAGGGTATTTTCAACAACTTTACCTCCTTTTAAATCCTCCTTCATTCTCCCGTTTTTAAATCAGTACTTTGTAGGTTTAAGTATGCTGTTTTCATATGTGTTTAAAATACTTCAACCTTCTTCACTCCTCCAGTACTATACTATCCCGTTTCCCCTCCCACTGGTTCTCCACTAACAAGACCTTATGCCCCATTCTTAGATTCTTTTTAGGTCTAGATTCCAGTGATATTTGGCTGTTTCGAGCTTGCTTTATTCCTTTTTTATGCCAGTACTGGAGCTTGAACTCAGGGCCTGAGTGCTGTTCTTTAGCTTTTTTGTTCAAGGCTGATGCTCCTGGCTTTTTGGTGTTAATAGAAGATAAGAATCTTGCAGACTTTTCTGCCTGGGCTGACTTCTATCCTTTATCCTCACTGAGATCTTAGCTTCCTAAGTAGCTAGAATTGTAGATGTGAGTCTCCAGTGCCCAGCTAAATTTGCTTTTTATTGTGATTTTCTTAAAGATACATATTTCCATTATTCTTTATGGATGATTAATACTCCATAAGGTGTGTGTGTGTGTGTACATATATTTCACATTTATCCATTTATGAGTGTGACACCTAGGCTGTTTTCAAAGTTTGACTATCATGATAAACATGGGTGTGCAAGTGTCTATGTCATATGCTAGTTTACATTTCTTATTGTTTCTTGATTATGGTAATTGTTTCCTTCGATATGTAGAAACTTCTTAATGCAATCTTACTTGACATTTCTTCATGTCTGTTTTTGTGCCAGTAGCATGCTATTTTTGTTACTGTGTATCTGTACTACAATGTGAAGTTCAGTATTGTGATTCCTCCAACATTTCACTTTTCAGTTAGGATAGGTTTGGCTATTTCAGGTCTTTTGAGCTTCCAAATGAATCTTATAATTTATTGTTCTGTTTCTATGAAGAATGACATCAGAGTTTTGATGAATATTTCATTTCTGCAGATTGTTTTCCGTACTGGAGATATTTTCACAATATTGATTCTGTTGATTCAGGAGCATGGGAAATCTTTGCATCTTCTGGAGTCATCTTCAATTTCTTCAGAGTTTTATAGGTTTTTATTGTTGTTGTTTTTCACTTCCTTATTTTAAAGTAAGATTTTTTTTCCTGAGGCTACTGTGAATGGTATTGTTTCCTCAGGATATAGAAAAGCTATTGATTTTTATCTGTTAATTTTATATCCTGCTATATTACCTAAGTTTTTTTCAAATCAGATGTAGAGCTTTTGTGGAATCTGTTAAGCTGAGGACCTTTTATCTATGATAAAAGGGATAATTTGACTCCTTTCCTCCCCAATTAAATCTCCCCAATTTATTTCTCTTGCTGTTCTAGTTAGGAATTCCAGTATGTATTTTTAATATGAATAGAGGGAGTGGACATCCTACCGTTGTTCTTGACTTTAGAGGAAATTCATCAATTTTCCTTTTAATTGATGTTAACTATAGGTTTATTATATATATATTCTTTGTTATGTTGACAAAAGATTTTAATATTCCTAGTTTCTTCAGAGTTTTTATTAAGGGATGTTGAATTTGGTCAAAGTTTTTCTGCATCCACTGAGAGAGAATCATGTATTATGATCATGTATTATGTCCCTGTTAATATATTGCTGTTAATATATGCTGTGTTACTTTTATTGAGTTATATTTGTTGAACTACCATGCATTTGTGAGGTGAAACCAACTTGACCATGGCCAGTGATCTTTTTTAATATGCTGTTTAGTTTTCAATATTTTATTGATACTTTTTGAATTTAGTTTATCATTGAAACTGGTTTATACTTTTATTTTATTTTTATTTTATTTTTCTGGTCCTGAGGCTTGAACTCTGGGCTTAGGTGCTATCTCTGAGCTTCTTTTGCTCAAGGCTAGACCTCTACCACTTGAGCTACAGGGCCACTTCTGGCCTTTTCTGAGTAGTTTAATGGAGATAAGGGCCTCATGGACTTTCCTGCTGGGGCTGGCTTTGAACTGCAATTCTCAGATCTCAGCCTCCTGAGTAGCTAGGATTACAGGCAAGAGCTACCAGTGCCTGGATAATTGTCAACAGTGCCTGTTGTCATTGTCATTTGATATCAAGGGAATACTGGCTTAGTAGAATGAGTTTGGTAGAACCCCTTCCCTTTCTATGTTCTAGGTAGTTTTTGGAGTATTAGTGTTAATTCTTCTTTAAGGGTCTAACTGACTTAGACAGTGAATCCATCCGATCTTGGACTTCTTTTTTTATTTTTTTGCTGGTCCTGGGGTTTGACCTCTGGCCTGGGCACTGTCCCAGAGCCTCTAGTACCCAAAGCTAGCTCTCTACCACTTGTGTAATGACTAAGATTGAGGTGTTATTTCTCATGCTAGATTAAGTATTATGGCTCAGCAACTAGACATTCACCTATATGTTCAGAGCAGTAGGCCTGACCTCCAGCAATACTCATTGAAATAACTAGCTAGCTAGAGTCTTTTGTAGAAGAGTGGGTAAGTTTTCTGCTTTGAGGCCACTTTCAGTATAGAAGCTTCTGCCAGTGTTTGGTTCTTGGAACAAATCTACCACCTGCTGGACACAAAAGGAGGGGCCACTGAATGCTTCTATAAAAAATTATACTTTGAGGCCAAGTGCTGGTGACTCGTATCCTACCGAGTTACTCAGGAGGCTGAGATCTGAGAATGGTGGTTCAAAGCTAGCACAGGCAGGAAAGTTCATGAGACTCATATCTCCAATTAACCACCAGAAAACTGGAAGTAGCACTGTGGCTCAAATTGGTAGAGTACTAGCCTTGAGCAAAAAGAGCTCAGGGATAGCAATTATACCCTATTTCAAGCCCCATGACTGACTGAACCCCCCCAATTATATATATGTATATATTTGTATATATATATGTATATGTTTATGTATTTTATATATGTATGTATTTTTTTTGTTGGTCGTGGGGCCTGAACTCTGGACTTGGGCACTGTCTTTCAGCTGTTTAGTTCAAGGCTTGTGTTCTGCCACATTAGCCACAATGCCAAACTTCTGTTTTTTTCTGCTTATGTGGTACTGAGGAATGGAACCCAGGGACTCATGCATGCAAGGGCAAGCACTGTACCACTGAGTCAAGTCACCTTCCCAGGTCCAAAATTACATTTTTATTATCCTTAATAAGAATTATATTTTTATATCCTTAAGTTTCCTTTTCATTATTCTCCCCATTCCTCTGAACCCTACCCCTCCCCTCAATTTTGTTTTGTTTTTCTTTTTATTATCCTTAGGTTGTCATACAGAGGAGTTGCAATTTGACAATGTCACCCCTCCCTCCCTAGCCTTTCCCTGTAGGATATACATTGGATTCTTGACTGTCAAAATAAAAATTCAGCAAAATAAAACACCGGGAAGCAGGTATTCAAAAGGAGTAAGTTGGTGTCAAGGGGAAAAGGTAACAAGATAGAAGCTTTTTAAAAGTTATTAATTTAAGAAAGTTATCTTGAGAGCTGCACTGGGCATTGGTGGCTCATGCCTCTAATCCTAGCCATTTAGGAGGCTGAGATGTGAGGGTGAAAGTTAAGTCAGCTAGGGCAGGAAAGTCTGTGTAATTAACTGCCTGAAAGCCTGGAGTGTAGCTGTGGCTGAAGTGACACAGCACTAGCCTTGAGCATAAAAGCTCAGACAGTGTGCAGGCTAGGCTTAGAGTGCAGGCCGCAGGACTGCCATACTTACAAGTAATATCTTTAAGTAATTGCACAAAGGAGTTTCAATTCAACATATAGTTTATAAGTACAGTTCATCTGGGTCAGAGTCACCCCTTAGAAGCTTTTGTTTGATGCAGAGAGCACTGCCATTTGTGGGCTAGGTAGGTTCCCACTTGCACTACAGGATCCCCACTTTGTTTCTCCAAGATCATCAAGAGTCCAAGCCTAAGAGTATGCTTCAACCCTGAATGTGCTTAGACATCTGAATTTGCCAGTGAGTGGGGAGCATACTACCTTGAGTGACAGAATTGCTCTGCTTGCTGGCCTCAATGCTTATAGACCCCATTTAGAAGTTAATTTCCCTGTGGATGTTTCATGATTCAGACTGTCTTGATTATAAGTCACCCATCCTGTCAGTAACACACTGCAAGATTCAGTTTCCACTGACAGGTTTCAGTTATTCTAGGCCCATTCAGCAGTCTGGTTGTGGAAGTCACATGACTCGGGGGGTCTGGGCATCAGCTCTGACCTACCAAGGAGTCAACACATAGCTAGGAGGCAGGCCTTTAGAGACTGAACATTAAGCCAGCCCCCAAGCAAGCTGTGCTCCTTATTCTGCTTCAGGTGATGTTACTGACTCAAGCCTTGGACTGTTTGATACGATTGCTTGATAGGGACTACTTACCAGGGAGAGTGAGGCCTTCAGCCACTGCCTTCTTCATTGCTCCCAGAACTCCTTAGTACTTAAACTTCTCTGGGAAGAGATTGAGATTGTGAGGATCTCAGTTTGAAGCTAGTTGGGGCAGGAAAGTCTTTGAAGTTTTTTTTTTTTTTTTTTTTTTTTTGAGTTGTGGTATTTGAAATTAGGACCTGGGCAATGCCTATGAACTTTTTTTGCTAAAGGCTAGTGCTCTACCACTTTGAGTCACAGAGCCACTTCTGGCTTTCTGGTGGTTAAAATTAAGAGATAAGAGTCTCATAGGCTTTTTTTGCCTAGGCTGGCTTCGAGCCTCAATCCTCAGATCTCAGCCTCTTGAGTAGCTAGGATGACAGGCATGAGCCACTGGTGCCTAGCTAGTCTGTGAGTTTTTTTTTTTTTATTATTTAGAGAATACTTTATTAGTTTCTGTAATCAAACCCACGTAGATAAGACCTTACATATTTAATACAGTGCATTTACTCCTGTACAAATGGAAAAAAATTAAGCTTAACATTTCTAGACCAATATGGCTATTAATTTCTGTACAATGCCAACTCAACACGGTAAACTGGGATACTTTTTCCAAAGTTGACAGCACAGCTAAAGTTTCCAAAAATTCAAATTATATATATGTATATATATTTATATTTAAAATATAAAAAGACCAATAATAGCAGTATGTTATGCATAAATAGCAGCAACAGCTTTTCCAGGTTCTGCCTGGAATCATCCTCAATCCTCATATCTCAGCCTCTTGAGTAGTTAGGATGACAGGCATGAGCCACTGGTGCCTAGCTAGTCTGTGAGATTTTTATCTCCAGTTACCTTCCAAAAAGCTGGAAATGGAGCTGTGGCTTAAGTGGTTGCCTTCAGTGAAAAAACACAGAGTGTGGGCTGGGAAAGTGGCTCAGTGGTAGAGTGCTTACCTCACATGCTTGAGGCCCTGGGTTCGATTCCTCAGCACCACATAAACAGAAAAAGCTGGAAGTGGTGCAGTGGCTGAAGTGGTAGAGTGCTAGCCTTGAGCTGAAGAGCTGACAAAAAAAACCTCAGGGAGAGTTTCTAGGCCATGAGATCAAACCCAGATCTGGCACACATACACAAAACGCAGCAACAAAAAACTTCTCTAGGACCACATCAGATTGTCTTTCTCTCAACTACTTCTCCTGGTTGTCACCCAGACATTGTATTGGTGTGTCCCAAGATCCCATGACCCATGATAGTTCCTTGTCTTTAGGACCCTTTTGAATATCTGTCTCAAACTTAGATCCTCTCTCAAGTCAATATCTAGCTAATGTATTCTAAGAGAATTTCTTTGTTGAGTGTAGTCTTTGTCACCTGAGCAGTCATTTCACTGTCTAATCAAACCCCTGCATTGGGTCTAAGGGCTTGTAGTAGATGTAGACTTACCTTGTGCCTAGAATTATCCATCTGACACCAGGGATGTCACATTTACCTTGTGATATGTCTTCAGCTCCTAGGCTTGGAACTATATGTTGCATTTCTTTGTTGCCTATGTTTCTCCATGGTTTTCTACTGTCCAGTCTTCTTGTTATGACTCCTGATGTTTTTAGTCTCTTTCTTCAGAATATAGACTCTCCTGTGTTACCTGACTTCTAATTGAGAGCCAAATAGTGGGTATTTGTAATCTCTTAGTACTGTTTGGAACTACCACTTTATTCAGCTCATTTAGTCATGCTTTTCTTTCTTTTTTTTTTTTTGTCCATCGTGGGGCTTGAACTTTGGGCGCTGTCCCTCAGCTCTTCAGCTCAAGGCGAGCCCTCTACCACTTGAGCTACAGCGCCACTTCCGGTTTTCTGGTGGTCTATTGGAGATAGGAGTCTCACTGTCTCTCCTGCCCCGGCTGGCTTTGAACCTCGATCCTCAGATCTCAGCCTCCTGAGTAGCTAGGATTACAGGCATGAGCCACCAGCGCCTGGCAGTCATGCTTTTCTTTTACAGTGTTTTATTAGCTTCTATTATTTTTGTACACAGGGAAATTCATTGTGATATTTTTATACATGAATACAGTGTATCCCTTACCCCTTATCCCCACTTCTAAGACAATTTTAACAAGTTTACCTGTTGTATTTTCATATATATGAATAAGCTTTACCAAAATCAATCTCATTTACCTTGTCCATTTACCCACCTCCTCCCATTGGTAGCTCCCAACAGATCATGTTTTACTTTCCTGTAACTTACTTATTTTTTAGTGTGTATTTATTGCACCAAGAGGTTTCATCATGGTATTCAGGGATGCATATATATATATATATATATATATATGTATGTAAGACATACATAAAACATTAATTTTTATTTTATTTTTTTGAAAATTTAAAACTTTTATTATCTTTAAGAGGTACAAATAAGTTCCCATTCTACAAAACAGTATATGAGTACAAAGTGTCTGACAACACTGTCACCCAGCTCTCTTAGCCCATCCCTTCTCTTGCTTTTTTTAAATTGAGATTAGGTGATTACATAAATTTCACCTATTACACAGTATTGTAGAATAGTGATACTTAAGAGTCACAAACACACTTTAATTTTCATAAGGCAAATTGTCATTATCATGGTCTATGCAGTTTGGGAATTGTATGAGCTTTGACAATACAAGTTATTTTTTCCACATCAGGTGATGTTTACATTTATTCTGTTACTCCTCCTGGCTTCCCTCTGTTGCATGCATATATCTATCATATATATGGACTAAACCATGGAGTCATTTAGCAATGATATGACAAAATGGGTGGCTGTCCTTTGTTTTCCATATCTTCTTGTATTTTGGCTTTAGCATCCACATATCAGGGAGACCATGTGCTGTTTGTCTCTTTGTTCTTGGCTTACTTTGCTCAAAATAATCTGCTCTAGTTCCATCCATTTGCTTACAAATGCCATTATTTTGTTCTTTCTGTTGGCTGCATAATATTGTATATAGATACCATGATTTTTGGATCCACTCATCTGAGTTTAATTTTTAATTTTTATTGTTTTTTTATTGTGATTATGTGATTACACAAATTTTACAAATTTCACAGTATTGTGGGATAGTAACAAACACGTTCTAACACATTCTAACCTTCATGGAGCAAGTTGTTATTTCTTCCACATTGGGTGGTATATACATTTCTTTCCTTTTGCTTAGTGTTAGCTGTTTCCTCTTCCTTGCTCATTCCCTCCCTCACATTGATGCCACTGAGTTGCTTAGTTTGTTTTGATCTATGACCAGTGCAGCTGATGGGTCCCACTGTTGTATGTTTTCCCCTGTTTCCCCTCTTTTTCTGTGTCCTCCTCCCAGTTTCCCTCTGATGTGCACATTTATCCCATATATGTAGTCAGCAGCATGGGGTCATTTAGTAATGATTCAACCAGATGAACAGAGGTCCTTTGTTTCTCGAGTCTTGTTTACTTTGTTGTATCTCCTTACATTTTGGATTTAACATCCACTTATCAGGGAGATCATGTGTCATTTGTCTCTGTTCTCTTGGCTTACCCCACTCAACATGATTTCTTCTAGTTCCATCTATTTCCCTGCAAATGCCATTATTTTGTCCTTTCTAATGGCTATATAATATTCCATTGTATATAGGTACCACAACTTTTGGGTCCATTCATCTGTAGTGGGGCATCTGGGCTGTTTCCATATCCTGGTTATTGTAACAGTGCTGCAATAAACATCGGGTTCATGTGTCCTTCTATCCTGGTTCCTGTTGTTCAGGATAGATGCCTAGAAGTGGTATGACTGGGTCATAGGGGAGGTCAATAGTTAGCTTTCTGAGGACCCTCCAGACTGCTTTCCAAAGTGGCTGTTTAAGTGCACATTCCCGTCAGCAGTGTAATGGGGTTCCTCTTTCTCAGCATCCCCTCCAGCATTTGTTGTTGGCTGGCTTTAGAATGTAGGCCATTCTGACTGGGATAAGGTGGTATCTCAGGGTTGTTTTTATTTGCATTTCCTTTACAATAGGGATGGTGAACATTTCCTCATGTGTTTCTTTGACATTTTTATCTCTTCTTCTGAGAACTCTCTCTTTAATTCCCTTGCCCATTTAGTAATGGGTTTGTTGGGTTTGGGAGGGATCAGTTTCTTGAGTTCCCTGTATATACTGGATATTAACCTGTTGTCTGATACTTTTCTGGTAAATATTTTCCCCAATTAGTTGGGGGTCTTTCTAGTTTGATTGCTATGTCTTTAGCTGTGCAGAAACTTTATTTTAAGGTAGTCCCATTTGTCAAGTCTCTCTCCAATTTGTTGTGACTCTGGAACTCTGTTCAAGAAGTTCCTGTCTGTGCTTAAAAGTTCAAATGTCTCTCCTACTCTGTCCTGCAATGGAGTACTCTGTCCATTTTTGAGTTGATGTTGGTGCATGTTGATAGGCTGGGGTCCACTTTTAGTTTTCTGCATGTGGCCTCCTAGTTTTCCCAGCACCAGTAGTTGAAGAGGCTGTGTTTCTTCTACTTTATGTCTTTGGCTCCTTTGTCAAATATCAGTTGACTGTAGGCATGTGGTTTTATTTCTGGATCTTCTATTCCATTGGTCTTTGGTCTGTTTTTGTGTCAATACCAAGCTGTCTTTGTTATTATGGCTCTGTAGTAGAGTTTGAAGTTCAACATCGAGATCCCTCCCATGTTGTCTTTTTTGCCTAGAATTGTTTTGGCTATTCTAAATCTTTTGTTGTTCCACATGAATTTTTGGACTCTTTTCTGTATTTCAGTAATTAATGTCATTGGGATTTTAATAGGAATTGCGTTGAATTTGTGTATCAATTTTGGCAGTATGGCCATTTTCACTATAGTAAGTCTGCCTATCCAAGAACATGGAAGGTTTTTCCATTTCCTGGTGTCCTCTATCATTTCTTTAAGTTTTTATAGTTTTCATTAAATAGTTCTTTTACATCTTTTGTTAGGTTAATTTCTAAGTATATTTTTTATTGTGAAAATACTGTACAGAGGAGTTACAATTACATGGGCAAGATAATGAGTACACTTCTTATCAAGCATTGTAGCCTCCTCCTTTATTTCCCCTTCCCATCCCTTCCTCTAAATATATTTTTAAGTTATTGTGAATAGGGTTGTTTCCTTGATTTCCCTTTCTGTTTGTACATTGTTGTTGTACAGAAAGGCAACTGATTTTTGTGGGTTAATTATCCTGCTACTTGGCTGAAGTGGTTTATAAGTTCTAAGAGTTTGGGGGTAGAGTTTTTGGGATCATGGAGGTATAGTATCATGTCATCTGCAAAAGGGGATAATTTATCTTCTTCCTTCCCTATGTAGATCCCTTTAGTGTCTTTTTCTTGCCTCTCTGGCTAAGGATTCCAGAACAATATTGAAGAGGAGTGGTGCCTTGTTCCTGATTTTAGGAGAATTGGTTGTAGTTTTTGCCCATTAAGTATAGTATTTGCTATTGGTCTGTTGTATATGGCTTTATTGTTTTAAGGAATGTTCCTTCTATTCCTATTTTCTCCAGATCTTTTAACATCAATGAATGTATCTTATCAAAAGCCTTTTATTCATCAATGGAGATAATCATGTGGTTCTTGACCTTGGAGCTGTTGATGTGATGGATTATTTATTGATTTACATATGTTAAACCATCCCTGCATCTCTGGGATGAAGCCTACTTAGTTGTAATGTATGATTTTTTTTAATGTATTTCTGGATTCTCTTGGCTAGATTTTTGTTAAGGATCATTGCATCTGTGTTCACCATGGAGATTGGTCTGTAGTTCTCTTTTTGTTGTTGGGTCTTTGCCTGGTTTGGGGATGAGTGTGATATTGGCATTGTAGGATGAGTTTGGGATAGCTCCCAAGCCACCTATTTCTATTTCTATTTCTCAGAAGAGTCTGAGGAATATGGGTATTAGTTCCTCTTTAAAGGTCTTACAGAATTCTCTATTGAATCCATCTGGTCTTGGGCTTTTCCTTGTTGGAAGATTTCTGATAGTTTCCTCTATCTCATTGTAAGGTATTGGCTTATTTAATTGATTTATTTCTTCTTGGTCCAGTTTGGGCAATTTGTATTTCTCTAAAAATTTATCCATTTCTGCTATGTTTTCTTTCCTTAGTGAGTATAGTTTCTGGAAATAATCCTTTATAATTATAATTGTTTGGATGTCTTGGGTGATTGTTATAATTTTTCCTGTGGCATTCCTGATCTTGCTGATTTGTGTTTCCTTTCTTTTTTTAGTTAATCTTGCTAAAGATCCATCAATTTTATTGATTTTTTTTCAAAAAAGCCCAACCTTTTGGTTTTTTAAAATCAATTTTATCTATCTCATTGATTTCAGCTCTTATTTTGCTTATCTTGCTCAGTCTAGTAACTTTAGATTCAATTTTTTCATGCTTTTCTAGCAGTTTTATTTGCAACATGAGATTATTTACCTTGTCTCTATTTTCTTGATGTGTGCACTGAGAGTGATAAACTTGCCCCTCAGGACTGCTTTTGCTGTGTCCCAGATTTTTCTTTGTGATATGTATTTATTTTCATTGAATGTGGGAACTTTTTAATTTCTTTAATTTCTTCTGTTTTCCAGATGTTGCTCAGAAGTGTGCTGTTAAATTTCCATGTATTTGAGTAATTTCTACAGTATGCTTTGTTATTGAGAACTAGCTTGATTCCACTGTGGTTGGATAGGATACAGGGGATTGTGTCAATCCCCTTGTATTTGTTTAAATTCCTGTATGAATTATGATATGGTCTATTTTGGCGATAGTTCCACGAGCTGCTGAGAACGTGTGCTGTGTCAAACTTGGTAGATGTCAATTAGTTCTGATTGAAATATGGCCTCATTTAATTTGGTGCTTCATTTTTTTTTGTTTTGTTTTGTTTTGCTAGTCACGGTGCCTGAAAACTGAGTCTGGGCACTGTCCCTCAGCTCTTCAGCTCAAGGCTAGTGCTCTACCACTTGAGCCACAGCACAACTTCCAGCTTTTTCTGCTTATGTGGTGCTGAGGAATTGAACCCAGGGCCTCATGCATGCAAGGCAAGCACTCTACCACTGAGCCACCTTCCCAGACCCAATTTAGTGTCTTCTTTGCCAATCCTCTGGTTGGTAGACCTGTCCTTTGGTAAGAGTGGGGTATTAAAGTCTCCTCATATTATAGTAGTTGGATCTATTTTGTTCTGTAAGTTTGAGAGTATTTGCTGAACATATTTGGGTGCACCAATGTTTGGGAAGTATAAGTTGATAATGGTAATATCCTCTTCTTGGATTGTTCCCTGTATTAATATGTAGTATCCTTCTTTGTCTTTTTGTTTTGATTTTAATGAAAAGTTTATTTTGTCTGATATCAGGATAGTTACTCCTGCTTTCTTGCGGGAGCATTTGCATGGTAGATCTTTCTCCATCCCTTTACTTGGAGTTTGTTCTTATGTTTGGCTGTGAGGTGGGTCTCCTGAAGGCAACAGAGAGATGGGTCTTGTTTTCTGGTGCAAACTGCAGTTCTTTCTTTTGATCGGTGAATTGAGCCTATTAATATTTATAGTTATTATAGAGAGATGCATTGTATTTCCTGTCAATTTCCTGCAGTCCTAAGTTTTTCTTCTTTCCTTTCCTCCTGTGCTTACTAAGTCAGACTTTTAGTGATATCTGTCTGATGTGGATCCCTGTTCTTGATTGCTTTCTTCAGGTTGTGTCCCCCTCTTCAGATTCTTTGTAATGCTGGCTTATGGTTTATGAATTCATTTAGTTTTTCTTTACTATTAAAATTTTTAGTTTCTCCATCGAATGTGAGTGATGATATACTCAGCATTGCTGAATATATCAGTCTGGGCTGGCAGTTATTGGTTCTCAGGGCTTGGATCATACCTTCCCTGGCCTTTCTTGCATTCAGTGTCTGTGTGGAGAGATCTGCAGTGATTCTGATTTTTTCCCTTTATAGTATAGCTCCTTCTTTGTTTTTGCTGCATGCAAGATTATTTATTTATTATTCAGATCTATCATTTTTACTATGTGTGCCTAGAAGTGTTTCTCCTGGGATCCTGTTTGTTACGTGTTCTGTATGCTTCTGTCACATAGGTAAGATGTTTTCTTTTAAGATGGGGGAAATTTTCATATTATCTTACTGAATAAGCGTTCCATTTCCTTGCTTTGATATTCCTCACCTTCATCCACTCCAATTATATGAAGGTTAAATTTCTTGGCACTGTCTGCTTTTTCTTGGATTTCCCTTTGGCATAATTTTAGTTATTTTTCTGTATCTGTGACTTTTTTTCATTTGCTGCATTTTGTCTTCTGTCTCTGATATTCTAATTTCCATTTCATTCACTCTGTTAACTATGGCTTCCATTGTGATTTGCATGGAGGAAATTGGGCCATTTATGGCTTCTATGTTGGTTCTCAGACTATTAATCACATCTCTTAGTGAGGTGTGTACTTCACCTATTTTTGCTGCTTCCCCTATTTGAAATCCTGCATCTCTTTTGATATTTAGTTTCTGTGTTTTTTAAATTTTGGATCTATTTCTCACCTTAATTCTTGAGTCATTGCCTCCAGCATCTCTTGGATGTACTGTTTGTCTTGCATGCCTGCTTTGCTTCCACTGGGGCTGCTGGCTTTTGGGGGTAGCTTGCTATCCTGGGTGCTGATAAATCTTGTAATTTTTTTTCTGTGATTTTCACATGGTGATTCAGGGATTATTGGAGGCTAATCTGGAATTCTGATTCTTTTGATCAATAGGTGGGCTGTCTTTGCTTGGTTCTGGGTTGGTTCCTGGATCAATTGATGAAGCTTGCTCTAGGCCCTGGGTTGGCTGAGAGAGTCTGTACCTGGTCGCTGTTCTGTTTTGGGGAGAGGCTGACCTTCAGCTGCTAGTCTAACCCACATAGGGCTCTCAGATGTCTTCTGGAGATCACAGGCAGTTCCTGCCTTTAGCCAAGGACTAAGCAGCTTAGACTGCTCGTGCTTACTCGTGTTCTAGATGTATTCTCCCAGATGCTGGAGTCTGCTCTAAGTTCCTGACTTTAATCAAGGACTGTCCAATCCCTGGCCTGGGATATGTAAGTGAGCCACTGGTGAGGTTTGGACTTCTGGTTCTCCTGCTCTGGATATACAGGTCTTTTGCCTTCATGGGCTTGATTCCAAGGGGATGCAGTTCCCTGTTTTACACTCCACCCTCTTCCGTGAGGCCTGTGCTTAGCTTCTGACTTCAATCATGATGGTCGGGTTATGCAGCTCAGGCACCCAATCCCCAGGCCTGGCCTTGGCTCCCAGTCCCCTGCCTGAGGCATGTCAGTTGGACCTGTACTGCTGGGTATCCCACCCAGGATACACGACCTGGGGTATGCAGTTTGAATTTCTCCTGCTGGCTGCTGTGGCCTACGGGTGCTGTTCCCAGCTTAGACATTTAAGTTCCCTTCCAGGGGTAATCTTGATCTAGCCTGGTAGGCTGGATGTGCTCAAGGGCTGGTGGGGCACTTGAACACTTCCAAATTTTAGTGGGACCTGTAGTCCAGGTGTTGGGGTGAGGGTCTGGGTCAAGTTCTGGGAGTTACTGCTCGCACTGGTCTCCCTTGGGAGGGGGTACGCTGTCCCCTGCAGGGGTACTCACCCTGGAGCTAGCTGGGAACTCCAAGCGGTGCTGTGTCAGATCGCTGTTTCTGTGCAATGCGGGTTGCTGGTTGCCACTGTGCTCTGTGTTCAGTTGAGATGCTTGTGGTCTGGGTTGGGTCCTGGTTGCCCTGGTTCAGTGTTTCTCCCTGTCTCTGCCTCTGTCAATGCTGTCCGGGTCTTGGTGCACAGGCGTTTTTTGTGCTGGCCGCTGGCTGAGGAGTGGGGGCGGGAGTCTTTGGGTAAGTACTGAGCTCTGAGGTTTCTGTCTCTGTGTTCTCCGGGTCAGCACCGGCACCTTGAGAGTCTTCTACACACGTTTCTTGTGCTTCTGGGGTTCTCCCCTTGGCTGTGAGGCCGAGTGGTTTTGGTGGGATGGGGTGGATCTTCTCCGGTGAAGGGTGGGCGAAGGGTCTTTGTGCAGGCACCAAGCTCCGAGGTTTCTCTGTTTGCAATCAGTGGGTCTAGCCCGGGCATCTGGGACATCTTCTGTGCTGGCATTGTGCAGACAACACCCTGTGGTTCTAGGGTCTCCGGCAGCCCCAGCCAGCTGGGCTGGCCAGCCAGCACAGGGGGAAAGGTCTTCATGCTCTTTTCTTCTGAAATTCTTCATTTTCTTTCCTTTTTTGTTTCACCTCCTGTTTTTCTCTGGGTGTTTGTCTTTTTTTTGTTTTTGTGGGTCATTGGGCTTGAACTCTAGGCTTGGGTGTTGTCCCTGCCCTCTTCAAGGCTAGTGCTCTGCCGCTTGAGCCACAGCACCATTTCTGGTTTTCGTTTATTGGAGTCTATAAGAGTCTATTGGAGTTTATAAGAGTCTCACGGACTTTCTTGCCTGGGCTGGCTTTGAACTGCAATCCTCAGATCTCAGCCTCCTGAGTAGCTAGGATTACGGGTGTGAGCCATCGGCACCTGGCTTGGTGGTTGTCTTTTTCCTGTTGCTGGTCTCTTGGGGAAATTAAGCATTGGAACTTGAACTCTCTATTTGGTTGGAGAGAGCTGTGGTGTTTCCTTACTGTCCTGTTGCCATCTTGGCCCCCCTCTAACATTAATTTTTAAGAATTTATTTTATCTTCAGATAATTGTTCATAGGAAGTAAAATTTAGCATGTCCATTTATGTCTATAGTACATCTTGATCAAAGTTATTCCTTACATGATTCTCCCCTCCCAACAAACTCTTTCCTCACTGGTCATATAATTTCCCACTTCTTTTTCCACATACATACATTGAGTACTATGACTGTATTCATACCTTGTTTCATTTTCCATTCATCCAAACCCTCCTAAGTCCCTCCCTCATTCAAAACATATATGTGCTTCCTGATACTCATTTTTTTAAACTATTAATTGTTCAAAGGGTTTGCACCTTGTAGTTTCATTCTTTGATCAACTTGATCATTCTCACAAACACACACACACGCACACACACACGCACACACACACACACACACACCTATACCCGTGTGTGTTTACGTGGGAGTTTGAGTCTAAGATCCACACATATAACAGATAACATGTGTCCTTTGTCTTTCTGCACCTGGCTTACTTTGCTCAATATGTTTTTTTTCCAGATACATTCGTCCATTTCCCTGCAAATGACACAATTTTGGTTGACTAAAATTCCATTCTACATTTTCTTGATCCATTCATTTGTTGTAGGATTTCAGGACTTTCTGTAACTTGCCTACTGCGAAGGGTGCTGCAATGAACATAGATGTGCAGTTGTCTTTATTGTGTCCTGTCTTGCAATCTTTTGGATAAAGGCCCAGAAGTTATTTCACTGGGTCATAGAGAACTAATTTTAGTTTTTTGAGGACTCTCCATTTTGTTTTGTACCAATTTACCTTTAAAGGTCCCTTTTTCTCACATGTTCACCAGCATTTGTTGTTGTTTTTATTCTTGATGATGGTCTAACTGACTGGAATTAGATGGAATCTCGCAGTTATTGCTGTTTCAGTTTTGTAGCTTGTTTATATAGCTCATATGCTCAGATATGTTCATATGGTTTATGTGTTTTCGACTCAATTTAGGTAAGTTTATCTTGAAATGTATCCATTTCTACTATGTTTTCTTTTTTTCTCTTTAAATTTAATTTTTCTTGGTCAGTCATGGGGCTTGACCACTAGGCCTGGGCACTGTCCCTCAGCTCTTCAGTTCAAGGCTAGTGCTCTACCACTTGAGCCACAGCACCACTTCTGGCTTTTTCTGCTTATGTGGTGCTGAGGAATTGAACCCAGGGTTTCATCCATGCAAGACAAACACTCTGCCACTGAACCACCTTCCCAGCCCTCTACTATGTTTTCCACTTTATTTGAAGAAAGGTTTTTGAATTATTAAGAAATAATCTTTTAGATTTCAGTTGTATTTATCATCATATCCCCATTTTCATATTTGATTTTGTTTATTTGAATCATTACTTTCTTCCTTTTAGTCAGATTGGCTTAGGTTTATCAATTTTATTTATCTTTTCAAAGAACCAATATCAGTTTTATCCATTTTTATGTAGTTTTGCCAGTATCTATTTTATTAATTGCTGCCCTGATTTTTATTACGTGGCTCCTTTGGCAGGTTTTGAGTTTAGCTCATTTTTTAAAGGAGTTCGAGTTTTAAGTTTTTAATAATAGTTTGAGATCTCTCTTCTTTGATGATGTGTGCACTAATAAGTATGAATTTCCCTCTTAGAATTGCCTTTGAAGTCTGTTTTGTTAGATGTAGTATGGCTATTCCTGCCTGCTTTCAGGGTTCATTTACTTGGAAGATCCTTTATCATCTTTTAATCCTAAGGGTAAATCTGCCGGAGCCTACCGGCAATGAAAGGGAGTCCTGAATTAGGGGGCGAGGATGGAAAAATAAAGACATAAGACAAAGGATGGGGTCAGGAGGTCTGCAGCTCAAGACTACAGCACCATTTATTTTTAACTCTCCTTATTACATACTATTAGAAGTCAAGCGGTAACCTAAGGTCACCATAGTGCAGAAAAGCAAGGAAAATTTTGATAAAAACAAGGTGCAGATTGAAACAAGACAAGGTCAACTGATAGAAAGTAAAACAAACTCTACAGACAGCAAAGCAAACCCGGGCACCTGGTGCTGTTCATGAAAGCCAGTTCCTTGTACGTGCCTTCAAGTGAGCACAAGGGTCAAGATGACCTTGGAGCTTTACTGTCGGCTCCCAACATAAATCTTTGCTGGTAAGATGATTTTTACTAGGTAACCAATGACTTAGTCTTGATTTTTCAATTTTTTTCTTCCATATATATTTTTTTATTGTAAAAATGCTGTACAGAGGGGTTACAGTTACATGAGTAGGGTAATGAGTACATTTCCTATGGAGCATTGTTTAATGCCAGTATTGGGGCTTGAACTCAGGTTCTTGCCCAGCTTTTCTTGTGCTCATGGTTGGTGTTGTACTTTGTGAACCACACTTATAGTTCAGATATTTTTGTATGTTAATTGGAGATGGAGTCTTGCAGACTTTTCTTCCCAGGCTGGCTTCAAACAACAGCCCTTAGATCTCAGCATCTTGGGTAGTAAAGATTACAGGTATGAGCCACTGGCACCAGGACAGGCCAACATTTTTAAAACTGAAGATTTGAAACCATTAACATTCAATATCAATAGTGAAAGTTATATAATACTCATGCTTATTTGTTTATTTATTTGTGTGTTGGTCTTAGGGCTTGAACTCAAGGTCTGAGTGCTGTCCTTGAGTTTTTGCTAACACTGTGCCACTTGAGCTATAATTCTACTTCTGTCATTTTGCTGGTTAATTTGAGATAAGAGTTTCACAGACTTTCTTGCTCAGGCTGGCTTTGAACTGTAATTCTCAGATCTCAGCTTCCTGAGCAGCTAGAATTATAGGCATGAGCCATTGGCACCTAGCTCTTTATTTTTTGGCTGTACTTGTGTTTGAACTTAAAACTCTCTTGCTTGCTCAGCTTACTTGGTTGGCTGACACTGTACTACTTGAGTTCTGCTTCCATTCTGTTGTTTTTTATTTTGGGAATAAAGTGTCATGGATTGCACAGGCTGGTTTTGAAATGTGATCCTCTGAATCTTAGCCACAGAGTAGCTACTGATGCTTGACATTGTCATTCTTTTATGCTTCTTTCCTATTCCTTCTATACTATTTCCTGTTCCACTATACTAAAGGAATTTATTTTTCCTGTGTTTTCTTGCTTTCAAGTATCTCCTGTGGGCAGGATTCCATTAAGTACCTTTTTCAATACGGATTTAGTAGTTATCAGTTCCTTTAGTTTTTTTTTTTTTTTTTTTTTATCGTGGAAGGTATTTGTTTCTCCTGCAATTGTGAAAGAGACTACACTGGGTGGAGAATATCTTTTTATGTCACAGAAGTGAGGGATAAAGGGACATTAAATAAAGAAGAAAGGATACCCAATAGTTGAGTGTTTTATTGACTTGGTCCCCACTAAAAGTGACTAAAACATATGCCTATCCTCATTCAGCTATATTTAAAGATGGACATAGGTACTAACAGGTGCTGTGTGTGGCTATGAAACATGTATTCATTCCATTGAATCAGAGGTGTCCAGTGGCAGGGAATAAGAAACCTGGTGGAGAAAGCTTGAGGTAATGCTGTCAGACTGCCTTTATATGAGTTAGTTGAAGTCGGTTCAGAATTGCTCACTATAGCTGTGTTTGGAATGAGAGATAATGTCTGGGACAATTTGAAGTGATATACAAGAAGTATCTAAGGAAAAGAATACTTATGTCAAGAATGGTTCAGTGCTGCCGGATACTGGTGGTTCATACCTATCATCCTAGCTACTCAGGAGGCTGAAATCTCAGGATTGCTTTTCAAAGCCAGCCTGTGCAGGAAAGGCTGTGAAACTTATCTCCAATAAACCACCAGAAAACTGGAAGTGGCATTGTGGCTCAAGTGCAGAACACTAGCCTTGAGCTGAAAAGCCAAGGGACAGTATTCAGGCCCAGAGTTCAAACTGTGTGATAGATGAAAAAAGAAGAAGAAAAAGAAAGAAAAGAAAAGAAAAAATTAAGATTGGTTCAGTGCTTCAGTTCTACTGGAAGTTGAGAATGCCAGTGGTTCTTTATGTTAATAAACCCTCAAGCAAGGGGGATACCATACCATTCTATATCATATCATACATACCATACTGTACTATACCATACCATATCATACTAGCTGAGGTAATTCAATACCAGTTAATGGAAAGCTGCCTTTCATTAGCCAATGAGGAAATAAATGGTTGATATCCAGGAGGTTGTTTTTGGTATCACTAGGTAAAGTTAATGGAAAACTATTATAACAACCCTTCACCCAAAAGAAAATACCACTGAACAGTCAGATTCCCCCAAAATGAATATTAAATCTACCTTAAGTGATAAGGGATTATAGAACAAGGTGTTACAAATACCAGGATCACTTGCAGGATCAGGAAAAGCTGGCACTGAGAGGTTATCTGACATCATGAGACTGGGATGATTGTGGTGCTAGGTGCTTAATAGGCTTTTTGATTTTTTGTTTTCTTTTTTGTCAGTTGTGGGGCTTGAATTCAGGGCCTAGTTGCTGTCCCTGAGCTCCTTTGCTCAAGGTTATTGTGCAACCATGTTCTCCACTTTCTATTAAGGTTTTTGTAGAGAGTGAAGTGGATATAAGCAATTCAGTGGGATGAAAATCTGTATTCCATTTTTAAATTCTGGCCCAAGGAAGAATTGATCAAGACCAGGGAGAATCTTTTTCTCTTATCCTAGTCTTTTTTCTCTATATCTGCATATTGTTGGCTCCTTCTCAGCTGCATATTTTTATTTCTCCCCTGGGGTATTTTTTCATGGATAATTGGGTTGTAGTGAAAGATGCTGCTACCATTGAAATATTTTCAAAATACATGTTTTCCATGGTGGTAGTCTACTCAAAGACCACTGATGGACTCTTGTCCACAGTATAAAATTTAAACATATATTTCTAAGATAGTTTAGAATCATCACAGTTCAGTCCTTGCTTATTTATCCACCCATTTTTCTTCATCTCTCGAAGGGTAGGATGCACTGACATAGGATTCCTGTCCATTGTGCAAATGGCTAATGAGTAATTATCCAACCACAAGCTTCTCTCCACCATTCTCCTAAAATATAGTCAGGTGTGATCAGACACTGTAATGTCACCCTGAAATAATTTCCCCTACAGGGTCCTAGGTAATTATTTTGTTTTCAGTGAGTTCCTTTGGGATCTAAACTCCTCTGAGAAACAGAGCTCCTGATACCAGGGAGAAGTAGGATGAGATACACAAGTGTGGGTGGTGACATGGGAGATGACTACAGAAGCTGTTACTTCATATGCCCATAATGGATAAAAGGGAGAAAGATACTGGATCACTGAGGAGTTACTCTCAGACATTGTGGGTAAGTTGTTAAGAGGGAGAGTCATCTAGTGCTTAACTGTCCTTCCAAACTGAGCATCTTGGTTTCCTAAGTTGGATGATGCTTTCTGAAGGATTATGTTTCACATTATGATATTCATCTTCTCTAACTCTGTCTCCTAAGATTTTTGTACCTAGTATAAATATTCTGATTAATGTTTACTACTTGTAATTGTTTTACAAATTATAGCATTCATTAATATTACTGTGCAGTGTATTCTCATAAAATTACATCACTGCCAAATTATGTCATTTCTATGAGCAAGGCATTTTGTACAGAGGTTCTTAATCTTTGCTTATTATTCAATTATTCAAGAGGGTTTAAAAAACCTCAGAGAGGCTCTATCAAGACATTTCAATCACATTTACTGAGAGGCAGAACAAAAATTAAAAAACTTATTAACATAATCATACTATCCCAAGCATAATTAAGTTTGTCCAAAATCAGATTTACTTTAACAAATTCGGCATTTAACAAAGTAACCATGTGTTTTATATGTAAATTAAATTTCTAGAAGCTGTTTCTTTTGTGATTCTTATACGCAGTTCAGTAAGAATCATGAGAAGCACCATTATGGGAACACTGAAACTCAGGTGCTGATTAGTGACATGACTTGCAAGTGAAGTCTCTGTGCTTGTGATTCTGACAGAGTCTTGAGGCCAGAGATATGTGCCACTCCTGTCCAGGGAAGATACGTTCTAAGATATCATGCATATAAAATTTCATTGATGCTTTTTCCAACTGTCCACTAGAATGTTATGCCCAAATATAAAAACTACTATTGCAGCTAGCTTAAACAGCAAGGTGATTTCTACTAAGGGAAACGTCTCAAATGCTTTATCATTCCTGTTTTGCTCTTGTTTTATTTGATAGTACAGGGGTTTGAACTCAGGGCCTTATGTTTTTGCTCAGCTTGCTCATCCACACTTGGCCCATGCTTTTACTTGGCTTTTTCTAGCTAATTAGATTTAATTTTAATATGGTCATATATACCAGAGTATCTGATTATCTTTCTGGAATAAGGAGTAGTGTTAATACTTTCCATAGGTCTGAAGTTATAAGCAAAAATTATGTACCAAAGTGTCGAAAACAGTGCTATATGGTTCAAGCTAGTGAGTCTTTCTGAGAGGACTTAGTGAGTGCAATACTTGTAACTTAAATGATTTTGCAACCTTGAAAGTCTTAATCTGGAGAACAACCAGCAAATATTTGTGAAACAATGATTGGTCACATCCAGACACCTGCTTGATACTCACCCTTTTTTACTATAAAAGCAGACATGCCCTTGATAATTGAAGTCAGTTAACCAGTGATCAGAGAATTTAGTACTACATGGTGCTGTGGGAACATTGAAGCAAGTTTTGTTTCTTTTTTGATAAGGAAGGGTTAGTTGAGGAAGTCACATGTAATGTATTTGAAGGATAACAGAACTAGCCTGGTGAAGTAAGAGCAGAAGGAAGAGTGGATTAGGCAAAAATAACAGGAAATGTGAAAGGTTGGAGGTAGGAAATTTTCCTGATATAAATTGAACACTGCTGCAAAAGAGATGTGAGGCTAGATAAGACCATGAAGGTAGCCAAGGAAACAGTTATGTCTTTGTCTTTTGTGTCCCTATTTTTTTTTTACCCGAAGAACAATGAATATTATTAAACTTTCTCCAGAATAATACATATGTGTTTTTTTTCAAGCAGGTAGAAAACTCGTTTATTAACAGAGAGCAGCCCTTTTTAAAGCCAAAAACGGCGGGTGGCATGGTAGCTGAGGAAGAGGAACCAATCAGTGTCAAGGTCACACCCTATCATGCACCTAAGCTTTCCCAGGCTGGGTAAGCACTGATCATAAGGTGAATTGGGCTCTGCCCACTCTACTCTCTCTCAGTGCCATCTTTGCTGCCCATGTGCTCTACAGTAAATTGGGCTCTGCTCAGTCAACTCCCTCTCATCGCCATCTTTGCTTCCCATGTGCTCTGCAGATTCCCCTTTTTTTGTTTTAATGGCAGACCCACCTCCCAGTTAGTTATCCTTTTCCCTCCTCTGTAAAGGTTGTTTTAATAGGATTACATTGATAAGGATAGCATTGGCTAAGAAGGGGGTTCCAGGCAAGTCTGGGGTCGAGATTCGCCAGACTAGGAAAGGGAGGGCCCTTGTGCATGATCCAAGAGCTTGTCCCAGTTACTTCACATCCCCTAGCACAAAAATAAACATCAGTCCCACCAGTTAGAAATGTCCGAAGCAGTTCAATTAATTCCTGGGCACCTGGTGTCTTTTAAGTAAGCCAGTTCCTTGTAAGTGCCTTTAAGCTAGCACAGGGGTCAAGATGACCTTTGAACTTTACTGTCAGCTCCCAATGGCTCCCAACATCATCTCCCCTGTCTTTGTTTAAAGAAGCGAACCTGCCTTGTCTTAGGTTGCGTGGATTGCCTTGTCATCGGGAACTTCTTCCGAGCAAAGCTGAAGGCCCTGTCTTAGGTTGGTCAGACTGACATTCCCTCTTACCGGTCTCTGGCTGTGATTCCTCTCAGGCGGAAATTCACTCATTTGGAGCTTGATCTTACGTAACTGGATGGCTAAGCTCATAAGAGTTTTGCAGTGCACGTATAATGCAAGGAAGGCATAGGAAAAAGCATCAGCAAAAGCATGAAGGTAGCCAAGGAAACAATTATGTCTTTGTCTTTTATGTCATTTTTTTTTTTACCTGAAGAACAATGAATATTATTAAATTTTCTCCAGAATAATACTGATGTGATTTTTTTTTAATTTTTATTTTTTTATTGTGAAAATAAATGGGTTACAATTACATGGGCAATATAATGGGTAAATTTCTTATCAAGCATTGTAGCCTCTTCCTTTGTTTCTCATTTCCATCCATTCCCACCCTCCCCCCGCCCCCCCCACCCCGCTACCCCTTCTCCCCCCCTCCCCCACACCAAAGTTGTAAAGTTCATTTCTCGACATAATGATTTGTACATCTCATTATTGCAATGGGTCCACCTGTATCCTTATTTAAACAATTTGTTTTTCCCCTTCCCCTCCACAAATTATACCGACATCAAATACAGTGAAAGCAGGGGTTATACTGTGGGGGAGGGACATACAAAGCAACAAAGAAATAATCTTACAAATGCATTAGAAACTATCACATGAAAGAAAAAAAACATTTGAATATATATCTTAGGGTTCATTTCCCTAACATCAATTTATCTGACCTTTTCTGCTTGACTCAGACATATACTAGATATTGCAAATAAGGGAAACCATGGGACCTATGTTTCTTTGGGTCTGGCTTACTTCACTTAATATAATTTTTTCCAAGCCTTTCCATTTCCTAACAAATGGGGCAATGTCTTTCTTTCTGATGGAGGCATAGAATTCCATTGTGTATATATACCACATTTTCTTGATCCATTCATCTACTGAGGGGCATCTGGGTTGGTTCCATATCTTAGCTATAGTAAATAGTGCTGCAGTAAACATAGTCGTGCTGGTAGCTTTAGTGTGGTCTTGTTTGTGAACATTTGGATAAATGCCCCAAGGTGGGATTGCTGGGTCATTGGGAAGCTCTATGTGGAGTCTTTTGAGGAAACTCCATACTACTTTCCAAAGTGGTTGAACAAGTTTACACTCCCACCAACAATGCAGTAAGGTTCCCTTCTGTCCACACCCCTTCCAGCATCTGTTGTTATTAGAGTTCTTGATTTTTGCCATTCTAACTGGAGTGAGGTGGTATCTCAATGTTGTTTTGATTTGCATTTCTTTTATGGCTAGGGAGGTTGAGCATTTCTTCATGTGTCTTTAGGCCATCCTTTTTTCCACTTCAGAGAAGTTTCTCTTTAGCCCACTTATTTATTGGGCAGTTGTTTCTTTGAAGATTTGTTGTTGGGTGATTTAATTTTTTGAGTTCCAGGTATATTTTAGATATGAGACCCTTGTTGTATGGCTAGTGAAGATCTTCCTCCAATCCGTGGGCTTTGTATTGATCTTGCTAGCTATGTCCTTTGCCGTGCAGAAGCTCTGCAATTTCATGCAATCCCATTTGTGCAACCTTTGTTTGATTTGTTGTGTTTCTGGGTCTCTACTAAGAAAATTTGGGTCTGTGTCAAGGAGACCTAGGGTTTCTCCTATTCCATTCTGTAATGTTTTCAGAGTGTCTGCTTTGACTCTGAGGTCTTTGATCCATTTGGAGTTGATTCTGGTGCAGGGTGATATATAAGGATCTAGCTTTAGTTTTCTACAAGTAGTTAACCAATTTTGCCAGCATCATTTACTGAAGAGGCTGTCTTTCTTCCATTCTATTTTTTTAGCTCCCTTATCGAGGATTAGATGGCTTATAGGTCTGTAGGTTCATTTCTGGGTTTTCAATTCTATTCCATTGGTCCTGAGGTCTGTTCTTGTGCCAGTACCAAGCTGTTTTGATTACTATGGCTTTGTAGTAGAGTTTGAAATTTGGTATTGATATTCCTCTAGCACTGTTGTTTCTGTTGAGGATCGTTTTTGCTATTCAGGGTCTTTTTTTGTTCCATATGAATTTTTGGATTGCCTCTTCTATTTCCTTGACGAATGAGGTTGGAATTTAGATAGGTATCACATTGCATTTGTAGATAGCCTGGGGAAGTATTGACATTTCATTATGTTGATCTTTCCAATCCAGGAGCATGGGAGTTTTTGCCACTTTCTAAGTTCTGTTTTGAGTTCCTTTTTCAAGTTTTTAATGTTTTCATCATAGATGTCCTTCACTTCTTGGTTAAATTACTTCCTATTTCATTTTTTGTGGGGCTATTATTAACAGAGTTGCTTTCCTAATTTCAGCCACACTTTTGTCATTGTTGGCATCCAGAAAAGCCATTGATTTTTGAGGATTAGTTTTATACCCTGCTACTTTGCCAAAGTTTTGAATCAGCTTGAGTAATTTGGGAGTGGAGTCTATGGGATTCTTTAAATACAAGAACATGCCATCTGCAAAGAGGCAGACTTTACTTCTTCTTTCCCTATTTGGATCCCCTTTATGTTTGCATCTTGTCTTATTGCTGTAGCTAGGCATTCTAATACTAGATTGAAGAGAAGTGGAGAAAGTGGACATCCTTGTCTTGTTCCTGAGTTAAGAGGAAATGGCTTTAGTTTTTCACCATTAAGTATAATGCTGGCTGTAGGTTTTGTCATATACAGCCTTTATTGTATTGAGGAATGTTCCATGGATTCCTAATTTTTCCAAAACCTTCATCATATAGCGGTGTTGGATCTTGTCAAATGCTTTTTCTTCCTCTATTGAGATAACCATGTGATTCTTATCCTTGCTCCTGTTGATGTGATGAATTATATTAATTGATTGCATATATTGAACCAGCTTTGCATCCCTGAAATGAATCCTGTTTGATCGTGGTGTATGAATTTTTGGATGAATTGTTGAAGTCGATTGGCCTAAATTTTGTTGAGAAGTTTTGCATCAATGTTAATCAAAGAAATGGGTCTATCGTCCTCTTTCTTTGATGAGTCTCTGCCTGGCTTTGGGATGAGGGTTATGTTGGCTTCATAGAATGTGTTCGGTAGTGAACTTTCTCTTTCAATTTCATTGAAGAGTTGGAGGAGTATTGGTGTGAGCTCTGCTTTGATGGCCTTGTAGAATTCTGCTGTAAAACCATCTGGTCCTGGACTTTTCTTTGCTGGAAGGTCTCTTATTGCTGTTTCTATTTCAATGCTTGATATGGGCCTGTTAAGCTGGTTTAACTCATCTTGGTTTAGTTTTAGCATGTCAATATTTGCTAGGAAAAGGTCCATTTCTGCCAAGTTCTCAAACTTATTAGCATAAAGTTTTGAGAAGTATTCCCTTATAATGTTCTGAATCTTGGTTGTTTCTGTGGTGATGTTTCCATTCTCATCTCTGAGTTTATTTATTTGGGTGTGTTCTCTTCTTTTGCTGATAAGATTTACTAAGGGTCTGTCAATTTTGTTAATTTTTTCGAAGAACCAACTCTGTTTTGTTGATTCTTTCTAAAGTTTTTTTGGATTCTAATTCATTTAATTCTGACTTAATTTTAATTATTTCTTTCCATCTACTGGATTGGGGTTTATCTTGCTGCTCTTTTTCAAGGAGGTTCCGATGTCTCATTAAATTGTTGGTTTCAGATCTCTCCAATTTGTTGATGTAGGAACTCAGAGCTATAAACTTGCCCCTGTGTACTACCTTTGCTGTGTCCCAGAATAGCTGGTAATTTGTGTGCTCATTTTTGTTGAATATCATGAACATTTGAATTTCCTTTCTAATCTCTTCCATGACCCACTCATGATTCAGCAGTGTGTTATTCAGCCTCCATGTGTTGAGTTCTAATTTTATTCCCTTGTGGTCAGAGAGAATGCAAGGTATAACTTCAATGTTTCTGAATTTACACAAGTTTGCTTTGTGGTCTAAAATGTGGTCTATTTTAGAAAATATTCCATGTGCTGCTGAGAAAAACGTGTATTCTGATGCTGCTGGGTGAAATATTCGGTAGATGTCTGTTAAATCTAGTTGATCTATGCAGTTGTTTAGATCTCTGGTTTCTCTGTTGAGTTTTTGCCGAGTTGATCTATCTAGTGGGGAGAGTGATATGTTAAAATCCCCAACAATTAATGTCTTTGGATCTATGTGGGATTTGAGGGAAAGTAGTGTTTCTTGGATAAATTTGGGTGCTCCGTTGTTTGGGGAATAGATATTTAGAACTGTAATATCCTCTTGAAGGAGAGATCCCTTAATTAGTATGTAGCGACCTTCTTTATCTCTTCTCACGAATTTTAATTTGAAGTCTATTTTATCTTATATTAGGATTGCATCTTCCGACTGTTTAGGTGGGCCATTTGCTTCTTAGATTTTGTTCCAGCATTTCACATTCAAAATGTGTTTTTTTAATGGGCAAGGTGTGACTCCTGATGGCAGCAGATAGAAGGATCTTGCTATTTAATCCAACTAGACAGTCTATGTCACTTAATTGGAGAGTTATGTCCGTTAAAATTGAGAGATAGGACTTAGAGGTTTTTGGGAGTTTCTGCTATTTTATCCACCTTCTTGGGGACTGCAGCAACTGAGTTCTCCTATGGTTCTTGGATTCTCTGTTTGGCTGAAGTTTCTTGGCCTTTATTGTGGTCTTGTTTGTTTTCTATGTGTAGGACATCTTTAAGATCTTTTGTAGGGCTGGTTTGGTGGAGATATATTGTTTCAATTTTTCTTTGCTATGGAAGGTTTTATTTGGTCTTCAGTTATGAAGGAGAGTTTAGCTGGGTACAGTATTCTTGGTTGATAGTTGTTTGTCTTTAGGGCATGGCATACATCATTCCAGGCTCTTCTTGCTTTGATTGTCTCTGCTGAGAAATCTTAGGTGATTCTAATTGGTTTCCCTTTATAGGTGATTGATCTTTTCTTCTTGACAGCTTTAAGGATCTTTTCCTTGGTCTGAACTGTTCCTGTGTGGATTATAATGTGACGGTGGGATATCCTGTTCAGGTCTGCTCTATTTGGAGTTCTAAAAGCTTCTTGTATCTGAATAGGCCTATCTTTTCACATGTTTGTGAAGTTCTCTGCTAGGGTCCTGTTAAACAATTTTCCTAGACCATTAACTTCTGTCTCTAGGTGCTCCTCTACATCCATTATCCTCAGATTAGGCCTTCTGATGATGTCTTCCAAATGTTGAATAGATCTATCATTATTTGTTGGATTTGTCTTGGATGGTTGTATTTTCTTTCTCTATAATATCTAGGCTGTCTTCAATCCCGGAGATTCGATCTGCATGGTCAATCCTACTCCCAAGACTTCTTACTTTGTTTTTTTTTTTTTTCCTTCTAGTTGTTTGGCTTTGATGGCTTCAAATTCTTTGTTGGACCTTTGTTTTAGATCTTGTATGAGCTTCTTTACTTCCTTAATTTGGTGTTCAGTGTTTATTCTCAAATCACTTAGTTGATTGGTATGGTTTCCTTGGACTGCCATTCCTTCTGTTGGGTTCCATTCAGCATTGCCTTTGTGGTCTCCCTGACTTGTTTCAGCTCTCTGTTTATGGATTCCATGAATGCCTTTAGTGATCTTTGCCTATTCTCATCCTGCTCTCTTAATTCCTGTATTACTCTTTGATTAGCTTCTTCACATTCGTGCAGTTCCTGTAGTTCTCTTTGAGTGTTCTCAGCCTATTCATGCCATTCCTGACTTTGTCTTTGTCTGTTCTCAGCCAGATCCCGCAATTTCTGTCTATCTCTTGGACTGATCTCACCCTGCTCACGCCATTCCTTTATTTCTCTTTGAGTGTTCTCAAGCTGCTCACGCAATTCCTGTATCAATCTTCGAGTAGCTTCCTCACACTCATGACATTCCTGTATTGACCTTTGTTTTGCCTTCTCTCTCTCCCTATCACGCTCATACAGAGTCCTTTGCAGGTTTCAATCTTTTCATTTACCACACTTACCAGTAGTGTTTGTAGAGCTTTTTGGGAACTCTCCTCTGGATTATTCATTATCTGTTCTGTCCCCTGATTATCATGAATGGGAGTTGAGATAGCTGGACTTGCCATTTTTCTTGTGTTTTTCCAGCTTGCCCTGCCCATTTGGCATGAAAGTAACACCAGTTTTGTGTTAGAACACTATCTTAAGGTAAGCATCAACCAAAGTCTGTAGTTGCACAGTCAAAAGTCTACAGATACACTCTATCTAGTTCAACAGATCTATCTATTCAACATCAAACAACTATGTATTAATGGGCTACAAACTGCAAAGAAGAATTTAGCAAGCCAAAATTATTAGGTTTAGGGAGAGATGTGAGTAAAAATAGGAATAGAGAGATGTGGAGAGGCAGAGGGTGAGTTAATTAAGTCACAATCTCAAAGCAGGAAATAGGTTGGATAGAATGATAGTAGACAGAAAAAAAAGAAGGGAAAGAGAAAAAAGAGAAAAGAAAAAATAGAAAAACATATTAAAAATTTAAAAATGAAACACTTAAAAACTTAAAAATTATGCAAATAAAAATGTAATATTCAGAGAAGAATGTGGATAGGATAAGGATGGGGATAGAAGGGAGACATGAAAAACTTAAAAATAAAAATACTTATTATATAGGTATAAAGATGTAGTACCGCTATTAAGGAATTTAAGTCTAAAAGGTTTTGAATTGAGTAATTTCTGGATTAAGTGTATACACAATGGGGGATAATGTCTAATAATCGACTACGCATATATCTGAGGATGAGCAGAACAGCAATTAAGTCATGCAAAGAAGAACAAAAGAGAAGAAAAGGTGAAAAGAATGAGAAGGAAAGAAAAAAAAGAGGATCAAAAGGTCAGTAGAGCTAAACAAAAAATTTAAAAAAAAAATAAAATAGAAAAAAAAAGCACACATACTTATACCCCTAAAATAAAAATTATAAGAGGAAGAAAAAAAAAGTTAATAGAAAACAATATAAAAAAAAGTTTTAGAAAATTTTTTTTTTATAAAAGGTACACAAAAAGTGTTCTTTGATTTTGTTTTTTGGGGGGGGATGGGAAGATCCTATATCTCCCTTGTGTCCTTAACCAGGCTCTAGTTGGAGTCTGTGGTCTGCTTCTGGTGTTTGATTTTCCTGTGGCTTGGTTGTTTTCTTAAGTCGGTTAGTTTGAGCAGGCAGAAAAATGATCTGCTTTTCCCAGGATTTTGTCATCCTCCTCCCAGGCTAGCTCAATGGGAGGGAGATCTGCTTTGAGTATCACAAAAGAGGGAGATGGCTGTTTCCTCTAGTTTGGAGATGCTGTGATGAGGCTAGGTTCTGGGTAGAGTTGAGGCCTTTCAGCAAACAGCAGCTTTTCCCTGAGGGGCTAGCTTCTGAGACACTCACAGAGCCCAGTCTGGAGCCATTCTCAGGGTTTATGTTTACTGAATTTCAATTGATTGTCAAGGCTGCTGTAGGGAGGGGCAGCCCCTGGCTCTGTTTACCCAGTGAAGAAAGCCACTCCTGGGGCAGTTGGCCTGAGCTGGTTGACTTTTCCCTGGGTGGAGCTGAGCCTGGCAGGTCAGGTTAGGTTCCTGTGACCTGCTAGATGATTCTTTTGTTTTCTTCCAAGGCCTGAGTTGGAGCTAGCTGCTCAGCCAGGCCTTTGTCAGTATCAAAGATGGAGATCTCCGGTAGTGGGGGTAGGGGAAGGGATGGCCTTCCCTCTGCTCCCTGTGAAGGAGTGAGGATGTCAGGCTTCTACTCACGCTGAGTTTGGTTTGTGGATCATCTCTGGTCTGCGAACTGCAGGATGATGATGTCTGCTACTTTGTCAGTTCCTGCTGGTGTTGAGTAGAATATGCTGGCCCGCCACTTCTGGCAGACTCTCTGTGTTGCAGGTATGGCGGCTATGGTCGCCGCAGCTGTGGCTGCTGGCAAGTGCTCAGATCTGTCTCCTTGCCTGATTTTCCCTCTCTGGCCTAACTCTCTGTACTGTGATGGCACACTTGGTGTGATTCTCTGGCTTAGGACTGTTCACTGGAACACTAAAACTGCTTTCTATGTGAGAGCTTGTTTAGCCTCCAACTTCTCCTCCACTATCTTCATGGAACTCGTGAAGCATAATTTGAAGTGAGGTATCATAATGCCTCTCAGAATTTCTTTGGCTATTTGAGGTCTTTTGTGCTTCTGAATGAAGTTTAGGACTGGGTTTTCTTTAAAAAATTTTTAAAATAAGTTTTTTTTTTTTTTTTTTTGGTGAAAATACCGTATAGAGGGGTTACAATTACATGAGCAAGGTAATGAGTACATTTCTTATCAAGCATTGTTACCTCCTTTGTTTTTCCCCTACCATCCCTGCCCTCCCATCTCCACCACTACTACCCTCCCAGCCCCCCACCAAAGTTGTAAAGTTCTTTTGTTGACATAGCATCTTGTACATTTCATTGTTGCAATGGGTCCACCTGTATCCCTGTTTAAACAATTTGTTTTTTACCTTTCCATCCCAAATTATACCAACATCAAATACAGTGAAAACAGGGGTTATACTGTGGGGGAGGAACATATAAAGCAACAAAGAAATCATCTTATAAATATGTTAGAAATAATCGCAAGAAAGAAAAAAAACATTTGAATCCTTGTCTTGGGGTTCATTTTGCCTAACATCAACTTATCTGATCATTTCTGCTTGTCTCAGACATATACTAGTTATTGCAAATAAGGGAAACAATGTTTCTTTGGGTCTGGCTTACTTCACTTAATATAATTTTTTCCAAGTCTTTCCATTTCCTAACAAATGGGTCAATGCCATTCTTTCTGATGGAAGCATAGAATTCCATTATGTATATATACCACATTTTCTTCATTCATCTACTGAGGGGCATCTGGGTTGGTTCCATATCTTAGTTATGGTAAATAGTGCTGCAATAAACATAGTTGTGCTGGTAGCTTTAGTATGATCTTGTTTGTGATCATTTGGGTAAATGCCCAAAAGTGGGATTGCTGGGTCATAGGGGAGCTCTATGTGGAGTCTTTTTAAAAAAATTATTTTATTTTATTTTTTTATTGTGGAAATACTGTACAGAGGGGTTAAAATTACATGGGCAAGATAATGAGTACATGTATTATCAAGCATTGTAGCCTCCTCCTTTGTTTCCCCTTCCCATCCCTACCCATCCTCTCCCCCCCTACCCAATCATTCTCTCCCCCCCTTTTTTTGAGATGATGATATAGTTTTTTTATTGTGAAAATACTGTACAGAGGAGTTACAATTACATGGGCAAGATAATGAGTACATTTCTTATCAAGCATTGTAGCTTCCTCATTTGTTTCCCCTTCCCACCCCTTCCCATCCTCTGCCCGCCCCCTATGTGGAGTCTTTTGAGAAACCTCCATATTATTTTGCAAAGTGGTTGAACAAGTTTATACTCCCACCAACAATGCAGTAGGGTTCCCTTTTGTCCATATCCCCTCCAGCATCTATTGTTCTTAGAGTTCTTGATTCTAGCCATTCTAACTGGGGTAAGGTCATATCTCACTGTTGTTTTGATTTGCATTTCTTTTATGGCTAGGGAGGCTGAGCATTTCTTCATGTGTCTATTGGCCATCCTTCTTTCCTCTTCAAATAAGTTTCTCTGTAAGTCGTTAGCCCACTTATTTATTGGGTAGTTGTTTCTTTGAAGATTTGTTTTTGGGGGATTTAATTTTTTGAGTTCCAGGTATATTTTAGATATGAGACCCTTGTCTGTTGTAAGGCTAGTGAAGATCTTCTCCCAATCTGTGGGCTTTCTATTGATCTTGCTAGCTATGTCCTTTGCCATGCAGAAGCTCTGCAATTTCATGCAACCCATTTGTTCAACCTTTCTTTGATTTGTTGTGTTTCTGGGACCCTATTGAGAAAATTTCAGCCTGTGCCAAGGAGACCTAGTGTTTCTCCAATTTTTAGGACGGGATTTTCTATTTATAAGAATAATAACATTGAAATTGTTATGAGAATTGCATTGACTCTGTAGATTGCTGTTGGTACCATAGCAATTTTTATAATTATGATTCTGCTGATCCTTGAACATGGAAGGTCTTTTCATCTTTTGATATCCTCTTTAATATCTTTCTACAGTGTTTTATAATTATCATTGTAGAGGTCCTTCTCTTCCTTATTTAGGTTCATTCCTAAATGTTAATGCTATTCTGAATGAGATTTTCTTGATTCCTTTTTCAGCCTGATTTTTTTATGTTAATTTTATGTCCTGCTCTATTGCTAAAAGAGTGTAGCAAATCTAGGACTTGTTTGTTTCCTATGTTGTCTCTTTTGTTTTTCTTTCCTTATTGCTCTGGCTAAGAATTCTAGAACTATATTATATAAAGTCTCCAAAGTATAAACAACTGGAGTGTCATTCAACTTTTCATTCAAAGAACTAAACGTAAGCAATGAAAAAAAAGACAAACACGTGCTACAAACAAGTTTAGAAGATTCTCCATTGTGTTATGCTATATGCCAGAGGCTAAACTCACCATGTGTTTAAGTTGATGAAACACTTGGAAAAAACAAATGCAATGCAGGAGAACAGAACAAAAGTTGTTAGAGGTTGAGACCTGAAAGGAATGTACTGCAAAGTTGCATTGGAATGAGTTTCTAATGACAGCAGGATTGTTCTGCTTTCCAAGTTGGTAATGATACTTAATAAAATTAATAAACTACACCAAAGTATGTTTAAAAACAAAATGAGAAAATGTATTAAATACTGAAGAAATTATTCAAGTTAAATCTTCCAGACACATATATATGTTTCTCATTTGTACAATGAATAAAACTGTAGGAAGAGAGAACACCTTTATTGCATTCCTGACTTTAAATGAAATAGCTTCAGTTTTTTACTATTTAAGAAAAGTGTAGGGCTGGGAATGTGACTTAGTGGTAGAGTGCTTGTCTACCATACATGAAGCCCTGGGTTCAATTCCTCAGTACCTCATAAACCGAAAAAGCCAGAAGTGGCGCTATGACTCAAGTGGTAGAGTGCTAGCCTTGAGCCAAAGAAGCTCAGGGACAGTGCCCAGGCCCTGAGTTCAAGCCCAAGGACTGGCAAAAAAAGAGAATAAAATAGTAATTATAGGTTTATAGTGTATAGCCTTTACTCTGTTTGAGATATGTGCCTTTTATTCTTAGTTTTTTCAAGGTTTTTATAATAAAGGAACATTAAGTTTTGTCAAAGGCTCTTTTCTACATCCATTAAGATAAACATGTAATTTTGTTTACCTGCTGTATTATATTAACGAATTTGCATATGTTAGGCCATTCTTGTGTCTTTAGAATCCAATTTGATCATAATGTAGATCTTTTTTATGTGTTGCTTAATTTTGTTTGTGACCTTTTTGAAAAATTTTTGTGTTCATGCTCATCAGGGAAATGGGTCTATAATTTATATTGCTTGATGTGACCTTGTCCTTTTTAAAATTTTTGGCAATACTGGAACTTGAACTCATAGCCTTATACTTTCTCAGCTTGCTTGACTGTCTGGCCCTTTATCACTTGAACTACAACTCCACCCCTAATTTTTGCTGGTTGATTGGAGGTAGATTCTCATAGACTTTCCTGCCAAGGCTGGCTTTGAACTACTAAACTCTAGATCTCAGTCTCCTGAGTACTATTACAGGTGTTATCACCAGTATCCAGCTCTTTTTGTTTTGATATCAGAGAGATATTAGCGTCACAGAATAGGATTTTTAGTGTCCCTTTCATTTTCTTAGTTCTTTAATGATCTGGTATAATTCAGCAATGACTCCATCTGGCCCTGTACTTTCAATTTTCTGGGAAAGATTTTTCTTTCTGTTATAAGATCATTGTTATATCTCTATTTAGGTGGTTGTTTTTTTTTTTTTTTTTTGGTCCGGTCGTGGGGCCTGAACTCTGGGCCTGGGTGCTGTCCTTCAGCTCTTCAGCTCAAGGCTAGTGCTCTACCACTTGAGCCACAGCGCCACTTCCGGGTTTTTTCTTTTTGCTTATGTGGTGCTGAGGAATCGAACCCAGGGCCTCAGGCATGCAAGGCAAGCACTCTACCACTGAGCCACCTTCCCAGTCCTCTATTTAGGTTGTTAATATAAGCTTATATCAACAATTAGACAATATGATAATTGTGATATGTCATATGTGGCTAGAAATATCTATATCTTCTAAAGCTTACAGACTAAAAGAATATGGTGATAGTTTTAGCCTTGAGCACAAAGAGGCTCAGGGACAGTACCTATGCCCTGAGTTCAAGCCCCACAACCAACAAAACAAACAAACCATTTTATGTTGGGTGCTGGTGGCTCACTCCTGTAATTCTAGCCACTCAGGAGGCTGAGATCTGTGGATCACAGTTCAAAGCCAGCCCAAGTAGGGTAGGAAAGACAACAAGACTCTTATCTCCAATAAGCCACCCAGAAAACTAGAAGGGAAGTGGTACAGTGGCTCAAGTAGTGCAGTGCTAGCCTTGAGCTGAAGAGCTGAGGGACAGTGCCTAGTCCCAGAGTTCAAGCCCTATGACTGACAAAAAAAAATATAGGTCTTTGAAATATTACCTAATGATCCTCTGGATTTCTTTGGCATTCATTTGGTATTTTCTTTATCATCTCTACTTCTCTGACTTTGTTTAGGCTAAAGTATTATTTATCTTTTCAAAGAATTAACTATTTTACCATTATTGGCACTATTCCTTTAATTTCCACTTAATTAATTTCTGCCTGATTGTTTTCTATTTACTATTTTAAAGTTCAACTTGTTCTTGTTTTTCAAAGAGTTTGAGATTCACTGTTGGGTTATTTGAAATTTCCTCAGTTTTTAAATTTTAGACCTTTTTGTGTCCCGGAGGTTCTGATCAATTTGTTTTCATTCTCACTTTCTTCTAAGAATTAAAAAAATTCTTCACTATTTCTTCAGTGATTCAGTGATCACTCAAAAAGGAACTGTTTGGTGTTGGTGTCCATATATCTCTTATAGTCTCTCTTGTTACTAATTTCTAGTTTATGCCATATAGTCTGATAAAATACTTGTATTGAAAATATTTTTATATCCTAAAATATAATGTTTTGGAGAAAATTTCACATGCTGCTAGGAAAAGTGTGTATTCTGTGGAAGTTGCATAGGACATTTTGTAAATGACTCAAATCTAGTTGATCTATGTGGAAAGCCTGGTGCCACAGTGGGCTGGGTGCAGGAAGTATGAGTGGATGACGTGCATGGAGAATGCTTGATGGTGGATGAAAACTGATGGTTCCATGTGATTGCTTGTTTGAGTAAAAACACAAGATTTTGTACTTGACTTCCCATAGTAATCCTGTCAAAAGACCGGAGGAGTTCCTGTGTGTACTTATCTTTCTGCTTTCTGATATCCAGTTAACTGCTTTGGGAATGTGTTCTTTGATCTGTAATCAAAACTGCTCCAGCAAACCTGTACAATATGACCCCCTAGAGGTTGGAAAAGATTCCTTCAAGTTAATCATGGCTGCTGGTTGAACTCTTTCATTACTCTCACATTCAATAATATTGTTTCATGAGTAATACTTCATATGTTATCATGGTGTCTACTGCTCAGAACTGACAGATCTCCACTATCAATTAATTCTGATGTGTTCTTGCCAATTTTTAGTCTCAATTCCTATCTAGTTGGGATGAGTGGGATATTAAAGTTATCCACTGTTATTGTGTTGGAGTTTGTCTTAGATTTTATATTTCACTACTTTTTGAAATATGCCTATATTTAGTGCTTACATGCTTATAATAAACTCTCCTGATGAATTGTTCTCTTTAACAACATGAAGTGACCTTTTACCTGTTGATTAACCACCACCAACATAAATAACTCATGCTTTTGTTTCCTGGAATTTGTTTTGATAAAGAATATTCTACATGTTCAGGAGAATATTTTGCATGTTCAGCCTTTGATTCTTCCCCTACTGGTATCCACCAGTAGGTCCACTGGTCTGACTGTGTGTTAATGCCTGGAGTTGTATATAGGTTATTATGTCCAGTTTATTTTAGATCTAGCTTCTGCATATGAGAGAATACATGTACCATTAGTCTATTTGAGCTTGGTTTAATTCATTTAACATGATTTGTTCTAGGTCTGTCCATTTACCTGCAATTCATGTAATCTTATTCTAATGGAGGAGTAAAATTCCATTGTGTATATGTGCTTCATTTTCCAGAGCATCTAGGCTGTTTACATATTTGGCTATTGTGAATATGCAAAAATGAACATGGATGTGCAAGTGTCTTTACAATATTCTGACTTGTAAGGTTCTAGGTAGATTCCCAAGAGTGGTGTGGCTGGTCATAGGGAAATTCTATGTCTAGTTTTTTGAGGAACCTCCAGACTGCCTGCTAGAATGGTTGTACTAGTTTACATTCCCACCACCAGTACAATAGGTCTTTTCCCCACATCCCTACTAGCATTTGTTGTTTGAATTCTTGATGACAGTCAATCTAGAGTGAGATGGTATTTCAACGTTGTTTTGATTTGCATTTCCTTTATGGCCAAAGATGTCCAGCATTTCCTTGTGTGTTTCATTTGTTTGTTTGTTCATTTTTTTTTACCATTCTTTCTTCTTCTTCTAATAGGTCTATTTTTAGTTCCATTGTATATTTGTTGATTGGCTTGTTAGCTTTGGAGGGGGTTAATTTTTTCAGTTCCTTGTATAATTTGGATATTAGACCTTTATTGGATGTATTGCTGGTAAAGCTGTTCTCCAGTCTGTTGTCTATCTTTTTAGTTTAGTAACCATGTCCTTTGTTGTGCAGAAACTTTTTATTTTCATATAATTCCATTTTTCAATCTGTCTCCTATTTGCTGTGTCTCTGGGACTCTTCATAAAGTTCTTGCCTATGCCTTAAGTTCTGATGTTTCTCCTGCTCTATCTTGCAGTAATTTCAGTGTTTCAGGTCTTGATCCACTTTGAGTTGTTATTGTTATATAGTGACAATTTTACTTTTCTACATATGGATATCCATATTCCCAACACCACTTATTGAAGAGGCGTTTCCACCATACATTTTGGCTCCCAAAATAGTCAATTTCAATAAATAGGAACAAATTCTGTATGGTTTCAGATTTATGAGTCTGTTACTGCAATATAATAGCTACTTTTTCAAATACTTTTATTTACAAAAGACTGATAGAATGTATAAGGAACTTCAAAAGATCATACACATGGGAAGACCAATACTAGACAAGTTAGAAAGATTATAAAACATGGGCCATACAAATTTATCTCAGTCACTCCATTTGGCTGAAGCAGTAGGCACGTGTGAAGGACTGAAAGGTGATGCTGGAAACAAGATTGAGGATAAGATGATATGGACCATGGCATGCAGGAAAATAAAACTTGATACTACCAAGTCCCCTATAAGTTGTAGTGGCAGTGAGACAAAAACAATTTATACTATGGTATTAGATTCAAAGTCCTATTGGACTGAGAACTGAGATGTCTTTACCTCCAAGAAACATTCTGTGATACATATACTTAGGTTAGATGCCCACTTTTGCTCATCTATAACATTTTGTACTGATCACACAAAATGTGTGCTGGCTCCTAAATTAGCCTCTAGTATTTAGGACATGGGCTTAAAATTTATCTCTTCAACTAATATTTTCTAAACTGTATTATGCACTCAGTTGCAAAGAGTAATTTACTGTAACATAGAGACCAACACGAAAGAACTCAGAACAGCTAAGAATGGAACAAAACAAAAATAAAGTATATCTCAGTAGTAAGTACATACTAATATGCATGACCCTTTGTTTAATTCCATATATCTCCTTAAAAGCATAAATAAAAGCATAAAATATGCTTGATTTTATGCTGATATGAATGAATGAATAAATGAACAAGTGATAGAGTAGAGGGAAACTCTTTCTTATAATCTCAGATAACATATGTAGATGCTACTTCCTTCAGGAGCAGAGTTTAGTTTTGCTACACTCCACACTAATGTGTTGAGGAGGTAGCTCATTGTTAAAACACTGTCTAGGATGCACAAGACCCTGGGTTTGTTATCCAGGAGAAATTCTTTAAAAAGAACAGGCTATACTTAGTAATCCACTTTCAAAACACAGAGTGAGAAAAAGGAAGGGGGTGGCTGGGAAGGTAGTTCAGTGGTAGAGTGCTTGCCTTGCATGCATGGACCCCTAGGTTTGATTCCTCAGTACCACATAAGCAGAAGCAGCCTAAGTTGTGCTGTGGCTGAAGTTGTAGAGTGCTAGCCATGAGCTGAAGATCTGAGGGACAGCTCCCAGGCCCAGAGTTCAGACCCCATGACTGGCCAAAAAAAAAAAAAGAAAAGAGAAAGAAAAAAAAGAAAAAGGAGGAAAGATACTTTCTAAAGAATAGCACACCTAATAATAGTAATAATATACTAAAATATTTGGGCTTATAAGAGAGGCTCAAGGGTACAGAATTTAGCCTCATAATTATTTGTAGTTAATAGGAACTGAATTTTAATTAACTGATTTAATTAACTAAAGTTAATTTAATTAACTGAATTTTAATTAAGATGACAAAGTAAATGATAAGTGAAGAAACACAACTAATGGAGAATCTTGCATGACTATGATTTACCATCTCCACATCACCCAGATCATCAGTGTCCAGAAAGGCCAGGGTGAATTCTGGTTTATTGGTATGGGGAATCTCACCACATCTAGATTTCCTTTAAGATCTCCTTGTGTGCCAGATAGAAGCCTGCAACAGAAGGGAAGAAAGCAATATGAGTGTGTTTAAGTTATGAGAATATAGTAAGCTGATGATGAGCTAGAAGATATGTAAAACATGAAGAAGATATGTAAAACAGTTTCAGCCACAGCACCACTTCCAGCTTTTTCTGTTTATGTGGTGCTGAGGAATTGAACCCAGGGCCTCATGCCTGTAAGGCAAGCACTCTACCACTGAGTCACCTTCCCAGCCCAATTTCCACTTTATTTAAAATGAGGCCTGGAAGCGGTGCCATAGCTCAAGTGGTAGAGCGCTCACCTTGAGCTGAAGAGCTGAGGGACAGTGCCCAGGCCCAAAGTTCAAGCCGCCCACGACTGACAAAAAAAAATGAGGCCTATGGTATAAAACTATAGACTCACCAAATTAGTAATTATAAAGGATATGGATTTATTGGGAGAAAGTTAATACTGTGTTCCTTACTTTCTCTTACAACCTCCCTTCATTCCCTTTTAATAAAGAAAATATACTGAGTTACATTTGTATTGAGCCTATAGGGTTTTTTGTATATATATGTATATATATTATATAGTTTATTTATTTATTTATTTTGTATGTTTTTATTGTAAAAATGCTGTACAGAGGGGTTAGTTACATGAGCAAGGTAATGAGTACATTTCCTACTGAGCATTGTTGCCTCCTCCTTTGTTTTTCCCCCTACCATCCCTTCCCTCCCATCTCCACAACTACACTCCCTCCACCCTGCCTTGCTCCACCTAAATTGTAAAGTTTATTTTTCCACATAGCATCTTATACATCTCATTGTTGCAATGGGTCAACCTGTATCCCTGTTTAAACAATTTGTTTTTTACCTTCCCCTCCCCAAATTATACCAACATCAAATATAGTGAAAGCAGGGGTTATACTGTGGGGGAGGGACATACAAAACAACAAAGAAATCAGCTTATAAATATGTTAGAAACAATCGCATGAAAGAAAAAAACATTTGAATACTTACCTTGGGGTTCATTTCATCAACTTATCTGACCGTTTCTGCTTGTCTCAGACATATACTAGTTATTGCAAATAAGGGAAACCATGGGACCTATGTTTCTTTGGGGCTGGCTTACTTCACTTAATATAATTTTTTGCAAGTCTTTCCATTTCCTAACATATGGGACAGTGTTTCTGATCGAGGCATAGAATTCCATTGTGAATATATACCACATTATCTTGATCCATTCATCTACTGAGGGGCATTTGGGTTGGTTCCATATCTTAAATATGGTAAATAATGCTGCAGTAAACATAGTTGTGCTGGTAGCCTTAGTGTGGCCTTCTTTGTGATCATTTGGGTAAATGCCCAAAAGTGGGATTGTCGGGTCATAGGGGAGCTCTATGTGAAGTCTTTTGAGGAACCTCCATACTACTTTCCAAAGTGCTTGAACAAGTTTACGCTTCTACCAACAATGCAGTAAGGTTCCCTTCTGTTCACATCCCCTCCAGCATGTGTTGTTATTAGAGTTCTTGATTATAGCCATTCTAACTGGGGTGAGGTGGAATCTTAGTGTTGTTTTGATTTGCATTTTTTTATGGCTAGAGAGAGAGCATTTCTTCATGTGTCTATTGGCCATCCTTCTTTCTTCTTCAGATAAGTTTCTCTTTAAGTCTTTAGCCCATTTGTTAATTGGGCAGTTTGTTTCTTTGTTGTTGGGGGATTTAATTTTTTGAGTTCCAAGTATATTTTAGATTGCATTTATTTTTATTGTAAAGATACTGTACAGAGGGGTTACAGTTACGCTATTACAGGTTACAGTTAGAGGTACATGGTTACCTCTTCTGTTTTTCCCCTATCATTGACCCTATAGTTTTTTTTTTTTTTTGGGGTCCGGTCGTGGGGCCTGAACTCTGGGCCTGGGCACTGTCCCTCAGCTCTTCAGCTCAAGGCTAGCACTCTACCACTTGAGCCACAGCGCCACTTCCGGCTTTTTTCTTTTTGCTTATGTGGTGCTGAGGAATCAAACCCAGGGCCTCGAGCATGCAAGGCAAGCGCTCTACCACTGAGCCAACTTCCCAGCCCTGACCCTATAGTTTTAAAGGGAAAAATTATAGGAACTGAGCAGGTGAGAATGGATTCCACCTAGAAAACTACTTGGAGCGGGTCACTTACTCTAGTAAAGTTAGGTTTTATGAGTATTTGGATTTGAAATTATAAACTTTTGTGACAATCTTAAAAATAAATATTATAAATTGTTCTCTCTCAGGGGGAATCAGACTCTTCCTTAAGATGACTTTAAGCTGGGTGCCAGTGGCTCATGCCTCTAATCCTAGCTACTCAGGAGGCTGAGATCTGAGGATTGCTGTTCAAATCCAACCTGGGCAGGAAAGTCCATGAGACTCTTATCTCCAAAAATGACTCATAAAACAGGAAGTGGCACTGTGGCTCAAGTAATAGAGTGCTGCCTTGAGCTGGAGCTGAGGGACAGCACCCAGGCCCAGAGTTCAAGCCCCATGACCAAAAACAAAAAAGATGATTGTATACATATACTTGGAATGATCGGCATGCATTATCAATGATCCCAGGAGATGACTTCTTCTTAGGAAAACACTCAGCATAGCTCTGTCCTGACAAGCAGTTCATCAGGTAAGATTTTCCTATATGATATATTAAGTATCCTAAAGTAAGCATTAGGTGATCTTTTTGAAAAACCTAATTTATTTGAGACTCACCATACACTGCTCTTCCTTATTTTCCACTAGACAAATGGGTCCTGATGCCATGTTAGCCTGCAAACCCACAACAAGAATACAAGGTTGAATAAAAGATTAGTAGTATACAAGATCTAATGGCAACTCCAGGAACATATACTATCACCTTCTCATTTGTGGAATATGTATCAATGTTTTTAATTAATTCATTACATTTTAAAATTATATAGTTATTTAAGTAGTTGTACAAAAAGGTTTCAATTCAACATGTCAGTACAACGTGTCAATAAGTACAATCCATCTTGATCAATTTCACCCCTTCATTTTCCCCCATGTCTCCAAACTCCACTGATCCCCTAAATTTTGAACATGACATGTCCTGGTAAAAATGGCTCATCACGGGCAACTTCCTATTAGCAAGGAAAAGGCTAGGCTCTCTCTTTAAAGGACATCTCTTGGATGATTGGTTACTGCATAATCACTCTACTTATTTTTTTTTTTTGGGTCCGGTCTTGGGGCCTGAACTCTAGGCCTGGGCGCTGTCCCTCAGCTCTTCAGCTCAAGGATAGTGCTCTACCACTTGAGCCACAGTGCCACTTCCGGTTTTTTTCGTTTTGCTTATGTGGTGCTGAGGAATTGAACCCAGGGCCTCATGCATGAAAGGCAAGCACTCTACCACTGAGCCACCTTCCCAGCCCATAATCACTCTACTTATATCACTTGATAAAGTTGCCTCTCCTAGTTAGCCTGTCTGCAAAGAAGGCTGAAACATTTAGTCTCTCTAGTGGGCTGTTGTTATTTGTCTAGATGCATATGAGTGTTTTTTTACAGGAGAAAGAACAGAAATTGGAAAATAAAAGATGCACTTAGTGCAATCCCAAGGATTACAAAAGCTTATTATATGCTGTTACCAATAGATAACATATAGTGATGGCAGCATAAGTATGGAGGTGCCATGATAAGTATATGAACAAGATGGCATCAGAATAAAACAAGGGTGACATAATATAGAATAAAGAATGAATCAAACGAATCAAAAGAGAAGTAAGCTAGAAAAAAATAGTGAATAAAAAAAGATTGAGAAGTTAAAAGTGGTTGGAATGATTGAAATCAGAGTTGGGCTTCCAAAATGACTTCTAGAATATTGGTTATGTGACCGAGTAGATGTTGTCAAAAAATAAGAGAAATATTTATATGAATATGCTTTAATAGCATATTAAGTTTTAGGGTGTGATATTTACTATATTCATAGCTCATTTGAATAAAATGATGCAAATTTGAATACCAGTATTTTAGACAGCAAAGGATTTTATGCAGTTTATCACTCTCATTCCTATCTCCTGTTATTACAGCTAGCCCATTTGAATTAAATTTCACACATTATTTGTGGAATATACAAAATCTTGCCTGATATATAGTAAGTACTATGCAAGTGGTTTTTAAAAATTAAGCATCTGATAAGGTGAGAAGGGTGGAGTCCTAAATGCAGGTAAGGTAATGGGAATAAGGAAAGGGGCATTCTATGAATGGAGGGGCAGGCAGGATTCCACGTTTTCTTGATCCATTGGTTACATTGAGGGTCATCGGGGCTGATTCCTAACGTGGCTATAGTCAATAATGCTGCAGTGAGCATGGTTGTGCTGGTAGCTTCAGTTCAGCCTTGTTTGTTTTCTACTGGATAAATGTCCAGAGTGGAATTGTATTCACCCAGCAGAATGATACTCTATCACTCATAAGGAAATGGAAAGACTTCGAAAAAATTACATTAAGCAAAGTAAGCCAGACCCAGAGAAACACAGGTTACGTGCTTTCTTTAATTTGTGATAACTAGAATATGCCTATAAATCTACAGGTAAACACACTAGATGTTAAAAACATACATGGGGACATGATAAATTATACAGGACTCTAGACATTCACACACAGGAGAGCAAAGGAGGATGGTCTTAGTGGAGGAACACAAAGGTGCAATATGTATGTGCATCTGATCATATAAAGTAATATTTATCAAAATTAACTCCAGAAAATGGAAATGAGGTTTATTTTTTGTTGCCATTTAAACATTTTTCTTTTCATCTTGTTTGTTCATTTATCTTTATTTGCTGGGGAAATGGTGACACAGAAATGGAAGGACAAAAGGTGAACAAATGCGGCAGTGGTACTCACTGAAAGGATCCATCAAATTCATCCCAAGGGACCACTGCAAAGGCAGGCAGGCATAGGAGAAAGATTATTACAAGGTTTATTAGAGGAGCCATATTTCCCCCAGAGAGGGAGCACTTGGCACCCTCCACTATCTAGGCAGCTGGGAGGATCTTGGGGTTAGGAAGTGAGATGGGGGGAACTCAGGTGGGTCTGGGTGGAAAGAAGGAGGGGCCAGCTATATGGCGGGAACTCCAGGTCTAGGAGGGGCTCAGATATGGGTGAAGCTAAGGAACCAAAGGTGGGCATAATGCTTACACTCACTAGGCACTATGTTGAAATGAACTATACAACTTTTGGGTGAGAATGGAAGTAAAAATTTGGAAAGAGTGAAGGAAGGAATCACATTGTTCAAAAAATTGTTCTTTTTTTTTTTTTTCAAAAAATTGTTCTTGTAACTGTAACTCCTGTATGTCACCTGAAAATAATAATAATAATAATAATAATAATAATAATAATAATAAGAAGAAGAAGAAGAAGAAGGAAGGAAGGAAGGAAGGAAGGAAGGAAGGAAGGAAGGAAGGAGAGGAGTGGTGGGTTAAGGCCGCAGGGAGGACCCATGATAGAGGAACCCAGAGCCAAATGGACTCAGGAGACAGCCCCCAGGGGTTAAACCCAGGGCTTCCATCTTTTACCGCCTGTCAGACCTGGAAAGAGAGCTTACATTACACTTCCATTGGTTTTACCAATATTATAAAGAAAACAGTTCCTGTTTGATTCATTACCATGCAGGTAAATGCAGATAAGGATTTCAGTAAATGACAATGAGTTAATAAGTGTCGCTATGTCTCCCATGTTAAAAACTACCAAGGAGCTCAGCACTGGTGGCTCACACCTATATACCTAGCTATTCAGGAGGCTGAGATCTGAGGACCATGGTTTAAAGCTGGCCAGGGCAGGAAAGTCCATGAGACATTTATCTCCAAGAAACTATCAGAAAACCTGAAATGACACTGTGGCTCAAGTGGTAGAGCACTATCCTTGAGCAGAAGAGCTGAGGGACAGCCCCTAGGTCCAGAGTTCAAGCCCCATGACCCATTAAAAAAAACAACTACCAAGGAAACTAGGTTAAATAAAATTTCTTTCCGAAAAAAGATAGATCAACACAAAAAACAGAAAACAAAACAAAGCACCAATTAATTTCTTTATAGATTTTCTCTGTAAAATTTCTGTTCTTTTGTAGCTGTTAGAAGACAAAGTATTTGGTAATGAATTAGACACAGAAATTTAAGATTGTTTTTCTTTAGATTTAACTTTTGAGAAAGCACTGGGAAAAGGTTGATGAAATCATAAATTTTTGTTTCCTTCTTTCCTTTCTTCTCTTTTCCTCTCATTCACCTTTCTCCTCCCTGCTCTTGTCTTATCCTTCCTTCTTCTCCCATGCCCTCCCTCCCCTACCCTTTTCTCTCTTCTTGCTTCTTTCTCCTCCTCCTTCCTTGTCATCATTATCGTCTCCTCTCCTCCTTTCTCCTCCTCCTCCCTCTCTGCTCTCCCTCTTTCCCCTTGTCTTTTTCTCCCCTCTCCTCTTTTCTTCCCCCTTTCCCCATCGAATTATCTCTCCCTGTCACTCCCCTTCTCCCCTCTTTTACCCTCACTTTCTTTTCCCTTATTTCCCCTTCTTTCTCTCCCTCTCTCTCCTCCAACCTGTCTGATTGCTATGAAGGACTACTATCAAACATAGAAGCTTTCAAATCCAAGTTAATTGGTTAAAGGAGAAGGTCATGTACTGGATCAGTGAAGGATTGCCCCCTACCCTATTGTCCCAGGCCAATACAGACACCAGGCAAAATCCCAGGTATGTGAGAACATGTTTGATGTGCTGGCAGGGCAATCCACCTAAGCCTAGCTGTAAACATCCCATTGTTGGTCCATTTGAAAGCCCCTACCTCCCTTGACCTAGTGGTTTTTTCATTAACCTCTGCCTCCTTGCTCAGACATCATATAAAACCCAGCTCCTGTCCCAACTCTCTGGCACAACCTCCAAGCCCACGGGAAGGTCTGTGCCCCTCACTGTTCCTTAATTAACAGTATTTGCCTGTTGACAATTGAATCTAGCCTATTCCTTTTCTTTTCTCCATTTTCCCAACAATCACTATTTTCCAAAAGCTATTGCCTCTGAGTCAGACCAAGGTACAGCAGTATAATTAAAACTACCCCAACTGATTTTCTCTAAATAACATAAGCACATTCAGGCCCTTCTTGGATGGCTTACTCATTAAGAAAATATCTTTAAGTAGTTATACAAAGGGATTTTAATCCAGCATGCCAGTTGTGAGTACAGTGCATCTTCATCAATGTTATCCCTTTTATTGTTCTCCCCCAATCTTTCCCAGCCATACCCATCTCAATTTATTGATTCCATTTTCACATACGTACATTGAATATTATGAGTGCATTTTCCCATTCTTTCTCTTATCATCTCCCACTACTCCTTGACCTCACCATCCCTAACACATGGTCTGACTTATAAACTGTTAAGTTAGTTGTTTGAGTAAGTTCAAATAAGTTACATTTTTTTTTGCCAGTCCTGGGGCTTGAACTTGGGGCTTGAACTTAGGGCCTAGGTGCTTAAGGCTAGCACTCTACCACTGCTCTACTTTTGGCCTTCTGGTGGTTACTTGGCAATAACAGTCTCATAGACATTCCTATCTGGGCTGGCTTTGAACCATGCTCCTCAGATCTCAGCCTCCTGAGTAGCTAGGATTACTGGCATGAGCCACAGGCACCCAGCAGTTACACACATTTTTAAACAGTTCAGAATATACCCACAGGCTGAGGCCTTACTGTTGTTGTAACATTTGGCTAGTGAGAGTGAGAATGAGGTACTCCAGCTAGTTCAACTGGATAGAATTTGTGAAGTAGTGCACATGGACACCCAAGATGGGCAAGCCAGTCAACTAGGATTCAATTTACTAGTGAAGATGATCCATGCTTTCTGTATTTCCAATTTCAGGCAGTGACTGTCAGGGAGTATCTGGGGACTGAGTGCTGAGGTGAGGGTTGGGTGAAAGATGTGGAGGAGTGACCCTCCAGCAGTACCTCTGTGGGATTTGTGACTGGAGTTTAGCTTCTCACCACTGGGAGTGAATTAAGGCCACTGGAGGCAGTGAAAGGTGGGTGTCCAATGCAGGACTGCAGCTTGCTGGAAATATGAAGAAGAGCAGCAACTCCTGGGGATGCAATGCTAGAGCTGCCACCCCACAGCAGTCTCTGGACCTAAGGATCCTCAGAAGCTGAGCTGCCCTTAGCATAGCCTGGAGGGTTGCACACCATGGGGCCTCCTATGTCCTCCCACTGCTGCCTTGATCCCTGCTGTAAGGTAGGTAGCCAATAAATGAGAACATCATGCAGTATTCAGGCAGGAAGAAAAGTTTTATTTCCAAACTGCCTGTCCTGTGGTGGGTGGTGGAGATGTATAAGGCTGAAAAGGGCCAAGCTACCCCTGGGGCTAGGACTTATCTAAGCTAGGATCAGGGAGAGGTGTGGCAATGGATCCAGATGTAACTTCAGGGATCCTCCCATGGTCAGATGGAAGGCATGATGTATGGGGTGGGGGGCAGCCCAGGATGTCACCTAGCACACTGCTTCCAGGTATGCCACTTACCTAGGTAACACAGGTACTGGGCAGAAACTTAGCCAAGAAAAGGGGAAAGTCTGCTCTGCCTTCCTGGGACAGACCTTACACCTGCCTCTTTCCCCATCCTCTAGCCAGTGTGGGTTTGCAACCTCTCTGCAGCAAAACTTTTAGAGAGCTAGCTCCTTGTTGCTGATCCCAAAGAGGAATGCATGTGTTAAGATTTAAGTTTTTACCAGGTGCTGGTGGCTCACTCCTGTAATCCTAGCTACTCAGGAGGCTGAGATCTTAGGATCATGGTTCAAAGCCAGCCCAGGCAGGAAAGTCCTTTTGACTCTTAGCGCCAATAAACCACTAGGAAACTGGAAGTGGCACTGTGGCTCAAGTGGTAGAGCACTAGCCTTGAGCTGAAGAGCTGAGGGACAGCACCCAGGCTCAGAGTTCAAGCCCCATGACCAAAAAAACAAACAAAAAACCCTAAGTTTTCCCAGAAAACTCAACTGGTCCTGGCTCTGCAGCCAAGAGACAAATTCTTAACTGTTTCAGTTCTGTGTTTTCCCCAGAGCCTGCCTGGTTAGGAAAGCACTCCACTTTAGAAGCTGAGCATCAAACCAGATATCATAGCCCTCCAAGTAAATGTTGTGCAAGAGGGAGTCAGAGAATCATTGATTTCTGGGAGAAGGGAAGAAGGTCCTCCTGCACCAGCTTCTCAAACTGTAAAAAAAACCAACAAGGCAAACCAGTACAGTCTTGTAGATTGTTCAGTGATCATTGATAATTATATCCAGGTGTCAGTGGCTCATGCTTGTAATCCTAGCTACCCAGGAGGCTGAGACCTGAGGATCATGGTTTGAAGCCAGCTCAGGCAGGAAAGTGTAAGACTCTTTTATCTCCAATTTGTAATGGGGGGACAGAAAGAATCCACCACAGAGAGCAAACTTGGGAAAGGGGGCTTTATCAGAGTGCAGCGAACTGACTGGCCAGGGACACAGAACAGAGTCAGGAGCTGTAATTGTGACCCCCAACCAGCAATAGGGCTTAGTTTATAAAGGCACGAACTGCAAAATGAGTGGGGATTGTACATTCCAGAAACATAATGACATCCTTGAAGCCAGGGGTTGTTACAAAGACAGCTACAGGAGAATTATTACAAAGATAGCTACAGGAGGATACACAATGTGCACAATGAGGTATCTATACCCTTGAAGCAGGAGACAATCAATCATGGTGGAGGGATGCACAACATCACACAGCATACACCATTCTAATTAGGCAGGGTATGAGATAGGGCCCAAGTACATGTGAAATACGTTTCAAGGTCTCTTTTTATGGCATCTCTTTGTTTTTAGTAAAGGGTCAATTTCCTGGCTTAGTTTTCTCACACAGTCTAGGGCCTTGACAGTCTAAGAGACCCTTTCCCTCTACACAATTAACCACCAAAAAGCCAGAGGTGGAGATGTTGCTCTAGTAGTAGCCTTGAGCAAAAAAGTTCAGGTTCAGCATCTAGGTCCTGAGTTCAAACTCCAGTACCAGCAAACACACACACACACACACACACACACACACACACACACACACACACACACACACACTTTTAAATCCACAACTATTAAATCTTAAATATACTGTAAAGTTCACAATATTACCAGCTTATTCATGGAATTAGATTATTTTCATTTTACTGTTTTAGCACTTGTAACTATTTTCTATAAAGTATTTTTATATTCAGAGAAATAAACATTCTTTCATTTTCAAAAAGACTGACTTTAAGAAACAATTTTTTAATAATGTCTATGTATTGAGAATTGTCCCCCCCCATCTCTGTTTTGAGTGTTTGAATTGGGAGCCTTGTCTTGCCAGGCACTCTTAACACTGGAGCCATGTTTCCATTCTGGCTATTTTTAAGGTTATTTTCCAGACAGACTCTCCTGTCACACCCTACCAGCTCCTTGGGGAGCATGTATAGCAATCCTACCTTACTGGGATCACAGTATATGCTATAATGCCTGATTTATTATTTGAGATGTAGGTCTCACTGACAGTTTTCTCAGGTTATAGGAGCTAGAATCTTATCTAAGTGGTTACTTGACAAGAAACTATAGTCAGCCAGGCACTGGTGGCTCACACCGTAATTTTAGCTACTCAGGAGGCTGAGATCTGAGGATCACGGTTCAAAGCCAGCCTGGGCAGGAAAGTCTGTGAGACTCTTATCTCCAATAAACCACCAGAAACCGGAAGTGGTGCTGAGGCTCAAGTGGTAGAAGGCTAGCCTTGAGCTGAAGAGCTGAGGGATAGCACCCAGGCCGACTAGCAAAAAAAGAAAAAAAAAGCTACAGTCTGTTGGGCACATGTAGCTCATGTCTGAAATCCTAGCTACTCTGGAGGCTGAGATCAGAGGATTGTGGTTTGAAGTCAGGTTGGGCAGGAAAGTCCATGAGACTCTATCTCCAATTAAAAAAAAACCAGAAAAAGCCAGAAGTGGTGCTGTGGCTCAAGTGGTAGAGAATTAGCCTTGAGAAAAAGAAGTTCAGGGACAGTGCCCAGGCCTCGAATTCAAGTCCCAGAACTGGCACACAAGAAGAAAAGCTATAGTCCTGGATTTGAACCTATTGTCACATAAATATATACATATACATATATATACATATATATATATATATATGTATATATATATACACAATGGAATTCTTCTTATCCATCAGAAAGAATATTGTACCATTCATAAGGAAATGGAAAATTTTGGAAAAAATTATATTAAGCAAACTAAGCCACACTCAGAAAAAAAAACCTAGGTTGCATTGTTTTCCTCATTTTTGGTAGCTAGAATGTGCCTATAAATCTACAAGTAAACACATTGGGTGATAAGGGGTTAACAAATGAATTAATTGAAGTAGAATAGACTCTATGGAGAGCTCAAATAATATAATTCTATTTATTTACTTATTTATTATTATTGTAAATGTGATAGACAGAGGAGTTATGGTTCCATAAGTCAGATAAAAAATGCAAATGTCATCCCTTTTCTTCTCTTTCTCCTGGTTTTTCCCTCCTGTCTCCACCCACAAGTTGTATAGTTCATTTTCAACATAGGGTCTAGTGAGTATCACTGCTGCATTTGTTTCTCCTTTGTCCTACCAACAAATTCTTAACTTGTAACTGACATTCTTTTTTTCTTTTTTTTAAAAAAAGGCAGCTGGGCTCCAGTGGCTCATGCCTGTAATTCTAGCTACTCAGGAAGCTGAGATCTGAGGATCATGGTTCAATGCCAGCCCAGGGAGGAAAGTCTGTGAGACTCTTATCTCCAATAAACCACAAGAAAACCAGAAGTGGCACTGTAGCTCAAGTGATAGAGTGCTAGCCTTGAGCTGAAGAGCTGAGGGACAGCACCCAGACCCAGAGTTCAAGCCCCATGACCAACAACAACAACAAAAGTCAGAGCCCAACAAAATAAGTACCAGGAAATAGGTACTTGCAAAAGTGCAGGGTGAGGCCAAGGGGAGATGGATAGAAGAATGAAGTGGCTGGGAGGCAAGGAGGAAGAATGCAAGAATTCATTGATGATACCACAGAATTGAAAAATATAAGGGAAGAGGTGGGACAAAGGGGGTGAATATGTTGAAGTGATGACATAGATTAAGATGCATGGTACACATAAACTAATTTGTTAAAAGGAAAAAAAATTAAATACATAACCTAAAATTAAGATAGGGAAGGGGTGGTTGGGAAGTGACATTGATCAAGATGTACTGTATTCATAAACTGCTTTGGTGAATGGTAACTCCTTTGTACAACTACTTAAAGATAGCAAAAATGTTCAAAAAGAGGGAAAAAAGGAAGCTATAGTCCTAGACTTGTACCTGTCACAGAATTTTTTTTTTTGTCGCTTTTTGGGGCTTGAACTCTGGGCCTGGGCACTGTCCCTGTGCTCTTCAGCTCAAGGCGAGCGTTTACTGCTTGAGCCACAGTGCCACTTCCAGTTTTCTAGTGGTTTATATCGTAGATATGAGTCTCACGGACTTTCCTGCCCGGGCGGATCTCAGCCTCCGGAGTAGCTAGGATTACAGGCGTGAGCCACCGGTGCCTGGCTTAAAAATTTTAAGCAACATGTTTTTTTCCCTATCAGAGATACAAAATTGCAGTTTTGAATGGACTTTCTGGTAAAAAAGTTGATATATTTGGTTAAAAATTTTGATGGGTATTGATAAAATGCTTTTCAAATTGACTCATAAATTATATTTGTATCATTTGTCTTTCAGACTATTAACTTACCTCTATTCTTAAATTTTATGATTTTTATCATCAATTTTAATATCTCCCATAAATTAATAGACATTGCATGTTATGCTACCATGTAATTCCTATAGTCCATTAATACTGCTATATGTTGCTTTTTTTTTTTTTTTTTGCCATTTTTGGAGCTTGAACTCAAGGGCTGGACACAGTCCCTGAGCTTCTTTTGCTCAAGGCTAGCACTCTACCACTTGGGCCACAGTGCCACTTCTGGGCTTTTCTGTTTATGTGGTACTGAGGAATCAAACCCAGGGCTTCATGCATGCTAGGCAAGCACTTACCACTAAGCCACATTCCCAGCCCCTTCCTTGCATGTTCATCTTACATTTGTTTCATTCTTCTTTAAAAATTTTCCTGTTTATTTGAAACTGCTACAGGAAGGAGTAGAAAAAACAGCCTAAAACTCATTGACATGCAGTAACTTCCAGGGACTCAAAAAAAAAAAAAAATAGGAGAGAATTGACAAATGCAAATACATCAAGCTTAAAAGCTTCTATATAGCAAAGGATTTTGTTTATAAGCTAAAAAAACAAAGAACCACAAAACTGCCTACAAAATGGAAAAAAAAATCTTTGCCAGCAAAATATTTTTTCAGAAATATAAATGCATATGTAATAAATGTGATATTTATATCATTAATGATTAAATTGATGCAAATTACAGAACTCATTTTCTAAAGATATATAAACATGTTAAAAGTAATATGTTCAATATTAATATGTGTAAGTACTTTCACTTCATTTCTGAAGATGAGCTTTAGAACATGTTTACTTTTGATTTGTTTTTAAGGCTTGAAGAATTAAACCCAGAAACTTACACATGCTAAGCCTGTACTTTTCCACTGAGTAACAGTGTAACAGAGTATTTTAGGCTTTGCCAGAAAACCACACAGACATCCAGGGACAGAGAACGAAGAAAGGTTTATTGCTGGAAAAGGGATTGGCAAGACCCCTTCTCACAAGGGAGAAGTGAGAAGTACCAGCTATTGTCTGAGGTGACCTATATAACCTAGGAGGTCTAGGAAGGGCTAGAAGGGGCTAGGAAGCAGAGACCCTAGTGTGGAAGTGATGGTCAGGGGCTTAATAATGGCAGATTAGGATCTATGACTGTTGCCCAAGTAGTAGTCCTACAGCTGCCCAGACCTGAAGGTCACTCTAAGGGACTCTTGTTGCTTTACAGGTGGTAGCTGCCCAAGAGAAGTGCCATCCCAAGGTAAAGGGGGTTGGAGGCTGATTATTTACTGCCTTTACTACATGGGCCCAGTGTTGCCTAAGGAAGGAGCATGTTAAGTTATGGAAAGGGGAAGGAGCATGCTAAACTATGGGAAGGGAGCTCATTGGGCTAACAAACAGCTTCAGTACTTAGAACATGTTTTAAAAGCTGCTAAAATGCCACACACTTTGTATGAACACTTTTCTCTGAGGCAGTCAAATGCATTAACTATAGTATAGTCAGTCATGAAGTGCCAAAATAGCTTGGCAATATTGGAAAAGTATTGACACATGTAGATTGTTGTTTGAAAATGTTAACTTTGTCCTTTGTGAGGATGCTTACAATTGTACTCTTCATAATTGAGAACAAAATTCAAATTGAGAACAAAACAACATGCAATCTAAAGTGCTAAAACAATTTCTGACATGTTAAAATATATTACCATTTAGGAATTAAATGAAATGTTGCTGAACTGTAAGAGTCACATTATATACATAGTATTGTAAGCTCTATATTTGTGTAATATTCACAAATCTAGAATGAAAACTATAAAGTGATATACTTGGTTAATGCCTTCCCTGATTGCTTGTCATCATAGGGAAGCTGAAATTCAGATGTCTAGGTAAAGTTGTGAAGCAGGGCAGGTGATCTGGCTCTCCTCCATGGAGGGAAAGGGAAGGTGGAAAGTTCTTCAGGAGCTGGGAACAGTGGAACCCTCAGATGCACTGTTTTAACTTCAACATTGCTACCATTCTCTTGCTCTAACGGTTCTTTAATCAAGAGATATGTGCCCATGGCACTTGTTTTGTCTGGCATAGGTTTATGGTTCTCAGGTCTATTGTAAACCATGCCACACATGACTTTCACAATGGTGCAGTCCAGTTGATTAGGCAGTGACTTATCAGGAGTCAAGAACACCTCCTCAACTTGGCCAAGTCATGAGTAATGCATGATTCGTTCTGTGATCAGCTTCTGCCTTGCGTCCACACTTAAACACTGAATGATATGTCATAACACTGCAGACAGGTGAGTTAGAATATTGTATTTTACTTCCAGTGACTCTATTTGGGAAAAATGCCTCTCACAAAATAGGTTTTTCTCATGACCTCTAAAAACAAAAGGATGCCTGGGCTCCAGACATCCACCTTGAAGCTATCCTATATTTTTTTCAGGAAGATTTTGGAGACATGGAATATTACAGTCCCACACATGTCCTCTAGCAACTGCCCCAGGGTGACCTGGTGCTCAGAGTTGCTGACCTTGGTATTGCCTTTGGTGTCCATGAGGATGTTGTTGGGCTCCAGGTCTTGGGGCATGATTCCATTCTAATGAAAGCAGTGCAAAGCACTCACAATCTCTTTGAAGATCCGAATGGCCTCATACTCAAATAGACAGCAGGATTTTCAGATCCACGCAAAGGGTCTCCCTTGGTGGTTATGTCCATTACCAGTGGTTGGCTGCCTTGGTCAAAACCTGATCACATTTGGGTGTAGACTCTAACAATGTCTACCTCATTTTTCAGTAGACAGGAATCCCCCCCCCCCCCCCAGAGTAATTTCTCCTGAGGGGACAAAGGCCTCCAACCTGCTCCTTCTAGGACATTGGCCACTTACCAGAGCTTCAGGAACAATGATCAGTGGCCTCTGTCTTTCTTACAGGTAGGTTCTGGAAATTGCTCTGTTTAATGCAGGCTTGGCTACCTTGGTGTCACAGGGTCATGGGGCGTCTGTTCTCCTCCATAGTCCCTTGCTTGCAGAGAGATGGACAACTTCCCATTTCTTTCCAGCAGAATATTAATATCAGTAGGGTTGAAAGGGCATCGTATTTCCCCATAAAGTCTTCAACATATTTCTCTCCAGTTGCTTTGGAGTACAGAGGGAAGGTGGTGATACATTCCAAGTGATAAAGAAAAAGGGCTGGGGTAGGGATGGGGTCAAGTAGCAGAGCCCTGACTAGCAAACTCAAGAGTTCAAATTCTGTATCAATAAATCAGTTGTCAAAAATCCTACCAAAGTGGGAAATGGAGGCATGTCCACATGCTTCAGTGCTTTGTGCTGCTGTAAAAAAACACATCCCAGACTGTGTCAAAATACCTTACACTTGTAGTTTGCAGACAACAAATTTATTTCTCACAATTTTGAAGGCCAAGATTGTCAGCAGGAAGTTTAGTATGCAGAGAATACATCTCTATTGTGTTCCCTCATTGCTGGTTCTCACATGACCAAAGAGGCTAGAAATTTTAAAATAACACAGCTGACAAACTTCTACCATCCACATTAACAAATGAGCTTTTATTTGTTCCAAATCCCTTTTTCTCCACCCTCCTGTTTTTATTATCTTTGTTGTTTTTAGAGACAATATCTAGATATACAGCATTGACTGGGTCTTGAACACTTGATCTTCCTTCCTGAACCTCCAAAGAGCTGAAGTAGTGGGTTGCAGGTATGTTTCATCAGACCTAGCCTTTTCCGTTTGTTTGTTTGTTTAATATGCCACTCACCTGTCCCATCTTCCATCTTGGATATAAGCACTTTTGTTCTGTTTTCTTTTGGATTTAATTCTTAAATAAATTTTTTATTTCTCATTTGCTTGACTGTATGTTCAGCCATCTGACTGAATTCTTTTTTTTTTTTTTTTGTCAGTCATGGGGCTTGAACTCTGGGCTTGGGCCCTGTCTGTGCGCTCTTCAGCTCAAGGCTAGTGCTCTATCCCTTGAGCCACAGCACCACTTCTGGTTTTCTAGTGGTTTATGGAGATAAGAGTCTCACGGAGTTTCCTGCCAGGACTGGCTTTGAACCATGACCCTCAGATCTCAGCCTCCTGAGTAGCTAGGATTACAGGCGTGAGCCACTGGTGCCTGGCTTGATCTGACTGAATTATTAGTTTAGTGTTCCTGTAAACATCCTTCAGTTATTTAGACAATCAATTCCTCTTGTCCATAAAATTACATTTTTTCCATTGTGATGTTTAGTCCTTTTCCTAGTTTTACTAAAACATCAATTAGATGTTGAATGGTATCAACAATAGAAAGAATATCTCTCATGGCTGATTTTTTTGAGAAATGACTCAGGCATTTCCCCACTTAAGGATATTGTTATCACAAGAATTTCATAACTGGCTTTCATCAAGTAAATGTATTTTCCTTTAATTCTAGACTTCTTTAAAAATGTGTGATATTAGAACAAGTGCTGTGTTATGTGTGTTTCTTCTTATTCTCATAATAAATTAATTAGATTTTCTAAATTTAAGCTTTGTAAATTGGATTATAGATCAGTAAGAGAATACTTTTTGTGGCTTTTCTGTATGCCAACAATGAGAAAAGTGTGGCTGAAATTAGGAAAGCACCTCTATTCATAATAGCCCCACAAAAAATAAAATACCTAGGAATTAACTTAACCAAAGAAGTGGAGGACCTCTATGATGGAAACTTTAAAAATCTGAAAAAGGAAATCAAAACAGAACTTAGAGAGTGGCAAAAACTCCCATGCTCTTGGATTGGAAAGATCAACATCGTGAAAATGTCAATACTTCCCAAGGCTATCTACAAATTCCATGCGATACCTATCAATATTCCAACCTCATTCTTCAAGGAAATAAAAGAGGTAATCCAAAAATTCATATGGAACAATAAAAGACCCTGAATAGCAAAAAACGATTCTTAACAGAGAGAACAGTGCTGAAAGAATATCAATACCAAATTTCAAACTCTACTACAAGGCCATAGTAATCAAAACAGCTTGGTACTGGCACAAGAACAGACCTCAGGACCAATGGAATAGAATTGAAAACCCAGAAATGAACCTACAGACCTATAAGCCATCTAATCCTCGATAAGGGAGCTAAAAAAATAGAATGGAAGAAAGACAGCCTCTTCAGTAAATGATGCTGGCAAAATTGGTTAACTACTTGTAGAAAACTAAAGCTAGATCCTTATATATCACCCTGCACCAGAATCAACTCCAAATGGATTAAAGACCTCGAAGTCAAAGCAGACACTCTGAAAACATTACAGGATGGAATAGGAGAAACCCTAGGTCTCCTTGGCACAGGCCAAAATTTTCTTAATAGAGACCCAGAAACACAACAAATCAAAGAAAGGTTGAACAAATGGGATTACATGAAATTGCAGAGCTTCTGCATGGTAAAGGACATAGCTAGCAAGATCAATACAAAGCCCACGGATTGGGAGAAGATCTTCACTAACCATACAACGGACAAGGGTCTCATATCTAAAATATACCTGGAACTCAAAAAATTAAATCCCCCAACAACAAATCTTCAAAGAAACAACTGCCCAATAAATAAGTGGGCTAAAGACTTAAAGAGAAACTTCTCTGAAGAGGAAAGACACATGAAGAAATGCTCAACCTCCCTAGCCATAAAAGAAATGCAAATCAAAACAACATTGAGATACCACCTCACCCCAGTTAGAATGGCTAGAATCAAGAACTCTTAAAACAACAGATGCTGGAGGGGATGTGGACAGAAGGGAACCTTACTGTGTTGTTGGTGGGAATGTAAACTTGTTCAACCACTTTGGAAAGCAGAATGGAGGTTCCTCAAAAGACTCCACATAGAGCTCCCCTATGACCTGGCAATCTCACTTTTGGGCATTTACCCAAATCATCACAAACAAGCCCACACTAAAGCTACCAGCATGATTATGTTTATTGCAGCATTATTTACCATAGCTAAGATATGGAACCAACCCAGATACCCCTCAGCAGATGAATGGATCAAGAAAATGTGGTATATATACACAATGGAATTCTATGCCTCCATCAGAAAGAATGACCTTGCCCCATTTGTTAAGAAATGGAGAGACTTGGAAAAAATTATATTAAGTGAAGTAAGCCAGGCCCAAAAAAACTTAGGTCCCATGGTTTCCCTTATTTGCAATAACTAGTATATGTGTGAGTCAAGCAGAAAAGGTCAGATAAATTGATGTTAGGGAAATGAATCCTAAGATATGTATTCAAATGTTTTTTTTTTCTTTGAGGTGATTGTTTCTAACACATTTATAAGATTATTTCTTTGTTGCTATGTATGTCCCTCCCCCACGGTATAACCACTGCTTTCACTGTACTTCAGGTCAGTATAATTTGTGGAGGGGAAGGGAAAAAACAAATCGTTTAACTAGGGATACAGGTGGACCCATTGCAACAATGAGATGTACAAGTCATTATGTGGAAAAATGAACTTTACAACTTTGGTGGTGGGAGAGGAGGATTGGGTGGGGGATAGTGGGGGGAGGATGGGAAGGAATGGGAAGGGGAAACAAAGGAGGCTACAATGCTTAATAAGAAATGTACTCATTATCTTACCCATGTACAGTATTTTCACAATAAAATAAAAAAAAGAATATTTTTTGTTTTAATACTTGGCTAACATGTGAAGCCCTAGGTTTTATCTTAAGCAGCGCGCGCGCGCACACACACACACACACATGAGAAAAAGTAACTTTAAACTGTCTTTGTTTTTCAGGTTCTTGATTTATTTCAAATGTGAAATTATGAAAATTAAAACTCTGTTTCCATGAAAGAAATTTCTTAAAACTAAAAGGAGAGGGAGGGAGCAAGTGTCCTTAGCATCAGTTTGAATGAATTTTAGTATGACAATGTCTGAAAAGCTGATTAAGAACCCATAAATGTATGTGTCCATAATATGTCAAGATACCAAGGGCAATTAGGAGAAATGAGGTGTTAGTCCTACTATTTGTAATTTACTTGAATTCTAAGTCTCAATAATACTATAAACTTTCAAAGTAGTTCTGTTAACTTCTAATCTTTTGCTATATCATATATAAATTACTCCTTAGATGAACAACAACTGGGAAAAAATGTTGAAAACCTACACTAAAAACTGATGTGTTGCTTATGTTGGTATGTTTAAAATTCTCATTTTGATTCTTGAATTTCTTTAACATCAGATATTGATGTATTTTCAGGAATAAAAGAAGGAAGGGACTTTTATAGTATTGCTCTGATTTTCCTGTGCAATGTCCCTCTACACTCTTTTCTAAACTTGGCTCATGTGGCACACAGAACATCAGTTTTACTATGTATGTAAGTCAGAGAAAACTATATTTTAAGCTGGTTTTAATTCCAAATGTATATAAATGAAGTTAATGCTATGAATACTTCCTAAATTATTTAAAAAATATTGTGCAATGTTGATGGCTGACACCCTGGAGTCCAGAGCAATTCAGAGGTAATGAAAAAGGAGCTAGATATCTCAGAAGAAGACAAAGGCCATACTAATGTTTCTTGATCATCAGTGGGTTCAAAGAGCCCCATCTCTATCATTTGACAGCTTGGAATGAATAAATTATTAGAAAGTTTAGAACGAGTTGGGTGTTGGTGGCTCATACCTGTAATCTTAGTGAATTAGGAGTCTGTGATTTGAGAATTGAGGTTCCAAGCCAGCCCAAGCAGAAAAGTCCAAGAGACTCTTATCTCCAATTAATCAGCAAAAGACAGGAAGTAGAGGTGTGGCTCAGGTGGTAGAATACCAACCTTGAGCAGAAAACTTGAGAAGCCCTGAGTTCAAGCCCCAGTACTGGCACCAAAATAAAACAAAAACAGAAACTTTAGAATATTTCCTAAACCATCTTTAAAACACTGGTCAAGAGGGCTGTGAAGGTGGCTCAGTGGTAGAGTGCTTGCCCTGCATGCATGAGGCCCTGGGTTCAATTCCTCAGCACCATATAAGCAGAAAAAAAAAGCCAGAAGTGGCGCTGTGGCTCAAGTGGTAGAGCGCTAGCCTTGAGCTGAAGAGCTGAGGGACACATGCAGGCCCAGAGTTCAGTTCAGGCCCCACGACTGGACTTCCCCCCCCCCCCCCCCCCCCCCCCCGCGATAAAAAAAACCATTGATCAAGAGAGTGACTGCACGTGCAGGGACAGTAAGGACCGGGCAGAGGGCCAAGATGGTGCGGCGTCTGCGTTTTCGCAGGCATGAAAGGGGAACTGCGTGGTGTAGGTCACCAGGAACTGAGCATTTCAGATCTTCTTAGTAAACCTGGTTCATCACCATGCTGGCTGTAAGGCTTGTGTATCTCCAGACACTACCTTCCAGGGTTTTCCACCCAGCTTTCATCAAGGCTTCCCCCTCCCACCCCTCTCACCATTGCAAAGAATTCCATCACAAAGAATCAATGGCTCCAAGAGGGGAGGAAGATGGCAGAGGAAAAGCTGGAGGCTAAACAAACTCTTGGAACAATAAAAGACCCCAAATAGCCAAAAACGATTCTTAACAGAGAGAACAGTGCTGGAGGAATATCAATACCAAATTTCAAACTCTACTACAAAGCCATAGTAATCAAAACAGCTTGGTACTGGCACAAGAACAGACCTCAGGACCAATGGAATAGAATTGAAAACCCAGAAATGAACCCACAGATGTATAGTCATCTAATCTTCAATAAAGGAGCTAAAAAAAAAATGAATGGAAGAAAGACAGCCTCTTCAGTAAATGGTGCTGGCAAAACTGGTTAACTACTTGTAGAAAACTAAAGCTAGAACCTTATATATCACCCTTCACCAGAATTAACTCCAAATGGATGACAGACCTCAGAGTCAAAGCAAACACCCTGCAAATATTACAGGATGGGATAGGAGAAACCCTAGGTCTCCTTGGCACAGGCCAAACTTTTCTTAATAGACACCCAGAAATACAACAAATCAAAGAAAGGTTGGACAAATGGGATTACATGAAATTGCAGCGCTTCTGCATGGCAAAGGGCATAGCTAGCAAGATCAATACAAAGCCCACGAATTGGGAGAAGATCTTCACTAGCCATACAACAGACAAGGGTCTCATATCTACAATATACCTGAACTCAAAAAATTAAATCCCTCAACAACAAATCTTCAAAGAAACAACTGCCCAATAAATAAGTGGACTAAAGACTTAAAGAGAAACTTCTCTGAAGAGGAAAGAAGGATGGCCAATAGACACATGAAGAAATGCTCAACCTCCCTTGCCATAAAAGAAATGCAAATCAAAACAACATTGAGATACCACCTCACCCCAGTTATAACAACAGATGCTGGAGGGGATGTGGACAGAAGGGAACTTCTGTCTCTAGGTGCTCCTCTATACCCATTATCCTCAGATTAGGCCTTCTGATGATGTCTTCCAAGTGTTGGATAGATCTATCATATTTCTTGGATTTGTCTTGAATGGTTGTATGTTCTTTTTCTATAATATCTAGGCTGTCATCAGTCCCTGAAATTCGATCTTCTGCATGGTCTAACCTACTATCAAGACTTTCTACTTTGTTTTTTATTTCTTTTCCTTCTAGTTGTTCGACTTTGATGGCTTTAAATTTTTTGTTGGAGCTTTGTTTTAGATCTTGTATGAACTTCTTTACTTCCTTAATTTGGTGTTCAGTGTTTATTCTCAAATCACTTAGTTGATTGGTATGGTTTCCTTCTGTTGGGTTCTGTTCAGCATTCCCTTTGTGGTCTCCCTGACTTCTTTCAGCTCTCTGTTTATGGATTCCATGAATGCCTTTAGTGATCTTTCTGTGTTCTCAGCCTGCTCTCTCAATTCCTGTATTACTCTTTGATTAGCTTCTTCATGTTCATGCAGTTCCTGTAGTTCTCTTTGAGTGTTCTCAGCCTGCTCATGCCATTCCTGACTTTCTCTTTGACTATCTCAGCCTGCTCACACCATTCTTTTATTTCTCTTTGAGTGTTCTCAAGCTGCTCACGCAATTTCTGTATCAATCTTTGAGTAGCTTCCTCACGCTCATGATATTCCTGTATTAACCTTTGTTTTGCCTCCTCTCTCTACCTATCAGGCTCATACAGAGTCCTTTGCAGGTTTTCAATCTTTTCATTTACCATGTTTACCAGTAGTGTTTGTAAAGCTTTTTGGGAACTCTCCTCTAGATTATTCATTATCTTTTCTGTCCCCTGATTATCATGAGTGGGAGTTGAGATACCCAGACTTGCCATTTTTCTTGTGTTTTTCCATCCTGCCCTGTCCATTTGGGATGAAAGTAACACCAGTTTCATGCTAGCACACTATTTTAAGGCAAGTATCAACCAAAGTCTGTAGTTGCACAGTCAAAAGTCTGCAGATACAATCTATTTCAATAGATATTTCTATTCAACGTCACACAACTATGTATTAATGGGCTACGAACCGCAAAGAAGAATTTGGCAAACACAAATGATTAGGTTTAGGGAGAGATGTGGGTAAAAATAGGGATGTGGAAAGCCAGTGGGAGAGTTAACTAAATCCTAATCTCAAAGTGGGAAATAGGTTGGATAGAATGATATTAGAGAGAGAGGAAAAAGAAAGAAAGGAAGGAAGAAAGAAAAAATAGAAAAACAAACATGAAAAATTAAAAGTGCAACACTTACAAATTATGCAAAAAAATGTAATATTCAGAGAAGAACGTGGATAGAATAAGAGAAGGGGAGGGATAGAAAGGAGATGTGAGAAACTTAAAAATAAAAATGCTTAAAATATTATATAGGTATAAAGAGGTAGTACTGCTATTAAGGAATTTAAGTCTAAGAGGTTTTAAATTGAGTAATAAATTACTGTATCAGGTGTGTACATAATGGGGGCTAAGGTCTAATAATCGACTATGGGTATATCTGAGGATGAGCAGAACAGCAATTAAGTCATACAAAGAAGAATGAAAGAGAAGAAAAAGTGAAAAGAATGAGAAGGAAAGAAAAAAAAAAGGATCAAATGGTCAGTAGAGCTAAACAAAAAAAATTTCAAAAAAAGAAAAAAAGAGGGCTGTGAAGGTGGCTCAGTGGTAGAGCACTTGCCTTGCATGCCTGAGGCCCTGGGTTCGATTCCTCAGCACCACATAAGCAAAAAAAAAAAAAAAAAAGCCGGAAGTGGCACTGTGGCCCAAGTGGTAGAGAGCTAGCCTTGAGCTGAAGAGCTGAGGACAGCGCCCAGGCCCAGAGTTCAGGCCCCACGACTGGACCAAAAAGAAAAAAAGAAAAGAAAAAAAGAAAAAAAAGTACACACACATATACCCCTAAAATAAAAAAATTAAGAGGAAGAATAAAAAGTTAATAGAAAACAAAAAAATTTAAAGTTAAAAATTAAATAAAAGTTTTAGAATTTTTTTTTTAATAAAACATACAAAAAAAGAGTTCTTTGATTTTTTGGGGGGGCGGGGGATGGGAAGATCCTATATCTCCCTTGTGTCCATAACCAGGCTCTAGTTGGAGTCTGTGGTCTGCTTCTGGTGTTTGATTTTCCTGTGGCTTGGTTGGTTTCTTAAGTTTTAGCAGGCAGAAAAATGCTCTGCTTTACCCAGGATTTTGTCATCCTCCTCCCAGGCTAGTTCAATGGGAGGGAGATCTGCTCTGAGTATCACAGAAGAGGGAGATGGCTGTTTCCTCTAGTTTGGAGATGCTGTGATGAGGCTAGGTTCTGGGTAGAGTTGAGGCCTTTCAGCAAACAGCAGCTTTTTCCTGAGGAGCTAGATTCTGATGAACTCACAGAGCCCAGCCTGGAGCCATTCTCAGGGTTTATGTTTACTAAATTTCAATTGATTGTCAAGGCTGCTGTAGGGAGGGGCAGCCCCTGGCTCTGTTTACCCAGTGAAGAAAGCCACTCCTTGGTCTGGTGGCTGGAGCTGGGTCACTTTTCCCTGGGGGGTGCTGAGCCTGGCAGGTCAGGTTAGGTTCCTGTGACCTGCTAAATGACTCTTGTTTTCTTCCTAGGCCTGAGTTGGAGCTAGCTGCTCAGCCAGGCCTTTGTCAATATCAAAGATGGAGATCTCCAGTAGTGGGAGGGGGGGTGGCCTTCCCTCCTCTGCTCTCTGAGAAGGAGTGAGGATGTCAGGTTTCTACTCTCGCCGGAGTCTTGGTTCATGGGTCGTCCCTGGTCTGTGAACTGCAGGATGAAGATGTCTGCTTCTTGTCAGTTCCTGCTGGTGTTGAGTAGAATCCACTCATCTGCAGCATCTGGCGCCTTTGTCCCTACCGGACTCTCTGTGTTGCAGGTATGGCAGCTATGGCCGCCACCGCTGCAACAGCAGCCGCGGCTCTGGCAAGTGCTCAGATCTGTCTCCTTGCCTGGATTTTCCCTCTCTGGCCTAATCTCTGTACTGTGATGGCACACTTGGTGTGATTCTCTAGCTTAGGACTGTTCACTGGAACAGTAAAACTGCTTTCTATGTGAGAGCTTGTTTAGCCTCCAGCTTCTCCTCTGCCATCTTCCCAGAACTCAAAATATCTTAACACAGCACAACAGAATATGGGTTTTTTGCTTACATAATCAAAGCTAATTGGTATTGTCTGACTCACAACCAGTAATATTTGGATTCCAGGTAAATGTCAGAAGCCTTGGACAGTGGCTAGGCATGGTGGCTCATGCATGTAATCCTATCTGCTTGGTATGCACAGATTGAGATTCAAGGCCAGCTTTGGGTTTTGGGATTCACAAGACATCATTTCTGTGGGGTCATGTCCAAGAAGGGCTGATCTAGCACATGGCTGAAAGTATCATGGATGGAAAAGAAGCATTTCTGGAACTGGTTATGGTTGGTGGTTGTTTTGTAGTGCTGCGATTGAACTCAGGGCATCGTAGCAAGTAGGCAAGTGCTCTACCTCTGTAGAGTGCAAGGTTTTGCTAAGTGGTTTATTTCACATAGCTGTAGAAAGCACTATAGCATTTCACTTGTGGAAAGGATTAAGGAGGAGCTTGTATGTGTGAAAATGTCCTGTGACTATTAACTTTCAAAGAACATGATAATAGAACATTAAGATTAAACAATTTTAAATGCTCTGTGAGGTAATATTTTCTGGTCAAAGTTTAAGCAAGAAAGAGAAACTACTCCAGATATCTGGAGAATGAGTTTAATAGAGAGACTATGTGCTTACAAAAATCACTGAATGGAATATAACCACTCTGGAAAACCATCTGGAGGTTCTTCAGAAAACTAAACATAGACCTTCCCTATGATTCAGCCATACCATTCCTAGGCATCTACCCTGAGCAACAGGAACCAGGATACAAGGACACATGCATCTCCATGTTCATTGCTGCCCTGTTCACAATAGCCAAGATAAACAACCCATATGCCCTACTACAGATGAATGGATCCAAAAATTGTGGTATCTATATACAGTGGAATTTTATACAGCCATTAGAATGGATAAAATAATGGCATTTACAGGGAAATGGATGGAACTAGAAGAAATGTTGAGTGAGATAAGCCAAGACCAGAGATTCAAATGGCATATGTTCTCCCTGATGTGCAGATGTTAAAATTAAAATGCAATGAGATATGACAAAGTAAAACAGAACTTAAGTTACTCATACAATAGTGAGACCAAAAGAGGATAGTCTCAAGAGAAAAGCACACATTGCAATACCCAAGCACCCCTTCATTTGTATTTAAAATAATAGGCATACTGAAAAGAACCCCAAAGATAAGGAAACAAAGCACCTCTTCTTAATTTGTCCTATTGCTTTTAGGTGACTCTGTATCCTTTCCCTCATATATGGTATACACATGTGCCCATCTGAGGGAAAGTGGGAGCAGAGAATAGAATCAGTGGAAAGTGGGTGAAAAATACAGCAGAGGGGTCCATCAGCTGCACTCAACATTGATGAAAGTGAACTAAGTAACAAGGGCAGTGATGGGAGGGAATGAGAGAACAGCTGATAGTAAGCAAAAAGAAAGAAATGTACATATCACCTGGTTTGTAAAATTGAAAGATTTGTGAAAATTAAAAGGTGTTTCTGCTGGGAGCTGGTGGTTCACCCTGTAATACTAGCTACTCTGGAGGCTGAGATCTGAGGATCCCAGTTCAAAGTCAGCCCAGACAAGAAAGTCTGTGAGACTCTTATCTCCAATAAACCTCTCAGAATACTGAAAGTGGCGCTGTGGCTCAAGTGGTAGCTCTAGCCTTGAGCTGAAGAACTGAGGAACAGTGCCCATGTCCAGAGTTCAAGCCCCATGACTGACCAAAAAACCCCACAAAAAAACAAAAAATAGGTGTTTGTGACTTTAAAACAATAATACAGAAGATGAAAAAAAATCAGAGTGGAATATACAAGGCTACATATGTGCTTATGTAGAAGTTATAAGCAGGAACACTCTAGGAACCATCTAGTTCCATGTGATAGAGCAGGAGATGACACACATCCTACACTTTGTTTTCGTTTTTGCTTTTTATTTTTTTAGAATACATGACATGTTTTACTGACTGACGACAACATTTCCAGTCCTCACTTTGCACTGCACCCAGCAAACACTGAACTGATAGCTCCTTTACCTATCTGGTTCTTCCGGGGAGGAGACAGAGCACTGCACTCAGACCATCCAGCAGCACACCACAGACATTAGAAACAAACCACCTAAGATTTAGAGGATGCTTGTTATCACAGCAAAACTTTGCACTGCTGACTAAAAAAGGTTCTGACTTCCAAGATGGGGACTTCCACAGTCACAATCCAGAGGGCAGAAGTTATTTTCTCCATGGGATGCCAGGCTCTTGCTCTTTGCATAACCACTACACTACTGCTGAAATCACAGCCTCCCACACCAAGACACTGAGGATAATACAGAGAACAGAGTGATGGTTATCAGCTGTCAGAGTTATCCATAGTTCAAATTCTCAAGAGCAGCACCTCAGCCAGGACTGAACTTTCATCCAGCATCCTAGTGCCTAGATCAAGAAAAGGTGTTTTGTAGCTTCCATTCCTTGTTTGGGGACCTATGTGCTGAATGCCAGCACATGCAATTTAGTTCAACTCTCAAATTATGCTCTGGGAACCTGCTGTGTTAGAGTCCCTGGGAGAGCACCTGCCAGATGTCTGTTGATCAGGGGAGTGCAGTGCTGCTTTTCAATGGGGTCCGGGGTGATCCAAATTCCCACACTGCTGGCCTGTGGCTAAAGGAATTTGTCCATAAAATAAGGAGGAACAAAGAGTTCTAAAGTAAAAATCACACTTATATGAACATATTTTGATATTTCCATGTGTTTTGTGCTTTTTACATAGCTTAAAGCCATATTAAAATTGTAGATCATACAAGGGATCCTGAGTTTGATTCTAATACAGGGAAGAGAAGGCAGAAGAATTGTGGATTATAAAAGATTTACACTTTACAGAAAATAACACTCAACTCTTTTGTTAATTTCTTTTTGTCAGTCCTGGAACTTTGTCAAAGCCTGAGCGCTTTTACTCAAGGTAGCACTCTACCACTTGGGCCACAGTGCCATTTCCAGTTTTCTGTTGGTTCATTGGAGATAAGAGTCTCACATTTTCCTGCCAGGGCTGGCTTTGAATCATGATCCTCAGATCTCAGCCTCCTGAGTAGCTGGGATTGCAGGCATGAGCCACCAATGCCCTGCTTGTTTCAAATATTCTTTACTTAAATTTTTATTTTTTATTAGTATATATTGGTTGTACAAAGAAGTTTCATTATATTTCTATACTTGCATACAATGTTCCCTGATAAAAGTTTTGCCTCTATTGTTTTTTCCTCATTTTCTCTTGCCCCAATTCACTTTTCTCTTTTATTTTAAAAGTAAGAAAAGTGAAGCATGTGTAGGTTAAGGATTTGCTTAAGAGTAAATTGTAGAAAGAAGAGACAATTGGACCAAATGATTGAAAAAAATCAAATAAATTGGATTTAGCCTTCAAATAGAACTATATGGCAGAATATGGTAATGTAGACCTAAATCCCAGGATTTGGGTGGGAAGCTGAGACAGGAGAGTCCTGGACCAGCCCAGGCTACCTAACAAGGCCAATTAAAAAAGAACTGGAGAGCACAATATGTCAATCAAAAGTAAAGGAACAGAGACATCACTGAGGATATGAGAGTGGTCCTTCATGTTCCACATTTCATTTTCTCTCTGTCATTTGCCTGGAACCAGAGGACAGTCCCCCACTCTGGTCTTCACTCACTTCTTAGCATTTCTATCTTAATGGACCTGTTTGCCACACTCTGAACGTTGATTCAAGAGAGCCATCATTTGACTAGCTGTAAAGCAGCATCCTGGACAACTAGCTAGTTTTACATTTCCCTATCAGGACACCATAGTTTTGTGTGTTTGGCTCTAAAATTAGCAATTTAATAACTTTGATTAACATCTGTTCCCAATAAATAGGTAAACTAAATTTAATAATTGCTATAGTAATTTAACAAATGAATCACTACTTTTTAAATACGTTGATATTACACATGATTTTATGAGTGGAAAATCCTAAAAAAGAATCCATTTAGTGGCAAAAGTGGGGAACCTGGGAGACGGTGGTGTGGAAACTGTGTTACTCAATAAGGAGATACCAAGAAAGAAGCCTGTGAACCCTCCCAATACTTTCCTCCTTCAAATGTAGGGAAAGCTGGATGCCAGTGACTCATGATTGTAATCCTAGCTACTCAAGAGGCTGAGATCTGAAGATCATGGTTCAAAGCCAGACTCGGCAGGAAAGTCCATGAGACTCTTATCTCCAATGAACTACCAGAAAACTGGAAGTGCAGGGTGAAACCATGGTTCAAATGGTCAAGTACAGACCATAGTCAGCAAAGAAGCTGAATGGGCTTCAGTTCTGAGTTCAAGCATTGCTATTGGCACTACAAAGGACCACTAAACTGACATGTAGAAACTAAACCTTAAGCTGGTTGCTAGTGGCTCATGCCTGTAATCCTAGATACTTAGGAGACTAAGATCTGAAGATCATGGTTCAAAGCCAGCCCGGGCAAGAAAGTCCTTTTGACTATAATCTCCAATAGATTACTCAGAAATAGTCATAACTGGTGCTGTGGTTCAAGTGGTAGAGTGCTAGCCTTGAGACAGAGACTCATGGACAGTGCCTGGGCCCTGAGTTCAAACCCCAGGACTGGAAAAACAAAACCTAAACCTTAAACTACCAGAATTTATTGTCTTGTGCATTTATTGTGCCAACATGAACACAATGGAAACTCTGCCTAGTGGAGCTCACACTCCTGTCCTTTTAGATTAAGCACTGAGAAAGGACACACAGACAATGGAAGAGTGGCTGGTGACTTTCTACATAACCAGAAACATTTGTGTGATACCTCCTGGAGGAACAACTCAAACCAGCACCTGAATGTGATGGATAAAAAGAGTAAATATGAAGACTCTAAATTGGAAAGGAGTGCTGATGTTAAGTTAGAGCTTAGTGACACTGTCAGATTTTTGTTTTAAAATGATCACCCTAGGTGCAAAGTGGAATAAAGGTAAAAGGAAGGAGTTGCAGATGGTGGCTTCCCCATGAATTTCCTGCACCTACCTCTACCCAGGTGAGGGCTCCTCCACACCTAGGAATTCCCAGAACACACAGTGGTCATCACAAATGCAAGATCACTACCAGTACTATGTGAGTGCCACACACACCTGAAAACAATGACTGCACCTGCCTAAAACCTTCACCCCTTTTCTGTTTGCTTCCTACCCACCTACCTATTTTACAGTCCTGTGTATAAGCAAGAGATTCAATAATGGTATGTGTTTGACATTGAAGTAGCTTACATAAACACAGTATTTCAGTGGTTAACAGACCTTAGTCAGCCCTGTCTGATTACTAAATGTACCTTTCCTTCCCTCTTTCCTCCCTCCTTAAATTTGTTTATCTTTGGATTTCCCTCCTCCCCCACACTTCCAGCGTGGGGTTTGAACTCTGGGAGTGGGCTTTGTCCTTGAGCTTCTTTTGCTCAAGGATAAACTCTCTCACTTGAGCCACAGCACCACTTTTGACTTTCCTGCTTGACCTGACTTTGAGCTGCAATCCTCAGGTCTCAGTCTCCTGCGTAGTTAGGATTACAGGTGTGAACCAATGGTATCTGCCTTTTCCTTCCTTCCTTCCTTCCTTCCTTCCTTCCTTCCTTCCTTCCTTCCTTCCTTCCTTCCTTCCTTCCTTCCTTCCTTCCTTCCTTCCTTCCTTCCTTCCTTCCTTCCTTTCTTTCTTTCTTTCTTTCTTTCTTTCTTTTCTTTCTTTCTTCCTTTCTTTCTTCCTTTCTTTCTTCCTTTCTTTTCCTTCCTTCCTTCCTTTCTCTTTTTTCTCTACTTTTCTTTTTTCTTCTTTCTTCCTTTCATCTTTCTTTTTATTTTGTCAGTTATCAGTTATGGGGCTTGAACTTAGGGCCTGGGAACTTTTTCACTCAAGGCTAGCACTCTTATAAATATGTTAGAAACAATTGCAAGAAAGTAAAAAACATTTGAATCCTTATTTTGGGGTTCATTTTGCCTAACATCAACTTATCTGACTGTTTTTGCTTGTCTCAGACATATACTAGTTGTTGCAAATAAGAGAAACCATGTTTCTTTGGGCCTGGCTTACTTCACTTAATATAATTTTTTTCAATTCTTTCCATTTCCTAACAAATGGGGCAATGTCATAAGATGATTTTTTTGTTTCTTTGTATGTCCCTCATGGTATAACCCCTGTTTTCACTGTATTTGATGTTGGTATAATTTGTGGAGGGGAAGGGAAAAAACAAATTGTTTAAATAGGGATACAGGTGGACCCATTGCAATAATGATATGTACACAACGTTATGTGGAAAAACGAACTTATAACTTTGGCAGGGGTGAGGGAGGAGAAGGGAAGAAAAGGGGGGTGGGGGGAAAGGGAGGCACGGGGGGAGGAAGGGGGACATGGGGAGGAAAGATGGGAAGGGATGGGAAGGGGAAACAAAGGAGGAGGCAACAATGCTTGATAAGAAATGTACTCATTACCTTGCCCATGTATTTGTAACCCCTCTGTATGGTATTTTCACACACACACAAAAAAGGCTAGCACTCTACAACTTTGAGCCATAGCTTAACTTCCAGGTTTTCTGGAAGTCTCATGAACGTTCCTGCCTGGGCTGGATTTGAACCATCATCTTCAGATCTCAGTCTAGTAGGCAATCCTAGATATCAGATCTAGTAGGATTACAGGTATGAACCACCAGCATTCATCCAGATACTTTCTTTCTTTCTTTTTTTTTTTTTTTTGGTCCGGTCGTGGGCCTGAACTCTGGGCCTGGGTGCTGTCCCTCAGCTCTTCAGCTCAAGGCTAGCGCTCTACCACTTGAGCCACAGCACCACTTCGGGCTTTTTCTGCTTATGTGGTGCTGAGGAATTGAACCCAGGGCCTCATGCATGCAAGGCAAGCACTCTACCACTGAGCCACCTTCCCAGCCCTCATCCAGATACTTTCTTATTTAGCAGTGAATCTATGCACCCACCATCCAATAGTGTGACTGTCACACATGGCCATGTTAAGTTTCATGAAAATAAAATATTCCGCCAGGCACTGGTGTCACACACCTGTAATTCTAGCTATCCAGGAGGCTAAGATCTGAAGATTGCCTTTCAAAGCCATACTGGCAGAAAAATACATGAGACTTTCATATCTAATTAACCTTCACACACTAATAAAAGAAGTTGGAAATGGTGCTGTGGCTCAAGTGGTAGAGAGTTAGCCTTGAGCAAAAAAAAGCTCAGGGAGAGTGTCCAGGCCCTGAGTTCAAGCCTCAGGACTGGAAAAGTAGAAAATAAAATATTCAGTCTCTCAGTTGCACCAGCCACATTTCATAAGGAACAACAGAATATGGAACAGTTCCATGATGACAGAAAAGTAGTGAATAGTATGGACCACTTTCAGCAGCATGGTGGACAAGAGTTCCATGACAAGTTGGAGTTGTTTCTCTTTGAAGAAAAAATGCTGGAATTTAAACTACAGGGTTTGGCACTTGCTAGAAGCACATTGCCACCTGAATCTTGTAGTTACATATAGAGTGAAAGGCTTAAATAAGTCTGGAATTTCCAGGGTAAGTGCAGATCCTAGCAAATGCTTACGTCTGAGATGCTTCTGTTGTTTCACCAGTTTATTACAGGTGTTTAAAATCAGGCACTGGGTCATCTCACAAATGGACTTTGATATTACTATACCTAAGGCCTGTAATCTGAATCTGAAGGAATCTGGACATTCCTGGATGTTTTGAGCTATTGCTTTTCTTACCTTGTTTTGTTTTTATTGTTGTCTTGTTTAATTTTTGGTATTGCCCTAATATCATGAAGGCCTTCTTTTAAGGGTCAAAGTTATAGTCCTTTTGGACTTCCAATATGGCCTAGGTAATTTGGCTTTATGTTGCGGTGTCCTATCTATACCAAGAGTAAAGAGTGAGTCGAGCTTCTGAACACAGCCCACAGGGCTTCTGATCCAGGGCCTCAGCCAAAGCCAGTCCTCATGTCCTGGGGTGTGGAGTTCCATTCCCTCTCACCTGCTTAGAGTCTATGCCATAATGTAACTATTTTAACACAACCAATATCTAAAAAGTTTTGGCAAGCATTTGCTACTTACCAGGCACTTATCTCTCATTGTCTCTTGGATAAAACAACAACTGCTTCAAACATTGCTGTTACCCTGATAAACATTAGGGATATTGACCCTGGTCATGGTTGTATGCTCTAATATGATTCAGTATTTGCAATGGAGGAAACTGAGGATTGGAAGTATTACACACCCAAGTCTACAAAACTAATAAGTGGCAGATCTTGGATTCAACCCTATATATATATTTATTTATTTATTTATTGGTCGGTCGTGGGGCTTGAACTCTGGGCCTGGATGCTGTCCTTCAGCTCTTCAGCTCGAGGCAAGCGCTCTACCACTTGAGCTACAGTGCCACTTACCATATTTATTGTAAAGATACTGTACAGAGGGGTTACAGTTACAAGAGCAAGGTAATGAGTCCATTTTCTATTGAGCATTGTTACCCCCTCCTTTGTTTTCCCCCTATCATCCCTTCCTTCCCCACTTCCCCAACTCCTCCCTCTCCCCACCCAAGTTGTAAAATTCGTTTTCAACATAGTGTCTTGTACATCTCATTGTTACAATGTATCCTTATTTCAGCATATTGTTCTTTCCCTTTGCCCCACAAATTAGAAAAATGTATACACAAGATTCAGGGCACTGGAATCAAATACAGTGACAACAGGGGTTATATCATAGGGGAAAAACATACAAAGAGACAAAAAAATCACATTAAAAAGAACAGCAAGAAAGATAAAATCTCTTGTGTCTCTATCTTGGGGTGAACCCAATTTTAAGTCTAAAGTTCAGGTGCCAAACTGTTCTCTGCTGCCCCACAGAGCACCTCACACTTTCTATGCAGGTGTCATCTAGCTTGTCACTAAACAGAGACTCTGATTTATAAGTGGGGCTAGGACTCTGGATTTCTTACAAGCTCTCAAGAAGTGCTGATGTTCCTGCCCTCAAACTAAGCACTTGAACCATTATTAACTTATCTGTAAGTAGTTGTCCAAAAAAAATTTGACACTCAGCAGTTCATGAATACAATGTGTCTTGATCAATGGTATCACTTTCAAGTTTCTCACACATCCCTCCTAATCTACCCATTTCCTCACTTCTTAATTTGTAGGCTATACATCAATTTATTCTGTGTTCTCTCTTCATTCATCTTTCTTCATCCCCATTGACTCCATACCACTCATTTCAAGTACCTTTTTTATGATGCTTATTTTGTTGAAGTATTATTTTGCCTGTCTGAAGATTTATACTGAGTTCTCCCTTGAACCTAGTGTATTTACATGAATATATTTGTGTCCACTTACATACCTCCAAAAGTATTTACTAATGTTTATAAACTAATTCCAACTCTTGAATCATTTTAAATGTATGCATGTTTTCCTGTCTTTAAATATTCAAGATACTTTATCCTAATTAAAAACAGTCATCAATTGCTCCATCCATTTCCCATTCTACATTCCTGTGCCTTCATTCACAGCTTTGTTTTATACATCTGTCACCTCCTTTTTACCAAGACACCTTGAGTCTCTACACTGGGCAGCAGGATTTAGAATCTCCACAAGGGTGCACTGCCCGCTAACCAACAGTTCCCTTGGCCATTGTGGAATTAGACAATTAAGTGAACATGAAATAGAAGGAGAATTGCAAAAGTAAGCAGGATGAGAAGTTATATGAACTGTGTGAGTACTGACAGGGCTCTGAGGCTGAGAAGATCATTGCCTTTACTTAATGTTTTTTTTCTCTTAAAAAATTTTTTTTATTCAGGTAAGGGGTAGGTTTATTCATCGTTCTGGCTGGCACCAAGCCATGTTGGTCCTCCACGTGTCTGGGAAAGGCCTGGGAAAGAGAGAGAGCTGGGAAGGAGGGCTTCTGGGCTGGGCTAGGCCTTAGCTAGGGTATGGGTAGAGAAAGATGTGGCCACATCAAATTCAGATATGACCTCAGCGGATGCAGATGTGACCTCTGTGCCAGTTGCCTAGGTAATGCAGGTACTGGGTGGAGACTTTGCGATGAGGAGGGTGGAGTCTGCTCACCATCCAGGAGCTGACCTTAGGTTTTTAAGAACTGCACCACACACGTGGTATTCAGGTAAGGGGTAGGTTTATTCATCGTTCTGGCTGGTACCAGGCCAAGTTGGCCCTCCATGTGGCTGGGAAAGGCCTAGGGAAGAGCTGGGGAAAAGAGAGAGCTGCAAAAGAGAGAGCACTGGGAAACAGAGCTGGAAAAGAGGTGGGAAAGAGAGCGTCTGGGCCTGGACTAGGCCTTATCTAGGGTATGGGTGGAGAAAGGTGTGGCCACATCAACTTCAGATGTGACCTCAGCAGATACAGATGTGACCTCTTCCAGGTGGAGACTTTGCTGTGAGGAGGGTAGAGTCTGCTAGCCAACCAGGAGTAGACCTTACATTCCAGCCTTTTAATTATCATGAAATCGGGTGCAGATTCTCTCTGGCTACTTCCTGCTGACAAGGGGCATTGACATTAGGGGTAAAAGGCTAGAATTTGGTCCCCTCCCAGGGAAGGCAGTGAGCAGCAGCTGTCCCTTGGAGGCGTGAGTCCTTAGATGAAGTCTGGAGAAGTCTCATGAGGCATTGAGGGGCTGGAAAAAAATACTAGAGAGCAAATAAATGGCAAGAGGAAGGACTTGGGGCTGAAAATGTAGGTAGAAATATTCCTAGCTACTTCTGACATCTGGCGACTACGTAGAGGAGAAGTCAGGTGACAAAGGCAAGAATACAAATTCCTGTCCAGTTAGAAGGTAGACAGGTATGGACATTAGATGGGCAGGCTTCTTACTTCTACTGACCTCCCGGCTCTGGTTAATTTTGAAAGGGCAGGCACAAAGTAGCTGATGTGACATCATCTCCTCTTACTCCTCTCTATGTTCCCTTGTTCCCCAGACTGGCTGAGTCTAGGTGCTCGTTGCTGGGATGGCTTGTCCCAGTTGGTATTCAAGGAGGTTTGAACTCAAGGCCTGGGAACTATCCCTGAGCACTTCTGCTCAAGGCTACTGCTCTACCATGTTGAGTTACAGTACCACTTCCAGTGTTTGGCTGGTTAGAGATGAGTCTTGAGCCATGCTTCCAGCCTGGCTCTTTGCAGTTAGTTGGGAGATGGAGTCTAAGGGATTTTTCAGCCCGGGCTGGCTTTGAACTGAAATCTTTGCCACAAAAGCCCTTTATTATTCCCAATTAAAACACCAAGGAGATCAAGTAGAATAAGTAGAGCTTACCTGGTTCTTATCAAGAATTGACCAACAAATATTCTGCAATGACAAAACTCATTAGATATGATGAGAATTTTAGCACAGATATGCCCAGTATTTTAGAACCACGTAGTCATTAATAGAATTCACAACACAAAACAAAAAAGGCAAAACTCAAAACCTAAAATTATGACAACAATGTTTAGACATCTTTGCTAACAAAGCACATCAGATGTTTGGGCCTCAGTTACCAGGGCCTGTGAAAAGAGCAACTTGTTAGCAAGGCACCTTAGAATAGATGGATGGAGTAGTAAACTTGGTGGAAGGTTAAGGGTCATATGGGGCCAAACCCTTAACCCACCATGTGGCGCCAACATGGTGAACACAAGATGGTGAATTTCTGAAAAAAGCAAAGAAACCCTGAACAAAAAGATCAAGCCCACATTGGCTAGCCTTTGAGAGGGAACCTAGAGGGGGTTCCCTGGGACCTAGCCTGCATTGCACTCTTCAGGGCACAAGCCAAAATGCTGTAGAAGAGAAAGGGAGAAATAGAGAAAGTTGGACATGAATGGCAGAGAGAGAGAGCAAAGAGAGCCTGAAAGTAAACAGACTTCTGACCATTTACCATTGCAGTGGCAAAAACTGTCTACATCTGAGAATGGCATAAAAATTAGGCGCTCTGGCTTTCCAGGGAGTGCAGGAGGTATTCAAAGGGGTTTCATCTCTCGGGCGTGATTTGCAGCACCCCATTAAATGAGTAGGAGAGTCAGTCTGGTGAGTGAAAGATAGCTGACCAGGCAGAAGCAGCGTCCCAACTTCCCCCAGAGCCCTGTAGAGAGATATAGCCAAGCCCCCAAAACCAAGCATCCTCTGCTTCAGAGGTGACCGACCTTTAAGCTAAAGGCCGTAGGAGGTCTCTGGCATGGTGCCACATCTGGACAGAGACTGAGCAACAGAGAACCATAGAGAGTAGTTTCACTCACCAGAGTAGAGAAGTGGTGTGCACATGGATTTGAAGGCCAGCAATGGTATCGATGCACTGTGTCCACAGCAGGCAGATGGGTTCGCAAAAGGCTGTCAGAACCATGAGTATTCCTCAGAGCAAAAATGGGGAAAAAAAAGAAAAAAATGGAGAGGAATCCCACCTATCCTGACTTTAAGCCCTTCCCGGGTTTTGGCACCATTTATGTTAGGTTTTTAAAAAGAGATAGCCGAGTAAGAATAGCACCACGCATGTATTCAGGTAAGGGGTAGGTTTATTCATCGTTCTGGCTGGCACTAGGCCATGTTGGCCCTCCATGTGGCTGGGAAAGACCTGGGAAAGAGCTGGGAAAGAGCTGGGAAAGAGCTGGGAAAGAGAGTTGAGAAAGAGCTGGGAAAGAGAGAGAGAGCTGGGAAAGAGGTGGGAAAGAATACTTAAAGTTTTTTAAGTTTAAAGTTTTGTGGGAGCCAAAACATGACACTACACAGTACAATTAATTATTAGCCACTTTCTCCCTCTAATCCCACTACCCTAGATTTGTGAATTGAACCTATGACCTTGGGCATACTAAGTATGCATTCTTCTCCTAAGCTATGTCTCCAGGCCCTAAGTAGCTCATTAAAAGGTGGTGGGTTTTATTTTTTTGAGCTGGGTGCTCAAAAAAAACTACACCTGTAATCCTAGCTACTCAGGAGGCTAGGATCTGAGTACTATGGTTCAAAGCTAGCTTAGGAAGAAAATTCTGTGAGACTTTTTCTCCAATTAACTGCCAGAAAAGCCAGAAGTAGAGTTGTAACTCAAGCAGTTGAGTTCTAGCCTTGAAAGCTCAGGGACAGCACCCAGGCCTTGAAGTCAAGCCCTGGACTGGCACACATAAAAAATTACATTATTTTGTTTGTTGGTTTATATCTACAATACTAAGGATTGAGCCCAAGTCTTTCTGCATGCTAGGCAGGAGATCATCTCATGTATAACTGCTAACATCTTGTTCCCTAAGTAGATTCCTGAGTGAAGGCCTCCTGTCAGATTTCCATGGCTTTCATTATGCTAGTGGAGAATCTGAACTTTTACTTAATCTGATTAGACACATTTCTTACTCCACCTAGGACTTGGCTTTTAGGAAAACGAGGGCTATCACAATTATCACCAGGTAAAGGAATCAGAACTATGCTTCATTCTGAAATGCAATGCTAAACTTAGCGACTCAGGAGGATAAGATCTGAGGAAGCCAGCTTGGGGAGGAAAAGCCTGCGAGACTATCTCTAGTTAAACACCAGAAAAGCCAGAAATAGATCTGTGGCTCAAGTAGCATCAGCCTTTATCAGGAAAGCTAAGGGTCAGAGTCTAGGCCCTGAGTTCAGTACAAAATAAAGAAAAATATGAAAGAAACAAACAGCTTAATATGTTGAAGTCCCCAATGTGATTTCATTTGGAAATAGAATTTTTTTCTTTTTCAATTTGCTTTAAATTTTGAGATCATTGTGTAGCCTGGACTGGCCTCCAATTCTTCAACCTACTGTTTCTGTCTCCTGAGTGCTGGGATTGAAGATATAAACCATTACATCCTACTGAAAATAAGGTCTATAGATAAGTGATCCAGCTAAAATGAGAGTAATGGTAGGTCCTAATCCAATTTATCTGGTATCCTTATTAAAAGGAAAAATAGTGGGCAGATATGCACACAAGGAAGAACATTGTGCTAAGATGAAGGCAGAGACTAGTGATGCCTCTACCTGGAAGAAGCACCAGTGATGGCCAGAAATTACCAGAAGCACAAAAAGAGGCTCAGAACAGATGTTCCTTCACACACACAGGGAACCCTCCCTGCCAACATCGTCATGTTGGACTTCAAGATCCCAGAACTCCAGGGCAATACATTTCTATTGCTCAAGCCATCAGCTTGTGGTACTTTGTTACAGTAGTTCTAGAAAACAGATATACTCATTACAGTTATGGACCAGAATTGAAGCAAATTAGCTCCCCTTCATGACAAATAGCAAAATTACTACCTCCTTTGGATCTTCAGTGAACTGAAGAAATTCACTAAGAAAAATTAGCTACAGCATTTTAAAGATTATTTTGTATGTCCCAGATATATACTAGTTATTTCAAATAAGGGAAACCATGGGACCTATGTTTCTTTGGGCCTGGCTTACCTAATATAATTTTTTCCAAGTCTTTCATTTCCTAACAAATGAGGCAATGTCATTCTTTCTGATGGAGGCATAGAATTCCATTGTGTATATATACCACATTTTCTTGATCCATTCATCTGCTGAGGGGCATCTGGGTTGGTTCCAAAATCTTAGCTATGGTAAATAATGCTGCAGTAAACATAGTTGTGCTGGTAGCTTTAGTATGGTCTTCTTTGTGATCATTTGGGTAAATGCCCAAAAGTGGAATTGTTGGGTCATAGGGGAGCTCTCTGTGGAGTCTTTTGAGGAACCTCCATACTACTTTCCATAGTGGTTGAACAAGACAAGCAGAAAGCTCAGACAAGATGATGTTAAGTGAAATTAACCCCAAGATAGGGGCAGAAGTGTTTTTTCTTCCTTGCTATTTATAAGGTATCGTGGTTTTTTTTTTTTTTTGCTTTGTATATCCGTCCCCCATGGTATAACCTCTGTTTTCACTGTTTTTGATGTTGGTATAATTTGTGGAGGGAAGGGAAAAAACAAAATGTTTAAATGGGGATACAGATTGACCGATTGCAACAATGAGATGTACAAGACACTATGTCGAAAACAAACTTTACAATTTAGGCAGGGGGGATGGGGTTAGGCAGGGGTGGGGAGTGTAGTTGAGGAGGTGAGAGGGATGGGATGGTAAGGGAAAAACAAGGGAGGAGGCAACAATGCTGGATAAGAAATATACTCATTACCTTGCTCATGTAACTGTAACCTCTCTGTACAGTATTTTCACAATAAAAAAACTTATTTAAAAAAAGATTATTTTGCATATCAAAATAACATCAAACTGTACTTCTCAGAAAGTTATCAGGTTGCCTTCTCTTTATAGAAGAATTAAATTACTATTTGTAGCAGTTCTACTTTGAAAATAGAAAAGAATATCAAAACAATTTAAAACCAAGATTGAAAACCAAATCTTAAAGACAGTTGATTAAAATATCTTCCTTGGTCTGTTCATTGGCAGTGGAGGGTGGGATTCAATTGGAGAGGGGAGCTGTTCAAACATAAAGCAAACCTACAGGGGAATACAAGGTTCTCAATAAGCATTATATAGACACATTCAACTTACTTATAGCTGTGCATAAAGAACTATGGACACAAGTCAATCATGTCATGTTGACAGGAAGCAGGGCTTCTTTGGAGGGGAATCAGCTGAGAGTCTAGTCATTGCTTCAGTAGAACAAGCTTGGCCCATGAGAAACACACAGTAGCTATTGAACACACTGCTTCTCTCAGAGACAGATATCACACCTACTGTGGCTAATTTGTCTCCCAGCATTACAGTTACCAGCGAGAAAGCCTATGTTGGAGATGAATTAATGCCTAGTGGCTTAAGTGGCAAAGCCAGATTATCTGAGACCAAAATGGGGTCATTGTAGCACCTGTAGAACTTGAAGCCAGTTATTTTATTCATTACTTTTCATGTGGAAATAGACACAAAAATATAGACCTCCATAAATGCAGACTTTTATAATTACAACTTGTACAATAAAAGTCATTCAAGAATAACTTTAATAGTAATTGAACAATTTATTTTATTTTATTTTTATTTATTTATTTTTTGGGGTGCTCCGGTCATGGGGCCTGAACTCTAGGCCTGGGTGCTGTCCCTCAGCTCTTTAGCTCAAGGCGAGTGCTCTACCACTTGAGCCACAGTATCACTTCCGGCTTTTTTCTTTTTTCTTATGTGGTGCTGAGGAATTGAACCCAGGGCCTCAGGCATGCAAGGCAAGTGTTCTACCACTGAGCTACCTTCCCAGCCCCTTGAACAATATTTTAAATCTTGTTTTCTGAAGTTGTATTTGACAAATAGAATTGTATCTATATTAAAAATATAGTCACTTCACAATACATACGTAGCAAATACAAATTTGTAGGCCAATTAAGAATACTTTTAAAGTGCGTAAGTTTCCTTATTGTAAAATGATTTACTATTATAAGCCTAATTAATATGTCTAGCACATCAAACTGCTATTATTTTCTTTTTTAGTCTTACCACAAAGAATTTCCTGAATTTTAATTCAGGAAAATGTATAGCTGGTATTGATTTTGCCCACCTTAAGATCTTTGTGCACAAGAGTATGTGCATGTATATACATATATATGTATGTAGGTAAAACATGTTAAAAATGGGTGGGTTTGTACTAAAACCACATAAAAGTAAGTGGGTGGGTTTAACATAGAAGTTGATGCTAAGTGAAATGAACCCCAAGATAGGGGCACAACTGGTTTTATCTTTCTTGCTGTTGTTTTTAATATATTTATAATGTACCATGTGATTTTTTTGTTTAATTTGTATGTTCTTCCCCCTTGGTATAACCCCTGTTTTCACTGTATTTGGTTCCGGTGCCCTGAATCTTGTATATACATTTTTTTCCAGTTTGGGGAGGGGAAGGGAAATAATGAAATGCTAAAATAAGGGTATAGGTTGACCCATTTTAACAATGTGATGTACAAGACACTATTTTGAAAACAAACTTTACAACTTCGGGGTGGGGGGAAGGAGGAGTTGGGGATGTGGGGAGGGAAGGGATGTTAGGGGAAAAAAAAGGAGGAGGTAACAATGCTTGATAAGAAATTACCTTGCTCATGTAACTGTAACCACTCTGTACAGTATTTTACAATAAAAAAGATATAAGTTAAGTTTAAACTCCAAAGAAGGTCATGAGGTTTTGGCATTACCAAAAGTTCCAAAGAATTATTGCATTGTTTTAAAGATGAACTTTGTTAAAAGATTTTCTAAGGATTCTTTAATTTGGAAATCAAAATAACCTGACACTTGAATACATAAGGTTGTTCACATTGTAATCAAGTCATCTGGCTAAGCAAAAAGGCATTGGGAACTTGAGATTTATTTCCCTTCACTGCTAAAATTTGCGGCTAAGTGCTAGAAATTTAAATGTAAAGGTTTGTTTACCAAAGACATTGCATGTTCTGGCTGTCTAAACTGCTTGGTTTCTCAGTCAGATTAAAAAAGACAGGAAAAAAAAACTTAGGATAGGCCTGTGCACCTATCTTTTTTGGGGGATGAGGGGTAATCTGGCAAAGGTGCAGCTCAGCCAGTTCATGCATAGTGGGACAGGGTAAGCTGGCACAAAGGCAGTTCATCTAACCCTAGAGAGTTGGATGGGCATATGCCCCTTCTGTAGAATGGGCCGAGTGGCCTGTCTTCATCCTGTCTCTTTTCCATGCAGATGGACACAGGAAACCTGATGGTAAAAACTGGTGCTGTGATTGGTATTTCTAGAACTGTCCCTTGGAAGTACTAAAATTAAAAATTTTAAAGGAGAGTTTAAGAGTTTATGTGATGTGACTTGATATCTATGCTAATTTGCAACAGGATGTATTTTTAAAATGTATTCTTGGTACAGTACTGGTGTGTGTAATCCTTGTACTAAGGAAAAACTGATATTTGAGCTCAAAATTCTATTAAAGGTAACTCAGACTACAACAAAAAAAATGACCAGCCAGGTGCCAGTGATCCTCTAATACTAAACTTCTGTAATCCTAAACTACTCAGGAGGCTGAGATCTGAAGATCTCAGTTCAAAGCCAGCCCTGACTGCAATGAATCACTGTGTAAACATTATGCCCACCTTTGGTCCTCAGCTCCACCCAGACCTGAGCCCCTCCCTGCCCTGAAGTTCCCTATACAGCCGGCCCCTCCCTCTCTCCACCCAGACACTGCTGCTACCTAGATAGCAGAGGTTGCTGTGTGCTCTCTCTCTGGGGGACATCTGGCTCCTCTAATAAATCTTGTAATAATCTTTCTCCAGTGCCTGACTGCCTCCGCATCCGCGTGGTCCCCTGGCAAGGATGTGATGGATCCTTTCACTGTTGGCTCATATGGGGATAGGTTCCCGGGTGGATTTGCTCCCCCCCTCCACTTCAGAGAGAGGTATGACCAGCTCCCCCAGGACCTAGCCTGAGATGTTACACTCCTATTGCCAGAGGACCAACAAGGTAACATTTTCCTGACTGAGCACTCTACTTGCTGCCCAACACTGGCTAATTAAGTTCTACCTTCCAGATAATTGAAGAGTCTTAGATTTTACTGTGCAGGCTCCTAGCCTCTTTCAGGGGTCCTCAGCCTCCCCCACCCCTCAAATAAACTTGGCTAAGTATCTAGCCGATGGCCTCCATGGCCAAGGGACACCGTGGAGAAATGTGACAACATTGAGCAAATTCACTGACGGGGATGCTGGCAGTCAGATTTTGGTTCCATCACCACTTACCATGGAAAAGGACAGAACTAAATTACCTTACAATCAAATTTGGCCCCAAATTTAAACCTCCACTTATATGAGTACTCAGGCAGGTAGAACTATCTCTCTCTCTCTCTCTCTTAATCTCTCCTTTCCAACTGAAGGTAAAAGTATGGATGAGTTTAAGCTTAAACTCTTCCTCTGTGGCCTCCTCCCATGAGGTACCCCTTCTTTTGTGACCTCCCCCACAAGGCACCCCCTCTTCTTCAGGACTGCTCCTCTACCTTTTTAGTGGTGGTGATGGGGTGGAGCCTGAAGCTCCATGTGTACCAGAAGCAATGCACCCCCACTGTCAAAATCTTCAGCCTTCTCTAGTATTGACCATGTGGCAGATGTGTCATCTTGGCATCATGGGAGCTCAGCTACTATTTTGCACCATCTTAATTTTGCACCAACTCACCTTGATTCTGTGACATCCCTCCCCCCTACACCTGGCCATTGGTGCCATTAAAAAGCTAAAGTAACTGCATTTTAAAATTAACCCCATCAACTTGTAGCTGTGCTGCCCTCAAAATAACCTCAAAAAAAAAAAGTTCTCAAAAAGCCGCAGGTTTTCACCAACCTTGCCCACCCTTAAAAAACAAAACAGTTGCTTGTGTTCCATCAAAAAAAAAGTGTGATCAGGGTAAACTTAACCCCCCTAAACTTGTAAACTTGCTTGTGTAAAAACCCCCTAAACTTGTAAACTTGCTTGTGTAAAAACCCCTTAAACTTAATTGTTTAATACTATAAAAGCTGTGCTAATTTTGTGCTTAGGGCCTTTTAGCATCACCGGTTACCAAGTGCGCAAAAAACCAAGCTCAAGCTTGCAATAAACAACTCTTTGCTGTTTGCATTAATCATGGTCTCTGGTGGTCTGTAAGGGGGCATCCAAAATCCGGGCACTTCATCTGAGGGCTCGTCCGGGATGCCCCCCATAAGCCTACCCAAACACCAGATCAGAGAGTTGTGAAAAACCCGGCTGGTAAGACATTGCCGTTCTGTATTTTTGGTCGCCTGCAGGTTCTGTATCTGTAATTCTGGTTTCCCGCGGGGTCTGTATTCTGGTTGGCAAAAAGTCTTAGCGAATGCTCTATAAGGCTGGCAATGAGGTCTGTGAAAAATGTCCCCAGTCCCCATCTGGGTAAATTGCTGTTTAGTGCAGATTTTTAAAAAAATTTTCAGTGTGTAGTCTGGCACTTTCGTGTGGACATTTAAAAAAAAATTTCCATCTAAGTCTGACACTTTCTGGTTGGCAATTTACAACGCACAGCATGTGTCTTTGTGTTAAGTGTTCTGTTTGTCCTTCTAATTTGGCACCTTCAGTTTATCAACCATATTCAGAATAAAACTGCCACTGACCACCTGCAAGTGGCCCCAGCAAAATCTTAGCCTCAGGCCTTGGCCCAGGGGGGTCTGAGCATGTAAAAAAAGCCTGTCAGTCTGAGGGGATGGCCACTAAAAACTTCTTTCCCTTGCCCCCAAATAACTGGGAATTCTCCTCCGCCTTGAAAGGCTGCTGGGTTAACGTTTGCAGAAATCTAAAAAAACTTCCTCCAGAGGTGAGTAGAGGGGATTCAAATCCCCTGGTAAATGGATTTGAGTCTCACTTGTGAATGGTGGTAAAATGTTACCCCATTCACTGATACCTGATTTTGTCTTTGTGGCCACTTGTCTGTCTTGTTTACTTTGGTGTGGTTTCTGTTCTGTTTTCTGAGTGGGGAAGTTCTGGGTGAAGGTGGCCAGCTCACTCAGCAGACTCTGGATTCAGCTTGCAGAGTGAGAATGGCGCAGAGTTCTGGTAGGGATGAACTGGGGGCCCATTACTCCCCACCTCAGCCTTTGGTTGTTGTCTAGTTCTGTTTTAGAATTGGTACCAGTTTTAAGTGTGGATCCTTGGTTTTTATGTTTATTTGTGTTTTTGTTATTGATTTGAACATCTCTGAGGGAATAAAAGATCCAGCCTCCAGCTGGGCTCGGTCACAGACCTGCTATACCCCCCTTCCTGTGAGGTGTGGAAGGTTGCTGGACTAGTTTGGTTCCCTTAAAGCCTCAGGCTGCATTTTCTCTTTGTGGAGGCTGCGGTGGGGAGGGTGTGAAAGACTGTGTGCCTGGTTTGGACTTTTCAGTTAGTCCTGACAATGTAACAATTTATAAAGTGCTCTTGTCTAAAATTGGATAAAAAAATCAGGCCAGTTTAGTTTCAGGCAACTCCCTCCTCCAGCCCTCCTCCGACAGAAGGGATTCAAAAGATCCATTGGTAAATTGCCTTGCCAAACAAGCAAGCTCTGGAAAAATAAAGTTCAACAAAGGTACTTAGTTTAAAAAATTGTCTTACATTTTTGTTTAAAAACAAAAAAATGTACATACAACTGATTTTAATTTTTGTGTGCTTTAAAATCTGTGTGTTTTGGGGGCTGAGAAGGTGGCTCAGTGGTAGAGTGCTTGCCTTGCATGCAGGAGGCTCTGGGTTTGATTCCTCAGCACCACATAAACAGAAAAAGCTAGAAGAGGCTGTGGCTCAAGTGGTAGAGCATTAGCCTTGAGTTCAGGCCCCACGACCAACTAAAAAAAAAAAAAATCTGTGTGTTTTGTATGTGTTTGTAAACATGTTCAAAATAAAAATTGTCAGCATGCTGTAACAATTGGGTAAGTTTAAATTTAAAATGTAAAAGGTTATAAGGTTTAAACATTACCAAAAATTAAAAAAAAAACTTTTACATTGTTTTAAATGGCTTTAAAAATTTTTTAATTAAAAATTTAAAAATCTGGTATTTAAAAATCTAATATTTTAAAATGCATTGGCTATTTGAAATTTAGTTCCCTTGGCAAAAATTTGGGAATAAATATTAAAAATTTAAATGCAAAGGTTAGTTTAGCACTGTCAAAAAACGTTAGCTGTTCTGTCTGTCTAAAACTGTATTTTATTCCAAAACCAAAAAAAGAAAAGAGAAAAACTTAAAAGCCAACAGAAGATCTATCTTTAGGGGTGAGGGTGAGCAGGCAAAAGTGCAGTTCAGCTGGTCATGCATGGTGGGACAGACCCTGGGGGGAGTCCACAGATGGTGGAATGGGTCCTAGGAGGAATCCATGCATGGTAAAAAAGGGCAAGCTGGCACAAATTCAGTTCATCTAACCCTAAAGAGTTGGACTGGGTGCGTGCCTATTCCATAGGAGGGGCTGAGTGGCCCATCTTTGTTCTGTCCTTATTCCCTGCAAATAGACATTAAAAATATGATAATAAAAATTAATAATGTGTGGGGCTGGGAAGGTAGCTCAGTGGTAGAGCGCTTGCCTTGCATGCCTGAGGCCCTGGGTTCAATTCCTCAGCACCACATAAGCAAAAAGAAAAAAGCCGGAAGTGGCGCTGTGGCTCAAGTGGTAGAGCACTAGCCTTGAGCTGAAGAGCTGAGGGACAGCGCCCAGGCCCAGAGTTCAAGGCCCATGACCGGACCCAAAAAAAAAAAAAAGAAAGAAAGAAAAAAGCCGGAAGTGGCGCTGAGGCTCAAGTGATAGAGCACTAGCCTTGAGCTGAAGAGCTGAGGGACAGCGCCCAGGCCCAGAGTTCAAGCCCCATGACCAGACCCCCTCCCCCAAAAAATTAGTAATGTGGTAATCTAATTAGTATTGCTAAAACTGCCCCTTAAATGTGTTAAAACTGAAATTAAAAAGTGCTTTAAAAAGGGTTAAAATGTTTGTTTGTATAATGTAACTTGTTTTCAATAATGTTTTACAATTAAAATGCTTTTAAAAGTTATAAAGGTGTTAAGCCTAGCTTCTTGGTACAGTAATGGTAATTGTAATTCTTGCATTAAAAAATTGTTATGTAAGTTTACAAGTTTTTAATGTGTATGTGTTTTAAAACAAGCAGCCAAGAAACAATAAGTAACACTTGGCCTTAAATTTTTTTTTTCATGTCAATTCCTTTTTTTATTTAGAAGCACTGAAGAAAAAGCCAAAGGACTCTGATTCCTGGCATACCTTAGTTCTGCGTTTAGGCGTACTGTGACAATGACTTTTCACCCCAAAACAGAAGCAGCTGGTGCAACCTTTGAGATTCTCTGAGTCCAAATGAAATGATCCTTCTCTACACATGTTACATTCTGTGCCTTCCACATTTTCCTGTTGACAGAAAACATGAGCAAGACTTCATTACTTCCAAAGGTTTTCCGATTGCTGGTTTCAGCCACTGGTACAAACTTCTACAACAAACATATCACTGGAAGAGAGAATTTCCAGAATGGTGTGAGATGCCTCTTGGCATCTTTAAGATAGAGAAATAGCAGTATGAGAATTGAATTCACCCCACTCTTCACACCTGGAAACCTCTACTGGGAATAGGGCCCACTAATAATCTGGCAGAATCCATTGGAGCAGGAATGATAAGCTGAGCTCAGTGGGTCAGGAATAGGCTTAGGGAATCTATGGACCCCTTGAAATTAGAGATCATGAATCATATTGATTCTTCTAGAGAGGATCTCTGACTTTCAATAGGGACTCAAGGGATCCCAGTCCCTGAGGGCTCAATCCCATGTCTTTGCAACTACAGGGCACATCTCTTCAAATGATTAAGGATTTTTTCCTTTTATTTGTATGAAGTAAGATTTTTTTTAAAATTTAATTTAATTTTATTTGTGAGCATACTGTACAGAGGGTTTACAATTACATGGGCAGGATAATGCGTACATTTCTTACCAAGCATTGCAGCCTCCTCCTTTGTTTACCCTTCTCATCCCTTCCCAGCCTCCCCCTTCCCCCCAATCCCAATCCTTCTCCCCCCCCCCCCTGCACCGACGTTGTAAAGCTTGTTTTGGACATGACAACTTGTGCTTGTCATTGTTGCAACAGGTCCACCTGTATCCTTAAACGACTTGTCTTTCCCCATCTCCTCCACAAGTTATACAGACATCAAATATAGTGAAAGCAGGGATTATACTGTGGGGGAGGGACATACAAAGCAACAAAGAAATAATCTTATAAATGCGTTAGAAACACATGCATGAAAGAAAAAAACATTAAAATACATATCTAAGGGTTCATTTTCCTAACATCACATTATCTGATATTTCCGCTTGACTCATACACATACTAGATATTGCAAATAAGGGAAACCATGGGGCCTATGTTTCTTTGTGGCCTTAAAATTTTAAGGAATCTTTTCAAAATGCAAATAAAAAGTCAAGTATAAAATATTTAAAAAATTAATAAAAAGCTTAAAAATTAAAAATAAAATTTAAATATAAAGTTTAAAAGTAAAATTGTTCTTAACATTTGCCTTAAAGTGCACAAAAAAATTAAAATTACCAAAATAATTACTATTCCAGTTTGTTCTTATAGGTTTTTTAAACAGTTTCCAGCAAGCCCAGAAAAAAGCACAAAGAATTCTTACAAATTTGTCAAATGTAACTTTGGCTCTTAATAAGTTTTAGGTAAAAGCATGCTTAAAAGCTACTTCTATGTTAACCACCTTGTTGCTTTTAATTGAAGTAAAGTGGCCTTTTATAAAGCTCATAAATCTGCAAACTGATTTGAAGCCAGCCCGGGCAGAAAAAGGTCCCTGTAAAACTGTCACCTCTACTCAGCCAGCAAAGTGCTGAAAGTGTAAGCAAAGTTACTTTGGAACTCAAAGTGGCAGAATGCTAGCCTTCAGCTGGAGAGCTGAGGGACAGCATTCAGGCCCCGAGTTCTAAGTCCAGTGACAAGCTAAGGAAAATGCCAATAAGGCATTTTTCCCAGTGTAAAAAACAAACAAACAAACAAAACACTCCTGGGACAAAAACAATAGTGAAGCATCCAAAGGCAGTAAGCCACTGCTTGGATGGCAGAAATGTCAAATCATAAAGTCATTTGTGCGGGGCCCTTCAAAAACTGGTCAAAGCCAGAAGGTCATGGAAAAATAGTTTGTAAGCATGCCTAAAATTCATAACTACCTTGTAAGGGCCAGAAACTTGTCAGTCATCTGTAATAGTAGTAAAAAGTGAGGGTTGTAAAATGCAAAAAGTAGTTTAAATCCCAACCCCTTGTGCCAAAAGCCCTAATTGGCAGTAATTAAGCTAACATAAGCTACATAAAATTCATCTGCTCAAAAAAAGTTTGTAAACCTAAAAGTGTGTTTCTATTAACATCTGTCTAAAGGCCTGCACAGGTAACTTAGGCATTGTTAGACTCATTAAAAATCACATTCCTAAGCTATCCAAAAAAATGCTTTTACAAACCAAAGTGCTAAACAAGCTACACTGCTGTAGCTGGAAACTGCTGTAGCCAAAAAAAAGGTTTGTGCATTTGTGAAAATTAAAATATTGTTCTTAATAACATCTAACCCTAATAACCTCTTTGTAAAATAGGCTAAGGTTATGGGTTCCTAGCTAGGTAAAATCAACACCCCTAAAAGCTTAAAAAAGTTACAAAAAATAAACCTTCGCCCATCAATCCCCTTTTAAAATCAAAAGTCCAAAGTCAGTTTTAAAAAAACAAGGCAAAATAAATAAAATGATTATTTTTTTTTAAAAAAGGCATAAAAATTAGTGTTAACAGGTGTGCAAGTATAAAAGCTGCATCTGTTAAAAATGGTTACAATACTAAGCCTTTTATGTATGTTTACAAAAATATTTGGTTAGTAAAAAAATTTGTCATTTTGGTAAATTGTCCTGGGCTATTGTCTAAACAGTGTTAAAATCCAAAGGGGCCAAAGCCTGCCAAGCCTATGCAATGTATCCTTAACCAGTCTGTGTAAAAATCTGCAGCCCCAAATAAGGTGTAACAGTCCCTTAAAGCCACTGAGAGACCCTGCTGCTGCTGCTGCACACCCTAATGGATAAAGTTTAAAAACAGCCTAACAGTCACTTAAAAAAATCTACATCGTCACCCAAGCCACCTCCATCACCTAAAGCTGCATCCCTGTTAAAAGCGGCTAAAACTAAAATCTTGTAAAACATTCTTTTGGGTAATATCCCCAACCCCTCTCTATTCCCACAATAAATATTCGGGGCAAAAATATCACTGGCTTGCTTGCTTTAGGCACTTTAGTGCATAGTAACTAAAAATCCACTCTATAGTAACAGCCTAGTTTGGCTCTGGTATGGTAATAATTTAAGTGTGTTATCAATGCAGGTAGTAAAAAAAAATAAAACCCAGCTCTGCTTTTAGCCTTAAAATCTAGCAAACTTCTCCATATCAGTGGTGCTTTAAGGCTGTTCTAAAATAACTTGGTTCCACAAGCAACAACAAAAAGAAGGACAGTTTTAAACTCTAGCCACAAAAAAGCACAAAAAATTATTTTAAAAAAGATAATAAAGCCTTAAAAATTAAAAAAATTGGTATCCTTTAAATAAAAAAATTTAAAAATTAAAATTGTCTTAAAATATTAAAAAAATGTAAAAACCTTTGGTACTGTTAATTTTTTTTCTCACAATTAAACCTTGTAAAAAAAAATCAGCGCAGTCCATCTATTAGTTCTAAAATTCTAATACCAAACTGTAAATACAAAAAATTGTGCCAAATAAAACAACCATAATTGATCCCCAATGCCCTAAAAAAATAATAAAAAGCTAAAGAAACTGCATTTTAAAATTAACCCCACCAACTTGTAGCTGTGCTGCCCTCAAAATAACCTCAAAAAACAAAGCAAAACAAAAAAAAAAACAGTTCTCAAAAAAACTGCAGGTTGCCACCAACCCTGCCCACCCTTAAAAAACAAAACAGTTGCCTAAGTGTTCCATCAAAAAAAAAGTGTGATCAGGGTAAACTTAAACCACTGAAACTTGTAAACTTGCTTGTGTAAAAACCCCCTAAACTTGTAAACTTGCTTGTGTAAAAACCCCATAACCTTGTAAACTTGCTTGTGTAAAAACCCCTTAAACTTAATTGTTTAATACTATAAAAGCTGTGCTAATTTTTTGCTCGGGGTCTCTTAGCATCACCAGTTACTGAGTGAGCAAAAAACCAAGCTCAAGCTTGCAATAAACAACTCTTTGCTGTTTGCATTAATCATGGTCTCTGGTGGTCTGTAAGGGGGCATCCAAAATCCGGACACGTCAAAGAAAGAGAACTATAGACCCATTTCCTTGATGAACATTGATACAAAACTTCTCAACAAAATTTTGGCCAATTGACTTCAACAATTCATCCAAAAAATCATACACCACGATCAAACAGGATTCACTTCAGGGATGCAAAGCTGGTTCAATATACGCAAATCAATTAATAGAATTCACCACAGGAGCAAGGATAAGAAACATATGGTTATCTCAATAGATGCAGAAAAAAGCATTTGACAATATCCAACACTGCTTTATGATGAAGGTTCTGGAAAAATTAGGAATCCATGGAACATTCCTCAATACAATAAAGGCTGTATATGCTGTATATGACAAAACCTACAGTCAGCATTGTACTTAATGGTGAAAAACTAAAGCCATTTCCTCTTAACTCAGGAATGAGACAAGGATGTCCACTCTCTTCACTGCTCTTCAATCTAGTATTAGAATGCCTAGCTACAGCAATAAGACAAGATGCAAACATAAAGGGGATCCAAATAGGGAAAGAAGAAGTAAAGTCTCCCTCTTTGCAGATGGCATGATCTTGTATTTAAAGAATTCCATAGACTCCACTCCCAAATTACTCAAGCTGATTCAAAACTTTGGCAAAGTAGTAAGGTATAATATGAACCCTCAAAAATCAATGGCTTTTCTGTATGCCAATAATGAGAAAAGTGTGGCTGAAATTAGGAAAGCAACTCCATTTGTAATAGCCCCACAAAAAATAAAATACCTAGGAATTAACCAAAGAAGTGAAGGACCTTTATGATGAAAACTTTAAAAACTTCAAAAAGGGAATCAAAACAGAACTTAGAAAGTGGCAAAAACTCCCATGCTCCTGTTTTGTAAAGATCAACATTGTTAAAATGGCAATACTTCCCAACGCTATCTACAAATTCAATGCAACACCTATCAATATTCCATTCTCATTCTTTAAGGAAATAGAAGAGGCAATCCAAAAATTCACATGGAACAATAAAAGCCCTTGAATAGCTAAAATGATCCTCAACAGAAAGAACAGTGCTGGAGGAATATCAATACCAAATTTCAAACTCTACTACAAAGCCATAGTAATCACAACAGCTTGGTACTGGCACAAGAACAGACCTCAGGACCAATGGAATAGAATTGAAAACCCAGAAATGAACCTACAGACCTATAGCCATCTAATCTTCGATAAGGGAGCTAAAAAAATAAAATGGAAGAAAGACAGCCTTTTCAGTAAATGGTGCTGGAAAAATTGGTTAAATACTTGTAGAAAACTAAAGCTAGATCCTTATATATCACCCTGCACCAGAATCAACTCCAAATGGATCAAAGACCTCGGAGTCAAACAGACACCCTGAAAACAGTACAGGATGGAATAGGAGAAACCCTAGGACTCCTTGGCACAGGCTGAAATTTTCTTAATAGAGACCCAGAAACACAATAAATCAAAGAAAGGTTGGACAAATGGGATTGCATGAAATTGCAGAGCTTCTGCATGGCAAAGGACATAGCTAGCAAGATTAATAGAAAGCCCACAGATTGGGAGAAGATCTTCACTAGCCTTACAACAGACAAGGGTCTCATATCTAAAATATACCTGGAACTCAAAAAATTAAATCCCCCAACAACAAATCTTCAAAGAGACAACTGCCCAATAAATAAGTGGGCTAAAGACTTAAAGAGAAACTTCTCTGACGAGGAAAGAAGGATGGCCAATAGACACATGAAGAAATGCTCAACTCTCTAGCCATAAAAGAAATGAAAATCAAAACAACATTGAGATACCATCTCACCCCAGTTAGAATGGCTAGAATCAAGAACTCTAATAACAATAGATGCTGGAGGGGATGTGGACAGAAGGGAACCTTACTGCATTGTTGGTGGGAGTGTAAACTTGTTCAACCACTTTGGAAAGCAGTATGGAGGTTCCTCAAAAGACTCCACATAGAGCTCCCCTATGACCCAGCAATCCCACTTTTGGGCATTTACCCAAATGATCACAAACAAGGCCACACTAAAGCTACCAGCACAATTATGTTTATTGCAGCATTATTCACCATAGTAAAGATATGGAAGCAACCCGGATGCCCCTCAGTAGATGAATGGATCAAGAAAATGTGGTATATATTCACAATGGAATTCTATGCCTCTATCAGAAAGAATGACATTGCCCCATTTGTTAGGAAATGGAAAGGCTTGGAAAAAATTATATTAAGTGAAGTAAGCCAGGCCCAAAAAAACTTAGGTCCCATGGTTTCCCTTATTTGCAATAACTAGTATATGTCTGAGTCAAGCAGAAAAGGTCAGATAAGTTGATGTTCAGGAAATGAACCTTAAGATATGTATTCAAATGTTTTTTCTTTCAGGTGATTGTTTCTAACACATTTATAAGATTATTTCTTTGTTGCTTTGTTTGTCCCTCCCCCATGGTATAACCCCTGCTTTCACTGTACTTGAGGTCGGTATAATTTGTGGAGGGGAATGGAAAAAACAAATCGTTTAACTAGGGATACAGGTGGATCCATTGCAACTATGAGATGTACAAGTCATTATTTGGAAAAATGAACTTTAAAACTTTGGTGTGGGGGAGGAGGATTAGGAGGGGGTGGGAGGAAGATGGGAAAGGATGGGAAGGGGAAACAAAGGAGGAGGCTACAATGCTTGATAAGAAATATACTCATTATCTTGCCCATGTAATTGTAAACCATCTGTACAATATTTTCACAATAAATTAAAAAAAATTATGCTTCAAATTATAGTACCAAGATTGACATCGAATTGGCACAAAAAGTGACATGTAAATCCACAGATAGAAGATCTAGAAGATGACACACAGCAATGACCATATATACGGTTTTTTACATTCATGAAGAAAATTTCAAAAACTTACATACATCTCTTAAACAAATGATGTTAGGGAAACTGGATGATCTAGACCCTAACTCTTACTCACTCTGTATAAAATTAAATTCCAAATGTACCAAAAAAATCTTAATAAGAGCAACAATCTTGAAACTGCTAGAGGAAAACATAGGGAAATTCTTGAAGATATAGACATTGGCTCTGCTTTCCTGAATACAATCTCAATTGCTCAGAAAATAAAAAGAATTAATAATTGAATTCACCAAATTTAAAGAAAAATTGCAGACCAAAAGAAACAATTTTCAGAATCAAAAGAAAACCTACAGAATGGAAGAAAATATTTGCCAGTTAGTCATTAGATAAAGGATTAATATCCAGAATATACAAAGAGTTTCAAACCTTAGTATAAACTGCCCAATACACAAATGAAAAGTTGCAGTTATCAAAAGAAGATGCACAAAGCAAAAGCATGAGGCCTTCAATTTAAGGCCCAGTACTAGCGCATGTCACTAACTTTTCTGTGTCTGGATCTTTTGCCAGGTGCCAGTAGCTCACACCTGTAATCCTAGTTACTCAAGAGGTTGGGATACGAGAATAATAGTTTGAAGCCAGCCCAGACAAACAAATCCAAGAGTTTCTTTATCTTCAACTAACCTGCAAAACCTAAAAATAGAGTTGTGATTCAAATGGTAGAGTGTCAGCCTTGAGGAGAAAAGCCAAGGGAGAGAGTGAGGCCCTGAGTTCAAGTCCCAGCACATAATAAAGAAGCACAATTGGCTAATAAATACATGATATATACATGACATTGTAAGCCATTGAAGTAATGCAAATTAAAGCATTTTGGTTATAATAAGACACCCTACCTCTGTACTTTTCATATTTTCTAAACTTCAAAAGGTTCTACAAGGAAACTACTATTAAATATGCTCATCAAAGTGTATGCTGTTTCTTTTTTTTTTTTTTTTTTAAATTTAATAAAATGCACTTATTTATTTCTTTTTCTTTTGAAACTTTGGTTTCAAAATTCTTTTTTTTTTTTTTTTTTTAAATTTTATTTTATTTTATTTGAGAACATACTGTACAGAGGGGTTACAATTACATGGTCAGGATAATGCATACATTTCTTACCAAGCATTGCAGCCTCCTCCTTTGTTTACCCTTCACCTCCCTTCCCAGCCTCCCCCCTCCCCCCCACCCAATCATACCCCCCCTCCCCCCCCTCCGACATTGTAAAGCTGGTTTTGACATGACATTTTGTACTTCTCATTGTTGCAACAGGTCCACCTGAATCCTTAAACGACTTGTTTGTCCCCGTCTCCTCCACATGTTATACTGACATCAAATATAGTGAAAGCGGGGGTTACACTGTGGGGGAGGGACATATAAAGCAACAAAGAAATAATCTTATAAATTGTATGCTGTTTCTTGATGGGTCACTCTCCTTCACCCGATCTGTTCCCTCACCAGAGACTCATTTCAAATTTCCCACTTCTTTATCACATACATACATTAAGCATTCTTGCAGTGCATGTCTCCTCTCTTCATTCATCCATTCCTCTCCTACAGGCCAGTGTCTTAGTATCTCATTCAGCTTCCTGATACTCATTTTGCTAACCTACCTGTTAATTGTTTGTTTGAAAGGTTTCCTCCTTGGAATTTCACTTCTGCATATACTATACTCTGACCATATATATAAACATATGTCTATATGTATTTACATATGAGAGAAAAAATGCACCCTTTATCTTTCTGGGCCTGGCTTACCTTGTTCAGTATATTTTCCAGATTTATTCATTTCCCTGTAAATGATATTTCACTCTTCGTGGTGACTACATAAAATTCCACTGTTAATATCACTTTTTAAAATTCATTCACCCACTGTGAGGCATCTGGATTTTTTCCATAACTTGACTATTGTAAATTGTACTGTGGTGAACATGGTTGTGCAGGCATCTTTGTTGTATTTTTATATACATGTATGAAAATTGAACCATGAAATTTGTTGAAAATGTTCCAAGAAAGGGATAGGAAGGATACATGGGAGGGATAAGGTGGATACATTATGTGCACACAGAGAAATATCATAGGGAAATCCCTTTGTACCATTAATATATGCTGTTAAAAATAGAACAAATTTTTAAAAAAGAAATCTGCCTCTGCTCTCTGGACCTTTAGTATTTTCTTTATATAATGTACCTTTAGCAAAACAGGGAAAATATTTAAGTAAGTCAGAAACCATAATATTCAATTAAACAAAAAAAATGCCTGAAAAATAATCCATTTATATACATACATACAGAGACATGCATATGCATGTCTAACTACATGGAAGGTAATGTGAATTAAGAAATTAGGTCACTCATGTTTGTAATTCCAGATACTGAAATCTGAGGACTGTGGTTCAAAGCCAGTCCAGCTAGGAAAGTCCATGAGACTTTTATCTTCAAATAATCAACAAAAAAGCCAGAAGTGAAGCTGTGGCTCAAATGGTAGAGTGTTAGTCTTGAGCAAAAAGAAGCTCAAGGGTAGTGCCCACACCTGAGGTCAAGCTCCAGGACAAGTACTAAAAAAAGAAAAAAGTATAGATAAATAATAGGCTTCAAGTTGTGCTTGTCACAAAGTATCAAGAAAACATCCACTAGGAAATGATAGTAAAAGGTGGTAAATAGAAAAGATACAGATTATACTTATGTGGGTGCTCATGTCATATAAGGAAAGAATAAAATCATTTAAATGTAAGCACTTAGAACAAAAAATGTTGTCATAAATTGTCTTGATTGGAAATCTTTACAATGCTGTTACCAGTGTCAAGTAACAACACTGGGATCCAGTGCATTCTTGGTCTTTCTAAAGAAAGAATTAGCTGGGCACCAGTGGTTCACAATTATAATCCTAGCTACTCAGGAGGCTGAGATCTGAGGATAATGGTTTAAAGCCAGCCTTAGCAGAAAAGTTCTTGTGAGACTGTTATCTCCAGTTAACCACTCAAAAACCAAAAGTGGAGCTGTGGCTTAAAGTGGCAGAGTACTAGCCTTGAACAAAAGAGCTTAAGGACAGTGCGCAGGCTCTGAGTTCAAGCCCCACTACTGATAAGAAGAAGAAAAGAAAGAATTATAGGGCAGACACTCAAAGGAATTTTACACAGTGAAGTTTAATAAATGCGAAAATATCAAAGAAAAGTATACCTTCAAATGATATTGCAGTCGAGTACACTAAGCTCTTGGTTCTAAGCATTTATACAGACTAAAAGATTAGACTTGTTAATGGTATATTTATAGTTGTGAACTTTTCTAAGATGGAAAGACTTTTCCCTGGAAAAGACTGGCTAGATGAGAGACTACTTTATAAGGTCTATTCAAAAACAAGATAAGAACCTGGCACTGGTGGCTCACATTTGTAATCCTAACTATTCAAAAAGCTGAGATCTGAGGATTGTGGCTTGATGCCAGCCCGTGCACGGAAGTCCAAGAGACTCTTGATCTCCAGTTAACCACCAGAATGAGCCAGAAGTAGAGCTGGAGTCTAAATGGTAGAATGCTAACCTTGAGTGAAAATGCTCAGGGACAGCACCCACACCCTGAGGTTCAAACTTAAAACCCAGCACCACAAGAAAAAAAAAAGATGAGAATTTGTAGTAGTTTATATGTAAAAAAATCACAATTTTAATTAAAAGTAAATGGGATCATTGCACAAACTTCTGTAGGTTTTCTGTAGGAATGAAAACAAAAGGCAGGATGGTTTGTAGAAGCTGTGAAGAGGGAGAGAGATGGAGAGAGAAAGAGAGAAAAGGAAGGGAATGGAAGAAAGGAAGGGAGAAAGGTTGATATGATGATACAATTTATGGAATTATCATGAGTATAAAATAAGATCACAAATATAAAGTTTATTGATGAGTTCTGAAATATCAAAAATGGACAGAGATATAAAAAGTGAAGCTGACAAGAAAACTCTTTCTTCCCCATCTTTGAGGGAGTAACTGTTGGGACCATTATATGAAATAAATCCCAAGTAGACACTAACTAAGCTACATAATATAGCAAATACAACCTAAACTATACAACGAAGAGTTATATTTTAAATACAAATCAAGTATAAAGACACAGTAGAGATAAAAAGAAGATTAATAATATAAGTTATGAGACATGTGAACAGTTGTATTTAAAGACCTAAATACAGAATTTTTATTCAACAATAAAAATTCTAGTTCAGAATAAGGAACAAGAGACAGATGTTGGGACCTTAGTGCTGGCATAAAAGAGCAGAGTACAATTTAAAACAGTTGGATTTTTAAAATACATGATTAAGCTAGTACTTTAATATCCAGAGACAGAAGTTACAATTAAAATACTCCACATTATACCTCATCAGAGTAATTTTATATTAATAAATAAGAAAACTTCTGATATGTCACTGGAAACCTCTGCCTACATCAGATGTACAACTCCATATTACAGGACAATTACATAAAGTTTTATTTGAAGAAAAGCATCCCTGCTGAGAAAAAACTTGTCTAAAATAATATTCAAATATTTCTTGCAATTAGGTAATAATCCCTGAGTTACTATCACAGCCAGAATGAGATTTTCCTCTTACAAATGACTCTTCCAAGAGCCCCCTTGATGTCTCTATTCCTCAAGCTGTAGATGAAGGGGTTCAGCATTGGAGTCACCACTGTGTACATCAAAGCCATGACCATCTCCTTCACAGCAGAACTGTTAGCGGATGGACATAAATAGAGACTAATGACCGTCCCATAGAACAATGATACCACAGACAGATGAGAGCCACAGGTGGAGAAGGCTTTATAGACACCTTGAGCAGAAGGAACCTTGAGAATTGAGGAGACAATTCGTGCATAGGACACAATAATGAGTACAAATGGAATGAATAGAATAATACTTCCTGTGATCAATATTACCAACTCATTGACATAAGTGTCTGAGCAGGCCAGCTTTAGAAGAGCAGACATATCACAGAAAAAGTGGAGTATCATGTTGTCCTCACAAAATGACAATCTGGCCATGAGTAAAGTGTGCAACATGGCATGGAATGTGGTCAGGACCCAGCACAGCACTATCAGACATAAGCACAGCTTGGGGCTCATGATACTGGTATAGTGCAAAGGAAAACAGATAGCTGCATATCGGTCATAGGCCATGGTCACAAGGAGAAAGCTCTCAAGATCTCCAAAAAACAAAAAGAAGTACATTTGGGTCAGGCAATCTGCGTAGGGGATGGATGGCACTTGGCTCTGCATGTTCTGTAACAGTTTAGGAATGGTCACAGAAGAAAAGCAGAGGTCAGAGAAGGACAAATTACTGAGAAAATAGTACATGGGCGTGTGTAGATGGGAATCCAACTGAATGAGAATGATGATCAGAAGATTGCCTAGGACTGTGGTAAGGTACATGGTCAGGAGCAGGGCATAGAACAGGTATCGGTGCTCGGACTGGATGGGCAGGCCCAGGAGGATGAATGCTGAGATGCTGGTTTGATTACTCTTTGTCATGCTCTGTTTCTAATATCTCTAGGAGAAAATACTGAAGTCCTTTAAAAATCAAAGTAAAAGTAAACATCCATGATATATGGTTTGCTAGGTATTCTGCAATATTGGATCTCACCCACCTGAAAAAAGTCATCTTCTGTAATCAGAAATATGCCACATCAAATGTCAGATTTATTTTCTTCTCTTTAGAAGTAATACTGACTCTTCCCTCCCTTCTGAAACACTCTTGTGTATTAACCTTGTATGATCACAGCAATTCTCCTGATGGATCTATTGCCATTCATTCTCAACTGCATTTTGTTCTCTACCACTTGAGCCACAGCTCCATGTCCAGCTTTTTGGTAAGAGTCTCATGGGCTTTCCTGCCTGGGCTGGCTTTGATCCACAATCCTAAATGTCAGCCTCCTGACACTTGGCATTGAATTATTTCTTAACAATATCTTATAAATCACTGTTTACAAGGCCTTTGTACTACATACTCCAAATATTACTTTATAATTCATTAGATATAGAGAGCCCTTAAAAGCTTTTCTATTCCCATAGCAACAGTTATTGTTTAAACCTCATGGGTTAACTTTACTATTACCTTTAGTACCCTATTACCAACTGTTTGAAATAATCTCTCAAAGGATATATCAGGACAATCTTCAATAAATCTCACTTAAAACTCATGTTCAAAGCCACTGCTATAATATGGAACAGGCTGGCATCATATCTATATGGATGATTTGGACAGACTACCCATCTCCCTACTTCCACGTTTACCTTGCTTTAATCCCACAGCACAGCAGTCTGAGATAAAAATCACATCAGTATTATTCCGGAGAAAGTTTAATAATATTCATTGTTCTTCAGGTAAAAAAAATAAGGACACAAAAGACAAAGACATAAATGTTTCCTTGGCTACCTTCAGGGTCTTATCTAGCCTCAAATAATTCACATCTCTTTTGCAGCAGTGTTCAACTTATGTCAATATTTCCTGACTCCAACCTTTCATATTTTTCTGTTATTTTTGCCTAATCCAATCTTCCTTCGGCTCTTACTTCACCTGGCTAATTCTGTTATCCTTCAAATACATTACATGTGACTTCCTCAACTAACCCTTCCTTATCTCCCTAGACAAAAAAAAAAAAAATAAATAAAAAATATAAAAAAAAACAGAAACAAAACTTGCTTCAATGTTCCCACAGCATCCTGATCACTGGTTAACTGACTTCAATTACCAAAGGCATGTCTGCTTTTATAATAAAAAAAGGTGACTATCAAGCAGGTGTCTGGATGTGACCAATCATTGTTTCACAAATATTTGCTGGTTGTTCTCCAGATTAAGACTTTCAAGGTTGCAAAATCATTTAAGTTACAAGTATTGCACTCACTAAATCCTCTCAGAAAGACTCACTAGCTTGAACCATATAGCACTGTTTTTGACACTTTGGTACATAATTTTTGCTTATAACTTCAGACCTATGGAAAGTATTAACACTACTCCTTATTCCAGAAAGACAATCAGATACTCTGGTATACATGACCATATTAAAATTAAATCTAATTAGCTAGAAAAAGCCAAGTAAAAGCATGGGCCAAGTGTGGATGAGCAAGCTGAGCAAAAACATAAGGTCCTGAGTTCAAACCCCTGTACTATCAAATAAAACAGAGCAAAACAGGAATAATAAAACATTTGAGAAGTTTCCCTTAGTAGAAATCACCTTACTGTTTAACAAAGTTGCAATAGTAGTTTTTATATTTGGGCATAACATTCTAGTGGACAGTTGGAAAAAGCATCAATGAAATTTTATATGCATGATATCTTAGAACGTATCTTCCCTGGACAGGAGTGGCACATATCTCTGGCCTCAAGACTCTGTCAGAATCACAAGCACAGAGACTTCACTTGCAAGTGATGTCACTAATCAGCACCTGAGTTTCAGTGCTCCCATAATGGTGCTTCTCATGATTCTTACTGAACTGCATACAAGAATCACAAAAGATACAGCTTCTAGAAATTTAATTTACATATAAAACACATGGTTACTTTGTTAAATGCCGAATTTGTTAAAGTAAATCTGATTTTGGACAAATTTCATTATGCTTGGGATAGTATGATTATGTTAATAAGTTTTTAAATTTTTGTTCTGCCCCTCAGTAAATGTGATTGAAATGTCTTGATAGAGCCTCTCTGAGGTTTTTTAAAGCCTCCTGAATAATTGAATAATAAGCAAAGATTAAGAACCTCTGTACAAAATGCCTTCCTCACAGAAATGACATAATTTGGCAGTGATGTAATTTTATGAGAATACACTGCACAGTAATATTAATGAATGCTATAATTTGTAAAACAATTACAAGTAGTAAACGTTAATCAGAATATTTATACTAGGTACAAAAATCTTGGGAGACAGAGTTAGAGAAGATGAATATCATAATGTGAAACATAATCCTTCAGAAAGCATCATCCAACTTAGGAAACCAAGATGCTCAGTTTGGAAGGACAGTTAAGCACTAACTGACTCTCCCTCTTAACAACTTACCCACAATGTCTGAGAGTAACTCCTCAGTGATCCAGTATCTTTCTCCCTTTTATCCATTATGGGCATATGAAGTAACAGCTTCTGTAGTCATCTCCCATGTCACCACCCACACTTGTGTATCTCATCCTACTTCTCCCTGGTATCAGGAGCTCTGTTTCTCAGAGGAGTTTAGATCCCAAAGGAACTCACTGAAAACAAAATAATTACCTAGGACCCTGTAGAGGAAATTATTTCAGGGTGACTTATTACAGTGTCTGATCACACCTGACTATATTTTAGGAGAATGGTGGAGAGAAGCTTGTGGATGGATAATTACTCATTAGCCATTTGCACAATGGACAGGAATCCTATGTCAGTGCATCCTACCCTTCGAGAGATGAAGAAAAATGGGTGGATAAATAAGCAAGGACTGAACTGTGATGATTCTAAACTATCTTAGAAATATATGTTTAAATTTTATACTGTGGGCAAGAGTCCATCAGTGGTCTTTGAGTAGACTACCACCATGGAAAACATGTATTTTGAAAATATTTCAATGGTAGCAGAATCTTTCTCTACAACCCAATTCTCCATGAAAAAATACCCCAGGGGAGAAATAAATATGCAGCTTAGAAGGAGCCAACAATATGCAGATATAGAGAAAAAAGACTAGGATAAGAGAAAAAGATTCTCCCTGGTCTTGATCAATTCTTCCTTGGGCCAAAATAAAAAAAATGGAATACAGATTTTCATCCCACTGAATTGCTTATATCCACTTCACTCTCTACAAAAACCTTAATAGAAAGTGGAGAAAGTGATTGCACAAAGCCTTGAGCAAAAGAGCTCAGGGACAGCAACTAGGCCCTGAATTCAAGCCCCACAACTGACAAAAAAGAAAACAAAAAATCAAAAAGCCTATTAAGCACCCACCACCACAATCATCCCAGTCTCATGATGTCAGATAACCTCTCAGTGCCAGCTTTTCCTAATCCTGCAAGTGATCCTGGTATTTGTAACACCTTGTTCTATAATCCCTTATCACTTAAGGTAGATTCAATATTCATTTTGGGAGAATCTGACTGTTCAGTGGTATTGTCTTTTGGGTGCAGAGTTGTTATAATAGTTTTCCATTAACTTTACCTAGTGATACCAAAAACAACCTCCTGGATATCAACCATTTCTTTCTGCATTGGGTAATGAAAGGCAGCTTTCCATTGTTAACTGGTATTGAATTACCTCAGCTAGTATGATATGGTATGGTACAGTACAGTTTGGTATGTATGATATTATATGGAATGGTATGGTATCCCCTTGCTTGAGGGTTCCTCAACATAAAGAACCACTGGCATTCTCAACTTCCAGTAGAACTGAAGCACTGAACCATTCTTATTTCTTTTCTTTTCTTTTTTCTTCTTCTTTTTTTGTCTGTCATAGGGTTTGAACTCTGGGCCTGAATACTGTCCCTCGGCTGTTCAGCTCAAGGCTAGTGCTCTGCACTTGAGCCAGAATTCCACTTCCAGTTTTCTGGTGGTTTATTGGAGATAAGTTTCACAGCCTTTCCTGCACAGGCTGGCTTGGAAAAGCGATACTGAGATTTCAGCCTCCTGAGTAGCTAGGATGATAGGCATGAACCACCAGTATCCGGCAGCACTGAACCATTCTTGACATAAGTATTCTTTTCCTTAGATACTTCTTGTATATCACTTCAAATTGTCCCAGACATTATCTCTCATTCCAAACACAGCTATAGTGAGCAATTCTGAACCGACTTCAACTAACTCATATAAAGGCAGTCTGACAGCATTACCTCAAGCTTTCTCCACCAGGTTTCTTATTCCCTGCCACTGGACACCTCTGATTCAATGGAATGAATACCATGTTTCATAGCCACACACAGCACCTGTTAGTACCTATGTCCATCTTTAAATATAGCTGAATGAGGATAGGCATATGTTTTAGTCACTTTTAGTGAGGACCAAGTCAATAAAACACTCAACTATTGGGTATCCTTTCTTCTTTATTTAATGTCCCTTTATCCCTCACTTCTGTGACATAAAAAGATATTCTTCACCCAGTGTAGTCTGTTTCACAATTGCAAAAGAAACAAACACCTTCCCCAATAAAAAACAGAAACTAAAGGAACTGATAACTACTAAATCCGTATTGAAAAAGGTACTTAATGGAATCCTGCCCACAGGAGATACTTGAAAGCAAGAAAACACAGGAAAAATAAATTCCTTTAGTATAGTGGAACAGGAAATAGTATAGAAGGAATAGGAAAGAAGCATAAAAGAATGACAATGTCAAGCATCAGTAGCTACTCTGTGGCTAAGATTCAGAGGATCACATTTCAAAACCAGCCTGTGCAATCCATGACACTTTATTCCCAAAATAAAAAACAACAGAATGGAAGCAGAACTCAAGTAGTACAGTGTCAGCCAACCAAGTAAGCTGAGCAAGCAAGAGAGTTTTAAGTTCAAACACAAGTACAGCCAAAAAATAAAGAGCTAGGTGCCAATGGCTCATGCCTATAATTCTAGCTGCTCAGGAAGCTGAGATCTGAGAATTGCAGTTCAAAGCCAGCCTGAGCAAGGAAGTCTGTGAAACTCTTATCTCCAATTAACCAGCAAAATGACAGAAGTGGAATTATAGCTCAAGTGGCACAGTGTTAGCAAAAACTTAGGGACAGCACTCAGACCTTGAGTTCAAGCCCTAAGACCAGCACACAAATAAATAAACAAATAAGCATGAATATCATATAACTTTCACTATTGATATTGAATGTTCATGGTTTCAAATCTTCAATTTAAAAAACGTTGGCCTTTCCTAGTGCCAGTGGCTCATATCTGTAATCTTAACTACCCAAGATTCTGAGATCTAAGGGCTGTTGTTTGAAGCCAGCCTGGGAAGAAAAGTCTGCAAGACTCCATCTCCAATTAACATACAAAAATATCTGAACTATAAGTGTGGTTCACAAAGTACAACACCAACCATGAGCATAAGAAAAGCTGGGCAAGAACCTGAGTTCAAGCCCCAATACTGGCATTAAACAATGCTCCATAGGAAATGTACTCATTATCCTACTCATGTAACTGTAACTCCTCTGTACAGCATTTTTACAATAAAAAATATATATGGAAGAAAAAAATTGACAAATCAAGACTAAATCATTGGTTACCTAGTAAAAATCATCTTACTAGCAAAGATTTAGGCTTAGGATTAAAAGATGATAAAGGATCTTCCAAGTAAATGAACCCTGAAAGCAGGCAGGAATAACCATACTACATCTAACAAAATAGACTTCAAAGGCAATTCTAAGAGGGAAATTCATACTATTAGTGCACACATCATCAAAGAAGAGAGATCTCAAACTACTATTAAAAACTTAAACCTCAAACTCCTTTAAAAAATAAGCTAAACTCAAAACCTGCCAAAGGAGCCAAGTAATAAAAATCAGGGCAGCAATTAATAAAATAGATACTGGCAAAACTACATAAAAATGGATAAAACTGAAATTGGTTCTTCGAAAAGATAAATAGAATTGATAAACCTAAGCCAATCTGAGTAAAAGGAAGAAAGTAATGATTCAAATAAACAAAATCAAATATGAAAATGGGGATATGATGATAAATACAACTGAAATCCAAAAGATTATTTCTTAAAAATTCAAAACCTTTTCTTCAAATAAAGTGGAAAACATAGTAGAGGGCTTGGAAGGTGGCTCAGTGGCAGAGTGTTTGTCTTGCATGGATGAAACCCTGGGTTCAATTCCTCAGCACCACATAAGCAGAAAAAACCAGAAGTGGTGCTGTGGCTCAAGTGGTAGAGCACTAGCCTTGAACTGAAGAGCTGAGGGACAGTGCCCAGGCCTAGTGGTCAAGCCCCATGACTGACCAAGAAAAATTAAATTTAAAGAGAAAAAAAGAAAACATAGTAGAAATGGATACATTTCAAGATAAACTTACCTAAATTGAGTAAAAAACACATAAACCATATGAACATATCTGAGCATATGAGCTATATGAACAAGATACAAAACTGAAACAGCAATAACTGCTAGATTCCATCTAATTCCAGTCAATCAGACCATCATCAAGAATAAAAACAACAACAAATGCTGGTGAACATGTGAGAAAATGTGACCTTTAAAGGTAAATTGGTACAAATCAAAATGGAGAGTCCTCAAAAAACTAAAATTAGTTCTCTATGACCCAGTGAAATAACTTCTGGGCCTTTATCCAAAAGATTGCAAGACAGGATACAATAAAGACAACTGCACATTTATGTTCATTGCAGCACCCTTCGCAGTAGCCAAGTTACAGAAAGTCTTGATATCCTACAACAAATGAATGGATCAAGACAATGTGGAATGGAATTTTATTCAACCATCAGTAAGAATAAAATTATGTCATTTGGAGGGAAATGGATGAATGTATATGGAAAAAAAAAACATATTAAGCAAAGTAAGCCAGGTGCAATATATGTGGATCTTAGACTCAAACTCCCATGTAAACACACACAGGCGTATAAGCATGTGTGTGTGTGTGTGTGTGTGTGTATGTGTGTGTGTGTGTGAATGATCAAGTTGATCAAAGAATGAAACTACACGGTGTAATGCTTAATTTCCCCAAGAGACCAGCAACAGGAAGAAGACAAACACCCAGCTAGGCGCCGGTGGCTCACACCTGTAATCCTAGCTACTCAGGAGGCTGAGATCTGAGGATTGCAGTTCAAAGCCAACCCAGGCAAGAAAGTCCGTGAGACTCTTATAAACTCCAATAGACTCTTATAGACTCCAATAAACGACTAGAAAACCAGAAATGGTGCTGTGGCTCAAGCGGTAGAGCACTAGCCTTGAGCTGAAGAGCGCAGGGACGGCACCCAAGCCCAGAGTTCAAGCCCAATGACCCCCCCACACACAAAAAAGACAAACACCCAAAGAACAACAGGAGGTGGAACACAAAAGAAAAAAAAATGAAGAATTTCAGAAGAAAAAAGCATGAAGACCCTTCTCCCTGTGCTGGCTGCACAGCAACACGCCAAACCACGGCCAGCCCAGCTGGCCGGGGCTGCCGGAGATCCTAGAACCACAGGGTGTTGTCTGCACAATGCCAGCACAGAAGATGCGATGCCCCAGATGCCGGTGCCAGACCCACTGATTGCAAACAGAGAAACTTCGGAGCTTGGAGCCTGCACAAAGACCCTTCGTCCACTCCTCACCAGAGCAGCTCCACCCCATCCCACCAAAAACACTCGGCCTCACAGCGAGGGGAGAACCCCAGAACCACAGGATAAGAGTGTAGAAGACTCCCAAGGTCCCGGGGCTGACCCAGAGAGCACAGAGACAGAAACCTCAGAGCTCAGTACTTCCACAATTACCCCCTCTCCCATCCCTCAGCCAGTGGCCAGCAGAAAAAACGCCTGTGCACCAAGACTGGACAGCATTCACAGAGGCAGAGACAGGGAGAAACACTAACCCAGAGCAACCACCACCCAGCCCAGACCACAAGCATCTCAACTGAACACAGAGCACAGTGTTAACCAGCGACCTGCATTGCACAGAAACAGCGATCTGACACAGCACCGCTTGGAGTTCCCAGCTAGCTCCAGGGTGAGTACCCCTGCAGGGGCCAGCATACCCCTCCCAAGGGAGACCAGTGCTGGCGGTAACCCCCAGAACTTGACCCAGACCCCACCCCAACACCTGGACTACAGGTCCCACTAAAATTTGGAAGTGTTAAAGTGCCCCACCAGCCCATGAGCACATCTAGCCTACTAGGCTAGATCAAGATCACCCCTGGAAGGGAATTTAATTGTCCAAGCTGGGAACAGCACCCATAGACCACAGCAGCCAGCAGGAGAAATTCAAACTGCATACCCCAGGCTGTGTACCCTGGGTGGGATACCCAGCAGTACAGGTCCAACTGACATGCCTCAGGCAGGGGACTGGGAGCCAAGGCCAGGCCTGGGGATTGGGTGCCTGAGCTGCATAACCCGACCATCATGATTGAAGTCAGAAGCTAAGCACAGGCCTCACGGAAGAGGGTGGGGTGTAAAACAGGGAACTGCATCCCCTGGGAATCAAGCCCATGAAGGCAAAAGACCTGTGTGTCCAGGGCAGGAGAACCAGAAGTCCAAACCTCACCAGTGCCTGACTTACATATCCCAGGCCAGGGATTGGACAGTCCCTGATTAAAGTCAGGAACTTAGAGCAGACTCCAGCATCTGGGAGAATACATCTAGAACACGAGTAAGCACGAGCAGTCTAAGCTGCTTAGTCCTTGGCTAAAGGCAGGAACTGCCTGTGATCTCCAGAAGACAGCTGAGAGCCCTATGTGGGTTAGACTAGCAGCTGAAGGTCAGCCTCTCCCCAAAACAGAACAGCGACCAGGTACAGACTCTCTCAGCCAACCCAGGGCCTAGAGCAAGCTTCATCAATTGATCCAGGAACCAACCCAGAACCAAGCAAAGACAGCCCACCTATTGATCAAAAGAATCAGAATTCCAGATTAGCCTCCAATAATCCCTGAATCACCATGTGAAAATCACAGAAAAAAAATTGCAAGATTTATCAGCACCCAGGATAGCAAGCTACCCCCAAAAGCCAGCAGCCACCCAGGGAAGAGCCCCAGTGGAAGCAAAGCAGGCATGCAAGACAAACAGTACATCCAAAAGATGCTAGAGGCAATGACTCTAGAATTAAGGTGAGAAATAGATCCAAAATTTAAAAAACACAGAAACTAAATATCAAAAGAGATGCAGGAATTCAAATAGGGGAAACAGCAAAAATAGGTGAAGTACACACCTCACTAAGAGATGAGATTAATAGTCTGGGAACCATCATAGAAGCCATAAATGGCCCAATTTCCTCCATGCAAATCACAATGGAAGCCATAGTTAACAGAGTGAATGAAATGGAAATTAGAATATCAGAGACAGAAGACAAAATGCAGCAAATGAAAAAAAGTCACAGATACAGAAAAATAACTAAAATTATGTCAAAGGGAAATCCAAGAAAAAGCAGACAGTGCCAAGAAATTTAACCTTCATATAATTGGAGTGGATGAAGGTGAGGAATATCAAAGCAAGGAAATGGAATGCCTATTCAGTAAGATTATATTTCCCCCATCTTAAAAGAGAACATCTTACCTATGTGACAGAAGCATACAGAACACGTAACAAACAGGATCCCAGGAGAAACACTTCTAGGCACACATAGTAAAAATGATAGATCTGAATAATAAATAAATAATCTTGCATGCAGCAAAAACAAAGAAGGAGCTATACTATAATGGGAAAAAATCAGAATCACTGCAGATCTCTCCACACAGACACTGAATACAAGAAAGGAAAGGGAAGGTATGATCTGAGCCCTGAGAACCAATAACTGCCAGCCCAGACTGATATACTCAGCAATGCTGAGTATATCATCATTCACATTCGATGGAGAAACTAAAAATTTTAATAGTAAAGAAAAACTAAATGAATTCATAAACCATAAGCCAGCATTACAAAGAATCTGAAGAGGGGGGACACAACCTGAAGAAAGCAATCAAGAACAGGGATCCACATCAGACAGATATCACTAAAAGTCTGACTTAGTAAGCACAGGAGGAAAGGAAAGAAGAAAAACTTAGGACTGCAGGAAATTGACAGGAAATACAATGCATCTCTCTATAATAACTATAAATATTAATAGGCTCAATTCACCGATCAAAAGAAAAAGAACTGCAGTTTGCACCAGAAAACAAGACCCATCCCTCTGTTGCCTTCAGGAGACCCACCTCACAGCCAAACATAAGAACAAACTCCAAGTAAAGGGATGGAGAAAGATCTACCATGCAAATGCTCCCAGCAAGAAGCAGGAGTAACTATCCTGATATCAGACAAAATAAACTTTTCATTAAAATCAAAACAAAAAGACAAAGAAGGATACTACATATTAATACAGGGAACAATCCAAGTAGAGGATTTTAACATTATCAACTTATACTCCCCAAACATTGGTGCACCCAAATATGCTCAGCAAATACTCTCAAACTTACAGAATAAAATAGATCCAAATAGTATAATACAAGGAGACTTTAATACCCCACTCTTACCAAAGGACAGGTCTACCAACCAGAGGATTGGCAAAGAAGCCACCAAATTGGGTCTGGGAAGGTGGTTCAGTGGTAGAGTGCTTGCCTTGCATGCATGAGACCCTGGGTTCAATTCCTCAGCACCACATAAGCAGAAAAAGCTGGAAGTTGTGCTGTGGCTCAAGTGGTAGAGCATTAGGCTTGAGCTGAAGAGCTGAGGGACAGTGCCCAGATGCAGATTTCAGGCACCGTGACTGGCAAAAGACAAAACAAAAACAAAAAAAAAACCAAAACAAAACCGAAGCCTCCAAATTAAGTGAGGCCATATTTCAATCAGAACTAATTGACATCTACCAAGTTTGACACAGTACACGTTCTCAGCAGCTCGCGGAACTTTCTCCAAAATAGACCATATCATAATTCATACAAGGAATTTAAACAAATACAAGGGGATTGACACAATCCCCTGTATCCTATCCGACCACAGTGGAATCAAGCTAGTTTTCAATAACAAAGCATACTGTAGAAATTTCAAATACATGGAAATTTAACAGCACACTTCTGAGCAACATCTGGAAAACAGAAGAAATTAAAGAAATTAAAAAGTTCTTACATTCAATGAAAATAAAAACATATCACAAAGAAACCCGTGGCACAAGCAAAAGCAGTCCTGAGGGGCAAGTTTATCACTCTCAGTGCACACATCAAGAAAATAGAGACAGGAAGTGGCGCTGTAGCTCAAGTGGTAGAGCACTCGCCTTGAGCTGAAGAGCTGAGGGACAGCGCCCAGGCCCAGAGTTCAAGCCCCACGACCGACAAAAAAAAAAAAAAAAAGAAAATAGAGACAAAGTAAATAATCTCATGTTGCAAATAAAACTGCTAGAAAAGCATGAAAAAATTGAATCTAAAGTTAGTAGACTGAGCAAGATAACCAAAATAAGAGATGAAATCAATGAGATAGATAAAATTGACTAAAAAACAAAAAAACAAAAGGCTGGTTTTTTTTTTAAATCAATAAAATTGATGGGTCTTTCGCAAGATTAACTAAAAAAAAGAAAGGAAACACAAATCAGCAAGATCAGGGATGCCACAGGAAAAATTATAACAATCACCCAAGACATCCAAACAATTATAAAGAATTATTTCCAGAAACTATACTCACTAAGGAAAGAAAACCTAGTAGAAATGGATAAATTTTTAGAGAAATACAAATTGCCCAAACTGGACCAAGAAGAAATAAATCAATTAAATAAGCCAATACCTTACAATGAGATAGAGGAAGCTATCAGAAGTCTTCCAACAAGGAAAAGCCCAAGACCAGATGGATTCAATAGAGAATTCTGTAAGACCTTTAAAGAGGAACTAATACCCATATTCCTCAGACTCTTCCGAGAAATAGAAATAGAAATAGGTGGTTTGGGAGCTATCCCAAACTCATCCTACAATGCCAATATCACACTCATCCCCAAACCAGGCAAAGACCCAACAACAACAAAAAAGAGAACTACAGACCAATGTCCATGGTGAACACAGATGCAATGATCCTTAACAAAAATCTAGCCAACAGAATCCAGAAATACATTAAAAAAATCATACATTACAACTAAGTAGGCTTCATCCCAGAGATGCAGGGATGGTTTAACATATGTAAATCAATAAATAATACATCACATCAACAGCTCCAAGGTCAAGAACCACATGATTATCTCCATTGATGAATAAAAGGCTTTTGATAAGATACATTCATTCATGTTAAAAGATCTGGAGAAAATAGGAATAGAAGGAAAATTCTTTAAAACAATAAAGCCATATACAACAGACCAATAGCAAATATTATACTTAATGGAGAAAAACTACAACCAATTTTCCTAAAATCAGGAACAAGGCAAGTATGCGGACTCTCACCACTCCTCTTCAATATTATTCTGGAATCCTTAGCCAGAGAGGCAATAAAAAGACACTAAAGGGATCTACATAGGGAAGGAAGAAGTTAAATTATCCCCTTTTGCAGATGACATGATACTATACTTCCATGATCCCCAAAACTCCACCCTCAAACTCTTAGAACTTATAAACCACTTCAGCAAAGTAGCAGGATACAAAATTAACCCACAAAAATCAGTTGCCTTTCTGTACAACAACAATGTACAAACAGAAAGGGAAATCAAGGAAACAACACTATTCACAATACCTTAAAAATATATTTAGAGGAAGGGATGGGAAGGGGAAACAAAGGAGGAGTCTACAATGCTTGATAAGAAATGTACTCCTTATCTTGCCCATGTAATTGTAACTCCTCTGTACAGTATTTTTACAATAAAAATATATTTAGAAATTAACCTAACAAAAGATGTAAAAGAACTATTTAATGAAAACTATAAAAACTTAAAGAAATGATAGAGGACACCAGGAAATGGAAAGACCTTCCATGTTCTTGGATAGGGAGACTTAGTATAGTGAAAATGGCCATACTGCCAAAATTGATACACAAATTCAACGCAATTCCTATTAAAATCCCAATGAGGATGTGCAGGACAAGAATTAAGTCACATAAAGAAGAACGAAGGAGAGGAGAAGGTGAAAAGGATAAGAAAGGAAGAAGAAAAAGATGAGAAGTTCAGTAGAGCTAAACAAAAAACAAAAAGATAATTAAAAAAGAAAAAAAAGGGAAAGAAGACCAAAAAAGAAAAAAACGCACACTCACGTATTCCTAAAATAAAAATTATAAGAGGAAAAAAAAAGTTTCTGGAAAACAATTTTTTTTTTCAAAAAAGGCAAAGATTAAAGATTAAAAAAAGTTTTAGAAAAGAAAAAAACAATTTTTAATATAAGGTACCAAAAATAAAAAATCAAATAAAAGAAGACAAAGAAGAAGAAGAGAGAGAAAAAAAACAAACAAACAACTTCTTTGATTTTTTTGGGAGGAGTGGGAAAAATCCTGTATCTCCCTTGTGTCCGTAACCAGCCTCTTGTTGGAGTCTCTGGTCTGCTTGTGGTCCTGTGGCTTGGTTGGTTTCTTAAGTCAGTTTGTTTAAACAGGCAGAAACAATGGAGCATCCAAATTTATCCAAGAAACACTACTTTCCCTCAAATCCCATATAAATCCGAAGATATTAATTGTTGGGGATTTTAACACACCACTCTCCCCACTAGATAGATCAACTCGGCAAAAACTCAACAGAAAACTGCAGATCTAAACAGCTGCATAGATCAACTAGATTTAACAGGTATCTACCGAACATTTCACCCAGCAGCATCAGAATACATGTTTTTCTCAGCAGCACATGGAACGTTTTCTAAAATAGACCACATTTTAGGCCACAAAGCAAACTTGTCTAAATTCAGAAACATTGAAGTTATACCTTGCAGTCTCTCTGACCACAAGGAATAAAATTAGAACTCAACACCAAAAGCCACCAAAGAAAGTCTGGTATCACATGGAGGCTGAACAACACACTGCTGAATCATGATTGGGTCATGGAAGAGATTAGAAAGGAAATTCAAATGTTCATGCTATTCAACAAAAATGAACACACAAATTACCAGCTCCTCTGGGACACAGCAAAAGCAGTACTCAGAGGCAAGTTTATAGCTCTGAGCTCCTAAATCAACAAATTGGAGAGATCTGAAACCAACAATTTAATGACCCATCTAAACCTCCTTGAAAAAGAGCAGCAAGATAAACCCCAATCCAGTAGATGGAAAAAAATAATTAAAATTAAATCAGAATTAAATGAATTAGAATCCAAAAAAACTATAGAAAGAATCAACAAAACAAAGAGTTGGTCCTTCGAAAAAATTAACAAAATTGACAGACCCTTAGCAAATCTTATCAGAAAAAGAAGAGAACACACCCAAATAAATAAACTCAGAGATGAAAATGGAAACATCACCACGGAAACAACCAAGATTCAAAACATTATAAGGGAATACTTCTCAAAACTTTATACTAATAAGTTTGAGAACTTGACAGAAATGGACCTTTTCCTAGCAAATATTGACATGCCAAAACTAAACCAAGATGAGTTAAACCAGCTTAACAGGCCCATATCAAGCATTGAAATAGAAACAGCAATAAGAGATCTTCCAGCTAAGAAAAGTCCAGGACCAGATGGATTTACAGTGGAATTCTACAAGGCCTTCAAAGCACAGCTCACACCAATACTCCTCCAACCCTTCAATGAAATTGAAAGAGAAAGTTCACTACCGAACACATTCTATGAAGCCATCATAACCCTCATCCCAAAACCAGGCAGGGACTCATCAAAGAAAGAGAACTAGAGACCCATTTCTTTGATGAACATTGATGCAAAACTTCTCAACAAAACATTGGCCAACCGACTTCAACAATTCATCCAAAAAATCATACACCATGATCAAACAGGATTCATTTCAGGGATGCAAAGCTGGTTCAATATATGCAAATCAATTAATATTATTCATCACATCAACAGGAGCAAGAATAAGAACCACATGGTTATCTCAATAGACGCAGAAAAATCATTCGACAAGATCCAACACCCCTTTATGATGAAGGTTTTGGAAAAATTAGGAATCCATGGAACATTCCTCAATACAATAAAGGCTGTATATGACAAACCTACAGCCAGCATTATACTTAATGGTGAAAAACTAAAGCCATTTCCTCTTAACTCAGGAACAAGACAAGGATGTCCACTCTCTCCACTTCTCTTCAATCTAGTATTAGAATGCCTAGCTACAGCAATAAGACAAGATGCAGACATAAAGGGGATCCAAATAGGGAAAGAAGAAATAAAACTCTCCCTCTTTGCAGACGACATGATCTTGTATTTAAAGAATCCCATAGACTCCACTCCCAAATTACTCAAGCTGATTCAAAACTTTGGCAAAGTAGCAGGGTATAAAATTAACCCCCCAAAATCAATGGCCTTTCTGTATGCCAACAATGAGAAAAGTGTGGTTGAAATTAGGAAAGCAACTCCATTTGTAATAGCCCCACAAAAAATAAAATACCTAGGAATTAACTTAACCAAATAAGTGAAGGACCTCTATGATGAAAACTTTAAAATCTTGAAAAAGGAAATCAACACAGAACTTAAAAAATGGCAAAACCTCCCATGCTCCTAGATTGGAAAGATTAACATCATGAAAACGGCAATACTTCCCAAGGCTACCTACAAATTCAACGCGATACCTATCAAAATTCCAAGCTCATTCTTCAAGGAAACAGAAGAGGCAATCCAAAAATTCATATGGAACAATAAAAGACCCCGAATAGCAAAAAATGCTCCTCAACGGAAAGAACACTGCTGGAGGAATATCAATACCAAATTTCAAACTCTACTACAAAGCCATAGTAATCAAAACAGCTTGGTATTGGCATAAGAACAGACCTCAGGACCAATGGAATAGAATTGTAAACCCAGAAATGAACCTACAGACCTATAGCCATCTAATCTTCGATAAGGGAGCTAAAACAATAGAATGGAACAAAGACAGCCTCTTCAGTAAATGGTGCTGGCAAAATTGGTTAACTACTTGTAGAAAACTAAAGGTAGATCCTTATATATCCCCCTGCACCAGAATCAACTCCAAATGGGTCAAAGACCTCGCAGTCAAAGCAGACACTCTGAAAACATTACAGGATGGAATAGGAGAAACCCTAGGTCTCCTTGGCTCAGGCTGAAATTTTCTGAATAGAGACCCGGAAACACAACAAGTCAAAGAGAGGGTGGACAAATGGGATTGCATAAAGTTGAAAAGCTTCTGCATGGCAAAGGACATAGCTAGCAAGATCAAAAGAAAGCCCACGGATTGGGAGAAGATCTTTACTAGCCATACAACCGACAAGGGTCTCCTATCTAAAATATACTTGGAACTCAAAAAATTAAATCCCCCAACAACAAATCCTCAAAGAAACAACTGCCCAACAAATAAGTGGGCTAAAGACTTAAAGAGAAGCTTCTCTAAAGAAGAAAGAAGGATGGCCAATAGACACATGAAGAAATGCTCAACCTCCCTAGCCATAAAAGAAATGCAAATCAAAACAACATGGAGATACCACCTCACTCCAGTTAGAATGGCAAAAATCAAGAACTCTAACAACAACAGATGCTGGAGTGGATGTGGACAGAAGGGAACCTTACTTCATTGTTGGTGGGAATGTAAACTTGTTCAACCACTTTGGAAAGCAGTATGGAGGTTCCTCAAAAGACTCCACATAGAACTCCCCTATGACCCAGCAATCCCACTTTTGGGCATTTACCCAAATGTTTACAAACAAGACCACACTAAAGCTACCAGCACAACTATATTTATTGCAGCATTATTCACCATAGCTAAGATCTGGAACCAACCCAGATGCCCCTCAGTAGATGAATGGGTCAAGGAAATGTGGTATATATACACAATAATTCTATGCCTCCATCAGAAAGAATGACATTGCCCCATTTGTTAAGAAATGGAAAGACTTGGAAAAAATTATATTAAGCGAAGTAAGCCAGGCCCAAAGAAACATAGGCCCCATGCTTTCCCTTATTTGCAATATCTAGTATATGTATGAGTCAAGTGGAAAAGGTCAGATAATGTGATGTTAGGAAAATGAACCCTTAGATATGTATTTTAATGTTTTTTGCTTTCATGCATGCGTTTCTAATGCATTTATAAGATTATTTCTTTGTTGCTTTGTATGTCCCTCCTCCACAATATAACCCCTCCTTTCACTATATTTGATGTCAGTATAACTTGTGGAGGAGATGGGGAAAACAAGTTGTTTAAGGATACAGGTGGACCTGTTGCAACAATGAGAAGTAAAAGTTGTCATGTCCAAAAGGAGCTTTACAACGTCGGTGGGCAGGAAGGGGGGGATGAGAAGAATTGGGATTGAGGGGAGGGGGGAGGCTGGGAAGGGATGAGAAGGGTAAACAAAGGAGGAGGCTGCAATGCTTGGTAACAAATGTACTCATTATCCTGCCCATGTAATTGTAACCCCTCTGTACAGTATGCTCACAAATAAAATTAAATTAAATTAAAGAAAATGAAATCACAATGACATTAATTACTGAAATACAGAAAAGAGTCCAAAAATTCATGTGGAACAACAAAAGACTTAGAATAGCCAAAACAATTCTAGGCAAAAAAGACATCATGGGAGGGATCTCGATGTTGGGCTTCAAACTCTACTATAGAGCCATAATAACAAAGACAGCTTGGTACTGGCACAAAAACAGACCAAAAAACAATGGAATAGAAGATCCAGAAATAAAACCACATGAGTACAGTCAACTGATATTTGACAAAGGAGCCAAAGACATAAAGTAGAAGAAACACAGCCTCTTCAACTACTGGTGCTGGGAAAACTGGGAGGCCACATGCAGAAAACTAAAAGTGGACCCCAGCCTATCAGCATGTACCAACATCAACTCAAAATGGACAGAGTACTCTGTTGCAGGACAGAGTAGGAGAGACATTTGAACTTCTAGACACAGGCAGGAACTTCCTGAACAGAGTTCCAGGGTCACAACAAATTGGAGAGAGAGTTGACAAATGGGACTACCTTAAAATAAAGTTTCTGCACAGCTAAAGACATAGCAATCAAACTAGAAAGACCCCCAACTAATTGGGGAAAATATTTACCAGAAAAGTATCAGACAACAGGTTAATATCCAGTATATACAGGGAACTCAAGAAACTAATCCCTCCCAAACCCAACAAACCCATTACTAAATGGGCAAGGGAATTAAAGAGAGACTTCTCAGAAGAAGAGATAAAAATGTCAAAGAAACACATGAGGAAATGTTCACCATCCCTGGTTGTAAAGGAAATGCAAATAAAAACAACCCTGAGATACCACCTTATCCCAGTTAGAATGACCTACATTCTAAAGTCAGCCAACAACAAATGCTGGAGGGAATGCAGAGAAAGAAGAACCCCATTACACTGCTGATGGGAATGTACACTTAAACAGCCACTTTGGAAAGCAGTCTGGAGGGTCCTCAGAAAGCTAACTATTGACCTCCCCTATGACCCAGTCATACCACTTCTAGGCGTCTATCCTGGAACCAGGATAGAAGGACACATGCACCCCCATGTTTATTGCAGCACTGTTACAATAACCAGGATATGGAAACAGCCCAGATGCCCCACTGGAGATGAATGGACCCAAAAGTTGTGGTACCTATATACAATGGAACATTATATAGCCATTAGAATGGACAAAATAATGGCATTTGCAGGGACATAGATGGAACTAGAAGAAATCATGTTGAGTGGGGTAAGCCAAGAGAAAAGAGACAAATGACACATGATCTCCCTGATAAGTGGATGTTAAATCCAAAAATGTAAGGAGATACGACAAAGTAAACAAGACTCGAGAAACAAAGGATCTCCGTTCATCTGGTTGAATCATTACTAAATGACCCCATGCTGCTGACTACATATATGGGATAAATGTGCACATCAGAGGGAAACAGGGAGGAGGACACAGAAAAAGAGGGGAAACAGGGGAAAAACATACAACAGTGGGACCCATCAGCTGCACTGGTCATAGATCAAAACAAACTAAGCAACTCAGTGGCATCAATGTGAGGGAGGGAATGAGCAGGAAAGAGGGAACAGCTGACACTAAGCAAAAGGAAAGAAATGTATATACCACCCAATGTGGAAGAAATAACAACTTGCCCCATGAAGGTTAGACTGTGTTAGAACGTGTTTGTTACTTTAACTAAGTATCACTATCCCACAATACTGTGAAATTTGTAAAATTTGTGTAATCACATAATCACAATAAAAAACAATAAAAAAATAAAAATTAAACTCAGATGAGTGGATCCAAAAATCACGGTATCTATATACAATATTATGCAGCCAATAGAAAGAACAAAATAATGGCATTTGTAAGGAAATGGATGGAACTAGAGCAGATTATTTTGAGCAAAGTAAGCCAAGAACAAAGAGACAAACAGCACATGGTCTCCCTGATATGTGGATGCTAAAGCCAAAATACAAGAAGATATGGAAAACAAAGGACAGCCACCCATTTTGTCATATCATTGCTAAATGACTCCATGGTTTAGTCCATATATATGATAGATATATGCATGCAACAGAGGGAAGCCAGGAGGAGTAACAGAATAAATGGGAACAGCCTAAACTAAGCAAAAGGAAAGAAATGTAAACATCACCTGATGTGGAAAAAATAACTTGCATTGTCAAAGCTCATACAATTCCCAAACTGTATAGACCATGATAATGACAATTTGCCTTATGAAAACTAAAGTGTGTTTGTGACTCTTAAGTATCACTATTCTACAATACTGTGTAATAGGTGAAATTTATGTAATCACCTAATCTCAATTTAAAAAAAGCAAGAGAAGGGATGGGCTAAGAGAGCTGGGTGACAGTGTTGTCAGACACTTTGTACTCATATACTGTTTTGTAGAATGGGAACTTATTTGTACCTCTTAAAGATAATAAAATTTTTAAATTTTCAAAAAAAATAAAAATTAATGTTTTATATATGTTTTACATATATATATATATATATATATATATATATATATATATATATATATATATATATATATATATATATATATATATGCATCCCTGAATACCACGATGAAACCTCTTGGTGCAACAAATACACACTAAAAAATAAGTAAGTTACAGGAAAGTAAAACATGATCTGTTGGGAGCTACCAATGGGAGGAGGTGGGTAAATGGACAAGGTAAATGAGATTGATTTTGGTAAAGCTTATTCATATATATGAAAATACAACAGGTAAACTTGTTAAAATTGTCTTAGAAGTGGGGATAAGGGGTAAGGGATACACTGTATTCATGTATAAACATGTTACAATGAAACTCTCTTTGTACAAATCTAATAGAAGCTAATAAAACATTGTAAAACAAAAGCATGACTAAATGAGCTGAATAAAGTGGTAGTTCCAGACAGTACTAAAAGATTACAAATACCCACTATTTGGCTCTCAATTCGAAGAGTCAAGTAACACAGGAGAGCCTATATACTGAAGAAAGAGACTAAAAACATCAGGAGTCATAACAAGAAGACTGGACAGTAGAAAAGCATGGAGAAACATAGGCAACAAAGAAATGCAGCATATAGTTCCAAGCCTGGGAGCTGAAGACAGATCACAAGATAAATTTGACATCCCTGGTGTCAGATGGATAATTCTAGGCACAAGGTAAGTCTACATCTACTACAAGCCCTTAGACCCAATGCAGGGTTTGATTAGACAGTGAAATGACTGCTCAGGTGACAAAGACTACACTCAACAAAGAAATTCTCTTAGAATACATTAGCTAGATATTGACTTGAGAGAGGATCTAAGTTTGAGACAGATATAAAATGGGTCCTGAAGACAAAGAACTATCATGGGTCATGGAATATTGGGACACCCCAACACAATGTCTGGGTGACAACCAGGAGAAGTAGTTGAGAGAAAGACAATCTGATGTGGTCCTAGAGAAGTTTTTTGTTGTTGGGTTTTGTGTATGTGTACCAGATCTGGTTTTGAACTCATGGCCTAGACACTCTCCCTGAGGATTTTTTTTGTCAGCTCTTCAGCTCAAGGCTAGCACTCTACCACTTCAGCCACTGCACCACTTCCAGCTTTTTCTGTTTATGTGGTGCTGAGGAATCAAACCCAGGGCCTCAAGCATGTGAGACAAGCACTCTACCACTGAGCCACTTTCCCAGCCCACACTCTGAGTTTTTTCACTGAAGGCTACCATTTAAGCCACAGCTCCATTTCCAGCTTTTTGGAAGGTAACTGGAGATAAAAATCTCACAGACTAGCTAGGCACCAGTGGCTCATGCCTGTCATCCTAACTACTCAAGAGGCTGAGATCTCAGGATTGAGGCCCAAAGCCAGCCTAGGCAAAAAAACCTATGAGACTCTTATCTCTTAATTTTAACCACCAGAAAGCCAGAAGTGGTGCTGTGACTCAAAGTGGTAGAGCCCTAGCCTTTAGCAAAAAATGTTCATAGGCATTGCCCAGGTCCTAATTTCAAATACCACAACTCAAAAAAAAAAAAAAAAAAAAAAAACCCTCAAAGACTTTCCTGCCCCAACTAGCTTCAAACTGAGATCCTCACATCTCAATCTCTTCCCAGAGATGTTTAAGTAGTAAGGAGTTCTGGGAGCAATGTAGAAGGCAGTGGCTGAAGGCCTCACTCTCCCTGGTAAGTAGTCCCTATCAAGCAATCGTATCAAACAGTCCAAGGCTTGAGTCAGTAACATCACCTGAAGCAGAATAAGGAGCACAGCTTGCTTGGGGGCTGGCTTAATGTTCAGTCTCTAAAGGCCTGCCTCCTAGCTATGTGTTGACTCCTAGGTAGGTCAGAGGTGATGCCCAGACCCTCTGAGTCATGTGACTTCCACAACCTTTCTCCATATAAGCAAGCAGAGTGCTGAATGGGCCTAGAATAAAAACTGAAACCTGTCAGTGGAAACTGAATCTTGCAGTGTGTTACTGACAAGACGGGTGACTTATAATCAAGACAGTCTGAATCATGAAACATCCACAGGGAAATTAACTTCTAAATGGGGTCTATAAGCATTGAGGCCAGCAAGCAGAGCAATTCTGTCACTCAGGGTAGTATGCTCCCCACTCACTGGCAAATTCAGATGTCTAAGCACATTCAGGGTTGAAGCATACTCTTAGGCTTGGACTCTTGATGATCTTGGAGAAACAAAGTGGGGATCCTGTAGTGCAAGTGGGAACCTACCTAGCCCACAAATGGCAGTGCTCTCTGCATCAAACAAAAGCTTCTAAGGGGTGACTCTGACCCAGATGAACTGTACTTATAAACTATATGTTGAATTGAAACTCCTTTGTGCAATTACTTAAAGATAATATTTGTAAGTATGCCAGTCCTGGGGCCGGAACTCTAAGCCTGACCTGCACACTTTCTGAGCTTTTATGCTCAAGGCTATTGCTGTATCACTTGAGCCACAGCTACACTCCAGGCTTTCTGGCAGCTAATTACAGATAAGTCTCACAGACTTTCCTGCCCTAGCTGACTTAACTTTCACCCTCACATCTCAGCCTCCTGAATGGCTAGGATTAGAGGCATGAGCCACCAATGCCCAGTGCAGCTCTCAAGATAACTTTCTTAAATTAATAACTTTTAAAAAGCTTCTATCTTGTTACCTTTTCCCCTTGACACCAACTTACTCCTTTTGAATACCTGCTTCCTGGTGTTTTAATTTGCTGAATTTTTATTTTGACAGTCAAGAATCCATTGTATATCCTACAGGGAAAGGCTAGGGAGGGAGGGGTGACATTGTTAAATTGCAACTCCTTTGTATGACAACCTAAGGATAATAAAAAGAAAAACAAAACAAAATTGAGGGGAGGGATAGGGTTCAGAGGAATGGGGAGAATAATGAAAAGGAATCTTAAGGATAATAAAAATATAATTCTTATTAAGATATTAAAAATGTAATTTTGGAGCTGGGAAGGTGACTTGACTCAGTGGTACAGTGCTTGCCCTTGCATGCATGAGGCCCTGGGTTCCATTCCTCAGTACCTCATATGCAGAAAAAAACGGAAGTTTGGCATTGTGGCTCAAGTGACAGAACACAAGCCTTGAGCTAAAGAGCTGAAAGACAGTGCCCAAGTCCAGAGTTCAGGCCCCACGACCAACAAAAAAAAATACATACATATATAAAATACATAAACATATACATATATATATACAAATATATATATATATACATATACATACATACATATATATATATATATATATATATATATATATATATATATAATTTGGGGGAGGGTTCAGTCAGTCATGGGGCTTGAACTAGGATATAAGTGCTATCCCTGAGCCCTTTTTGCTCAAGGCTAGTACTCTACCAATTTGAACTACACTGCTACTTCCAGTTCTCTAGTGGTTAATTGGAGATATGAGTCTCATGAACTTTCCTGTCTGTGCTAGCTTTGAACCACCATTCTCAGATCTCAGCCTCCTGAGTAACTCGGTAGGATATGAGTCACCAGCACTTGGCCTCAAAGTATAATTTTTTATAGAAGCATTCAGTGGCCCCTCCTTTTGTGTCCAGCAGGTGGTAGATTTGTTCCAAGAACCAAACACTGGCAGAAGCTTCTATACTAAAAGTGGCCTCAAAGCAGAAAACTTACCTACTCTTCTACAAAAGTCTCTATCTAGCTAGTTATTTCAATGAGTATTGCTGGAGGTCAGGCCTACTGCTCTGAACATATAGGTGAATGTCTAGTTGCTGAGCCATAATACTTAATCTAGCATGAGAAATAACACCTCAATCTTAGACATTACACAAGTGGTAGAGAGGAGCCTCTGAGACAGTGCCCAGGCAAAAGGTCAAGCCCCAAGACCAGCAAAAAAAATAAAAAAAGAAGTCCAAGACTGGATGGATTCACTGTCTAAGTCAGTTAGACCCTTAAAGAAGAATTAACACTAATACTCCAAAAACTACTAGAACATAGAAAGGGAAGGGGTTCTACCAAACTCATTCTACTAAGCCAGTATTCCCTTGATACCAAATGACAATGACAACAGACAATTATCCAGGCATTGGTAGCTCTTGCCTGTAATCCTAGCTACTCAGGAGGCTGAAATCTGAGAATTGCAGTTCAAAGCCAGCCCCAGCAGGAAAGTCCAGGAGGCCCTTATCTCCATTAAACTACTCAGCAAAAGCCAGAAGTGTTCTTGTAGCTCAAGTGGTAGAGGTCTAGCCTTGAGCAAAACAAGCTCAGAGATAGCACCTAAGCCCAGAATTCAAGCCTCAGGACCAGAAAAATAAAATAAAAATAAAAGTATAAACCAGTTTCAATGATAAACTAAATGCAAAAAGTATCAATAAAATACTTGAAAACTAAACAACACATTAAAAAAGAGCACTGGTCATGGTCAAGTTGGTTTCACCTCACAAATGCATGGTAGTTCAACAAATATAACTCAGTAAAATGTAACACAGTGTATATTAACAGCAACAGGGACAAAATATATGATCCTCTCTCAGTGGATGCAGAAAAACTGACCAAATTCAACATCCCTTAATAAAAACTCTGAAGAAACTATGAATATTGAAATCTTCTGTCAACATAACAAAGAATATATATATATATAGAATATATATATATATATATATATATATATAATAAACCTATAGTTAACATCAATTAAAAGGGAAATTGATGAATTTCCTCTAAAGTCAAGAACAACTGTAGGATATCCATTCCCTTTATTCATATTAAAAATACATACTGGAATTCCTAACTAGAGCAGCAAGAGAAAGAAATTGGGGAGATTTAATTGGGGAGGAAAGGAGTCAAATTATCCCTTTTATCATAGATATCTTGGTCCTCAGCTTAACAGATTCCACAAAAGCACTACGTCTGATTTGAAAAAAAACTTAGCTAATATAGCAGGATATAAAATTAACAGATAAAAATCAATAGCTTTGGTCTGGGAAGGTGGCTCAGTGGTAGAGTGCTTGCCTTGCATGCATGAGGCCCTGGGTTGGATTCCTCAGTACCACATAAGCAAAAAGAAAAAAAAGCCAGAAGTGGCGCTGTGGCTCAAGTGGTAGAGCACTACCCTTGAGCTGAAGAGCTGAGGGACAGCACCCAGGCCCAGAATTCAGGCCCCATGACCGGACCCCCCCAAAAATAAATCAATAGCTTTTCTATATCCTGAGGAAACAATACCATTCACAGTAGCCTCAGGGGAAAAAAAAAACTTACCTTAAAATAAGGAGGTGAAAAACAACAACAATAAAAACCTATAAAACCCTGAAGAAATTGAAGATGACACCAGAAGATGGAAAGATTTCCCATGCTCATGAATCAACAGTATCAATATTGTCAAAATATCTACAGTACTGAAAACAATCTGCAGATAAAATGCAATATTCATCAAAAGTCTGATGTCATAGAAACAGAACAATACAGTCTGAGATCGCCTTGACAGACCCCGCCGAGAGACAGATCCAGGAGGAGAGTGGGGATGGCTCATGGTGAGTGACCCACTATGGGACAAGCAATATCATCACATGTCAGACCTCAAGGAGGCCTTCAAGACACAGGGAACACGGGTTAAGAAAAAGGATTTAGAATTATTTTTCTCATTCATAGAGGACTTGTGTCCTTGGTTCCCCTTTGAAGGAATCATAGATGCAAAAAGATGGCAAAGAGTAGGAGATTGTTTAACAGATTATTATGAAATCTTTGGTTCGGAAAAGGTTCCTGCTACCACCTTTTCCTATTGGAATTTGATTAATGACATTTTAAAATGTTCTCTATTTGATAGTGGAATTTTAAAACTTGTAAAAATGGGAGAGGAGGTTCTCCAACATGCCTCTCGGCCCCCCCTTACTCAGTTACCCCCTACCTCAGACTAAACCCTCTACCTCAAATATTCCGCATCTCTCCTATGTACCCCCTTCCTTTTGTGGCCCGGCTCTTCAAGGGCCCACTGCCCCTCCAGATCCCGATGTTTTTTCTCTCCCCCCTTTACCTAACCTGGCCCCTTTACGCGAGTCCCTTCAACATAGGTGAGAACACCTTCAACTTTTAAAAGAACTGCGGTCCCTTGATTATGAACTCCGCACACTGGCCTTGGCCGGTACGCCAAAACCACCTAATAAAATTAAGGTTAGATCATGCCATCAATCAGTTCTCGCCTTTCCAGTAACTCGGAGCCAGACAGATAGGACCTCAGAGGGTGAGGAGGATGAATCAGAAGAGGAGGAAAAGGAGGATGAGGAACAGGATACTGTGGATGAAGAGGAACAACCCACCCAGAGAAAAGGCCAACAAGAGTATAAGAGGCTTAGCCTTCGGTTTGTTGAAAAGCTTAAAAATGCATGTGCCCAATATGGCCAGACTGCCCCTTATACTTTAGCCTTATTAGAAAACCAAAGTGCACGCTGGCTCACCCCTAACGATCGGAAGTTCCTGGCCCGCGCCCCCTTAGTGGGGGTGATTTTGTTTTATGGAATGTGGACTTTAAGGAACAATATAGAGAGACCACACAAAAAAAATTTGGCTAAAACATCTTCAAAAACCTGGACCTATACTAAACTTTTGGGTAATGTGCCCTTTGATACCAATGCTAAACAGGCTCGCTTTCCTACTGGACTTTTGGCACAAATTCAAAATGCTGGCCTTTATGCTTGGAAGCGTCTCCCTCAAAAGGGATCGGCTACTACTTCCCTGGCAAAAGTTAGACAGGGGCCAGAGGAACCCTTCAGTGACTTTGTCTTGTGGCTTAACTTGGCTGCAGAAAGGCTTCTTGGGCCAAGTGAAAGTGAAAGTGCCTTTGTTAAACATCTTGCCTTTGAAAATGCTAACCCAGCATGTCAAGATGTCCTCCGGCCACATAAAAACAAGGGTAACCTCTCTGAGTTGGTCAGGCTTTGTGCTGGAGTAGGGACCGCTCACACCATGGGGCTCTCCATAGGCTCTGCTTTTACCAAGGCATTTCAAAGTTCAGTCCCCAGCTAGTGTACTTGCTTTAATTGTAAACAACCTGGTCACTTTGCACATGAATGTCCCTGTGGCAAACAAAGCAAAGGGGCAATGCCCTCCCAAGCTACAGGTAGACCACTCACTGCCACCCTTTGTCTTTTAGATCAAGAACAAGCAGCCCCAAGGTGGCTGCCAGAACGTTTGATAAAACAGGTGAATGGCTTACCACAACCCAGGGGAAACCTTCCCCTCCCCCCCCCCAGTATGATTCCTTTTCTCTTACAGATGCAGCTAGAACTCCAGATGTTGACCTTCCTGTTTGAATTTATTAAATAACAGATTAATCTCTTGGCTTCTAAGCCCATACAGGTTCATCACCATCGCCTTGATATGGCAGACCGTGGCATTGAGATCTAGGATTTACCCCAGGCTTTTAATTAGTGTTTTGCCATGAGCTTGTTCCAGTGGGAGCCCCCCCCCCCCCACTTCTTTTTCTTATTTAGAAAACCCTTCTCCTTATTCATAACTCCTGACCATTCAACGGGCAAGACCTATTGTGCCCTTGCCATAAGGGATAGATTCACCCCTCCTCCTATAGGCCCCTCCGCTTGGGGGAGGATGCACCTATGGGAGGAAGAAAAAAATGCTCAAATCAAGGGTGCAGGTAAGACTGCAGGGGGATGGATCCGCGAGATCCCAAAACCCAAGACCCCTGAGTGGCAAGCTCTGGTGTATGATGGTTGGCATGCATACCCACAAGCCGTCTCCTCAAAAAACATGCCAAGGCCTGTAAAATTCCCCTCCCCGAGTGAGGACACTCACTTGGGAGCGGAGAAAAACCCTGGGCCCTTAGAGGAACAGAGCCTCTGTCACCCCCTTAAAAAGAGCAGCCAACAATTGATGGTCAATTTTCTAAATAAGAAAGGGGGAGATGTTGGGAGCCAAAAGGGAATCTCTCAGCATGATAGGCTTGACTATCTTACTGGAACATCTTGAGGCTGTTTACAGGATCTGGTCTTTTCATCCTGCCCCAAACAAACACCTGGTAGCTGCTAACGACCACCTTTTCACACTGCCCTAAGCAAACATCCTGCAACTGCTACGGCCAATGAAAAAGCTTCCTTATTCTAAGCATATAAATACCCTTGTGTGAAAAATAAAATTTTGTAGCTTGATCAGAATCCTTGTCTTGCTGTCATTCTTTGTGTCTCTTGTCCCTTCATTCCTTCTCGCTTAGGTTCATTGCCCTCGTTGAAGTCCTGCAGGTCGGGACACAAGTACACACACACACACACACACACACACACACACACACACACACACACACACACACAGATTCTATTTACCCCAAGCAATCATAAATTGATGATGATGGTGATATAGGAAATAAATGAACTTTCATAAACTGTTGGTGGAGATGTAAAGGAGTGAAAACATTATGGAAAAAAATTTAATAGTTTATCAAAAAATAAGCATACATCTATGGCCCTATAATACAACTCTTGGCCATATATATAAAGAAATGTAAACTAGCATATGACATAGATACTTGCACACCCATGTTTATCATGATAGTCAAACTGTGAAAACAGCCTAGGTGTCACACTCATAAATGGATAAATGTGAAATATATGTACACACACACACACATCATGGAGTATTAATTGTCCATAAAGAAGAATGGAAATATGTATCTTTAAGAAAAATCACAATAAAAAACAAATTCAGCTGGGCACTGGAGACTCACATCTACAATCCTAGCTACTTAGGAGGCTAAGATCTGAGTGAGTATCAAGGATGGAAGCCAGCTCAGGCAGAAAAGTCTGCAGGATTCTTATCTTCTATTAACACCAAAAAGCCAGGAGCATCAGCCTTGAACAAAAAAGCTAAAGAACAGCACTCAGGCCCTGAGTTCAAGCTCCAGTACTGGCATAAAAAAGGGATAAAGCAAGCTCAAAACAGGCAAACATCACTGGAATCTAGACCTAAAAAGAGTACTAAGAATGGGGCATAAGGTCTTGTTAGTGGAGAACCAATGGGAGGGGAAACGGGATAGTAGAGTACTGGAGGAGTGAAGAGTGTTGAAGTATTTTAAACACAAATGAAAACAGCATACTTAAACCTACAAAGTACTGATTTAAAAAGGGGAGAATGAAGGGGGATTTAAAAGGAGGTAAAGTTGTTGAAAATACCCTGAATGCAAATTATCATAATGAAACCCTCTTTTTCTGTGTATGTGTGTGTGTGTGTGTGTGTGTGTGTGTGTGTGTGTGTGTGTGTGTGTGTGTGTGTGTGTACAGGTACTTTTTGCTACCACTTGAGCCACATCTCTACTTTGTTTTTCCTGGTTCAGAGTCTCATGGTCTTTTTTGGTCTTTCTTCCCTTCTCATCCTCCTGACTAGCTAGGATTAATAGGCATGAGCCACTGGTGCCCAGCTGCTTTGTATACTACTAATGTAAGCTAATAAAAAAGAAAATAAAATCTCTATTAATGACTTTTTAAAAGTCCTGATGATGGGAATGCTTCTAGAATTACCTCTGCTAAGTCTGATGCTTGAGAATAAATGTACTGTTATCCCACATTAAAGAAGTACCTAACAGATAAGAAAGCTGTTCATGTTTATAGTCCCAGCTACTCAGGAGGCAAAAATCAGAAGGATCTTGGTTCAAGGCCAGCCAAGGCAAAAATAAAGTTCATAAGCAATTCATATCTTCCCAGCTAAACACGGGTGTGAACAGGAAGATCGAAACTCTACCCAGAAAATAAAGTCAAGAAAGGGTTAGAGGTATGGCTCAAGTGGTAGAGCATCTTCTTTACAAGTATGAACTATTTCAAACCACAGAACTGCAAAAAAGTACTTACTACTCTTCTCGGCCTTTAGAATTATATCAAGTGTAAGAAGTAACTATGTATATTACAATGAAAATTTTTATCTGAAATCATTCATACATTTTAGCAAATGCTCCACTTTAGCAAACGCATTAAAATTGCTTTTCAAAAATCTCATTTTAAAGGATTTAATTCAAGAAATAAAGTACAGAAAACGTACAGCACTATGACCATAGGAATGGTAAATTAAACAGCAATAAAATGATTCCCTTTATACTGTCTTATCACTATTTAAATTTCATTCATTGCTTTTGTATAATACTTCATCTCAGCATCTACAATTTTAACAAATGCTTGGAATGTTTTTTGCTCACAAACAGATGCTGGTCTGACAGAAATACATTTGAAAATGTTCTTTTCTGGGTCATAGTTTCCAACACATCTGTGAACTCGGCCTCTAATCAGTCTTGGAAGCTCACGATCCTGTTTTTCAAAATATAAGCATCAAAAAGTTATTATTTCATCTAAATTTCAACTTTAATAAATGATTAACCATATTTTGTATATTTCTGTGTATAAGTATGCATTTGGTATACAACTCTAGGTTAAAGTGTTATATTACATCTAGGTGTAGCATATACCTAGAATCCCAGCACTCAAGAGGCTGAGGCAGAAGGGTTTAAAATTCCAGGTCTCATTGGGTGACACAGTCTCAAGAACCAAATCAAACAACAAAAGTCTAATCAATATAAAACAAGTACTAGATCAAAGAGCACATATATATGTATATATGTAGATGTATGTCTATATATATGTATATATTCTAATATACCACAATTTAATTTTCCATATTACTCTTGATGGGAAATAACCAGAGAGATTTTGCTATTATGGACAATGTTATATGAACTAAATAGGAACCATGTCCAAAAGCCTTAATTCTACCATTCAGATTGCTACTGTTGAAAATAATCAACAGAGTAGGAAGTCATCTTCCATTTTTACCATTTTGTTAATGAAGTTCAGATATTTTAAGCAACTTGCTTAGGTCATCATGAAGCTAATAAATGATAAAATAAACATCAGGATCCACGTCTTTTTTCAGAACTAAAACCAAACCCTTTTATAATATGTAGATCTCACAAGGTATTTGGCCTTTAATTTATATTCAAACCTTTAATTTATATTCCAACTTACACTTGGATATAAATTACTCCCAACACTTATTTTTTTTTTTTTTTGTCGGTCGTGGGGCTTGAACTCTGGGCCTGGGTGCTGTCCCTCAGCTCTTCAACTCAAGGCTAGCGCTCTACCACTTGAGCTACAGCGCCACTTCCAGTTTTCTGGTGGTTTATTGGAGATAGGAGTCTCACAGTCTTTCCTGCCCGGGCTGGCTTTGAACCGTGATCCTCAGATCTCAGCCTCCTCAGTAGCTAGGATTACAGGCGTGAGCCACCAGTGCCCGGCTAACTCCCAACACTTATTAAACTTTATGTTTTGGTACTTTCAGGTTGCTGAATGAGGCTTTGTTTCACATCTTTGCATATGCTGCTTCTTCATCTTAAAAAGCATTCTTCCACATCTCTTACAGATCTTCCTCCCTCTAGTTTAGCTCTTACTAGTCCTTATAGTAAGGACTGATATGCTACTATTTGCTTGAAATTCTTTCTCTGATTTCATCTTCCTATCTACTTCTATAGCACCGTACTTACACCTCTATCATAACCTTTATTTTTGTGTGTGCCAGTCCCAGAGCTTGAACTCAGGGCCTGAGCCCTGTCCCTGAGCTTTTCTGCTCAAAGCTAATGCTCTATACTTGGGCCACAGGTCCAAAGCTCTGGCTTTCTAGTGTTAACTGGAGATAAGAGTCTCATGAACTTTTCCTGCCTAGCCTACCTTCCAATAGCAGTCCTCAGATCTCAGCCTCCAAAGTACCTATGACTAGAGGTTGAATGACAGTTGTCCCTAGTACAATACCGGGTCAAGGATGTAATCAAAGATTTTTCTTTTAGCACCAGCTACCAAATGCTAACCCCACTTCCTGGAGGAGAACCTATGAAAATGGTAGGAGAGCATTTATTTTTTAATGTATCTTTTTATCTGAGATTGTAAACTCTTTTGAGGGAAGTAGCTATTTACTCCTTACATTCTACACTATATTCCTAACATAACATCTAATTCACAATAACTAAAATCTCCATATTATACAAATAAACAACTCTATCAGAAATAAAATCTAATAAAATAGTTAAATGTAAACAATTTATATTACAATGGAATTTTGGCCTGCACTTTGATGTTTTGTTGGGAAAGTCTTTCCAAAGAGTATCTTAAATATAATTTCATAAAACTCACAAGGCAGTGCATTTTTTCTATCTCTCATAAGAAAGGTCTTCGAATAGTATGGACCAGATGTAACAGCTGAATCAAGGACAGCTAAGCAACATGAAAATAGGGGAGAATTACTTGTTGGTAAAATGCAAATAAAATTTAACACAGAATAAACTATTTTCCTCTTTTTTAAACTGCTATTATAAAGGTGATGTACAGAAGGGTTGCAGTTATATAAGTCAGGTGATATGTACATTTCTTTCTGGACTATGTCACCCCTCCCCTTGCTCTCTCCCAGTTTTTCCCTCCCATCCCACAAGTTGTATAGTTCATTTTCAACAGTGTCTAGTGAGTACCACTGCTGCATTTGTTCACCCTTTGTCCCACCATTTTTGATAGCCAATAGTGATAGCCAACAGTGTCCAGATTACATTCCTTTGACTATCCTTACTCTTCTGTCTCCAACTTTTCACTTTTCTCCCTGTGATGGTTCATTCTGCAGTGTCCATGAGAAGACTGTTGAAGAGGAGCTTAAAGAAAAAGAAATTTTAGCACATAAAACTTGAAAGGCAAGCCAGGCACCAGTGGCTCATGCCTATAATCCTAGTTACTCAGGAGGCTGTGAGCTGAGGATCTTGGTTCAAAGCCAGCCCTGGCAGGAAAATCCCCAAGACTCTTAACACAATTAACCACCAGAAAACCAGAATTGGGGCTGTTATTCAAGTGCTAGAGTGCTAGCCCTGAGCTGAAGAGCTCAGGCCCAGGGCCCAGGTCCAGAGTTTAAGCCCATGAATGACAAAAAACAAAGGGAAAAAAACCCCTAAAACCCAAAAAAACCTTGAATGGCTTCTTGAATGCTTAAAAAAATCAAACACTACCTCTCCTCTACTTCTACATTTCACCAAGAGCCCCAAGCCTAGCACTTATGACTGTTCATACACAATAAATTATGGTAGATATTCCAGGAATTAACTTGTCTTTTACAACATTCTCTATGTTGAGAATTGTTGGGGACTTCTCAGGAAACTGGGGTGCCATGGAAGAATAAAGACCAACTAGAATGTGATGAGGCAAAATTTACTTCTGCAGGAGGCCATGCAACTGAGAAGAATCCAAGGATTCCTGCAAGCTAGGCAGACAGTCTACCCAGGTTTTCTCCCTAACGTAGTACTGGCCCTCATGACAATTGGTCAGAATTTTGGTTCACAGTCTTGTCTGCTAGTTTGAAGAGGGTAAAAACAAATTAACAGGATGTGGGTAAGGAACAGGAAGTAACTAAAATTCAATGAATTTGTAACAGGGAGTCTTAATTAAAATGTAACAGACATATGATATAAGTACAATAGATATAGCAAATACTGGAGTCAATTGGCCACTGGACAAAGCCTTCTGAAGCCTTTGCTTGGCTAAACCTCAGCAGATAGGGTGTGATACCCTAAAGTAAGTTATTGATGTTTTGTTTGCCTTTGCAGGCCCTAGATTTCTCCAGCTCTTAAGAAGAACAATTCTCACTTTGACAGAAAAGATAATTCTTACTGTTCTAATAGCTTCCCATGTAAGATGAAAAAACTGAAGCTGAGGTTAAATAACCTGCCTGAAGTCTTTCATCTTTTAAGTGGGAGACCCAGAGAGAACCCTAAGTAATGGTCTTCATTTTCTTTCTCTCCCCACCCCCCCGCCTTCTCCCCCTCCCCCTTACTGGTCCTTGGACTTGAACTTAGGCCCTGGGCATGATCTCTGAGTTTATTTTGCTTAAGACTAGCTTGGAATCACTTGATCCACAGCTCCATTTCTGGCTCTTTTTGGTGGTTAATTGGAGATAAGAATCTCATGGGCTTTCCTGCCCTGGCTGCCTTTGAACTGTGATCCTCAGATCTCAGCCTCCTGAGTGGCTAGGATTATAGGTATGAGCCACTGGTACTAAGCTTTCCTCCTACTATTTTACTAGTTATAGACTTCTTTGCTATTTAGAGCAAGTTGTTAAAATAGAAAAGATCAGAATGTACAGAGAGTCCTCATATGCCCTTCTTGCCCTCCCACACCAGTGGCTCTGATTTGTGTGATCTATTTGTTATAATTAGTGAGTTCATACTGACACTGCAAAACTACCCAAAGCCCAAGGTTCATGTAGGAGTTCACTTGTGGCATTGTGAATTCTATGGGTTTTGACAAATTTATAATGAAAGCCAATGTGACTGACATTGAGAGTTCTTGAAGTTGCAAAGGGGTGAGACAGGGAGCCTTGGTAGTTTCATAGCGAGCCTAGAGGAAATCTATCTGGGAATGTGGTCATATGGGAGAGAAGAAAGGAATTTGGTCCTAAGGATAAAATTCGTGTCCCCAATCAAATTTATTCATGTGAGCCAAGAAATTCCTTCTCATTCAAGCCTCCTTTGGCTGGGATTTCTGGTACTCCCTACTAAAGGAGAGTTTGTCTTGGCAGGTGGAAAATAACATGTACTACAAGGACAGAAGGGCTACATTTTCTCAACAGACCACCTAGAGATTCTTTATACAATATGTATTTATCATATGCCAATTATGTTCCAGATGCTGTATTAGAGTTGGAACAGTTTTCTTCAGCCACAGTGATGCTGAACAATTTCAGATTAGTTATAGAAAGAAATGGAGGCCCTAGGTTCACTTTTAAACATATTTTAAGCCAATTTCATATTGCTATTATTGTTATTATTACCTTTAAATAAGGATACAGAGCAGTTTCAATTCAATATGTGATATGTCAGTATGTATATGTACAATGCATTTTGGTCAGCATTACCAATTCTAGCATTCTCCCTTTTATCTGTCCAATCCCACTCAACTACTCAACTGCTTCCACTTTCATATGTATATGCACATATGTATGTATGTATATATATATATATCATGTAAGATATACATGTGTGTATATACACTTGTACACACATACATGTGTATATACATGTGTATGTATATACATGTGTGTATACATAGACATATTTACACATATGTGTATGTATATGTGTACATAGATACATACATATGGCTGTGTGTCTATATGTATATATGCATATATATGTGTAAATATACACATGTTATAGAATGTGTATAGAATATATGTATTACATAATTATATAACATATTATATAATATATTGTGTAATAATATATATTATGTATATATACATATAAATATGCACATATGTGTATAATATAACATGTATATAACATATGTATATTATATATATTATGTACACATCATATTATATAATTGCTCTATATTAATACATTCTATATTATAGGTAATTACATTAGTACATAATATACAATACATTTTATCATATTTTATAACAATGTATATATTACATAATTATATATTATTATATATTATAATATATAATGTACATATGATCATATACATATGTATATGTACATAGCTATATTATATCTAGAGAGAGCATTAGAAGTATATTTTTAGCAAATTTCTGTGGCAGGGCACACAAGGGTGAAGGGAGACCTGTTTAGGGGTAGCAGGAGCTCTGTAGGTCTCTTCCACACTAAACTTCCTAGAGGTTGTGAGAAGTTTCTAGTTTCTTCCACTCGCTGGAAAAGTATTTCAGAGGAGGATTCAACAAAGCCAAAGCCCATCCTGACCACCATTACCACCACACCATCACAACTAATAGAAAGCAAAGGTTACTTTCCATCAAGCAAGCATGGTGCTAGTTGTAGTTATAGGTGTCTAAAAACTCAACATCTGTCTGTTGAAGTCCTCAGACATGGCAGGTGGTTAAGGGCTGGTCAGTCCCCAGGCCCAGAATTAAAGCCCCAGAACTGGCAAAAGAAAGAAAGGAAGGAAGAAAGGAAGGAAGGAAGGAAGGAAGGAAGGAAGGAAGGAAGGAAGGAAGGAAGGAAGGAAGGAAGGAAGGAAGGGGGGAGAGAGAAAGAGAGAGAAAAAGAGAGAAAGGAGAGAGGAGAGAAAGAGAAAAGACAGGAAGCAAGAAAGGAAGGAAGGAAGATGGAAGAAAGGAAGGAAGGATGGAAGGAGAGAAGGATGAAAGGTAGGAAGGAAGGAAGGAGGGAATGAAGGAAGGAAAAGAGAGGTAGTCTAGGGAAATGAAAAACTGACAAAGCTGGTGAATTCCATACCCCACTGAGAGAGGCTTAACTGTTCTGTGTAGTTAGGGTCTTTCCTGAGTTCAGGGTCCAAGTGAGGAGATGGTGGAACACATATGTGATAGAGAACCATTCATCCACACTTGTGTTACCCTCCACTTATAGGAATATTCTGGGGACATCTGCTGCTCTGCAGTTTGTTTTGGAGTGCATGAAAACTTATGGTCCTCCCTACCAGAAGGCCCTCCTACCAGCCCCATGAACTGAATTCGGGTGCACCCATTCTGGTTAGATGTAAGGGATGGATCATCCTGGTCCTAAGTAGCTTGTTGCCAGGCAAACTAGGATGAAGCCAAGGTCAACTGGGATAACTGCGCACTCACCTACACAAAGTTGCCTCTGTACTCACACTTCTTTCCTTGGCCTACACTCCTAAGTCCTAATACACACAAATGAAATGACCCCATTGCTTTCAATTCCTTTTTTTTTTTTTTTTTTTTGCCATTCCTGGGGCTTGAACTTGGGGCCTGGGCACTGTCCCTGAGTTTCTTTTGCTTAAGGCTAGCACTCTACCACTTGAGCCACAGTACCACTTCTGGCTTTCTCTGTGTATGTGGTACTGAGGAATTGAACCTAGGCTTCATGAATGCTAGAAAGCACTCTACCACCAAGCCACATTCCCAGCTCACTTTGAATTCCTTTGATGAGAGTCCCTTGAGAATGTTCTTTTTCCTCTTACCCTTCATCATCCCTACTGAGGATCCAGCTTTTGATTTTAGGTATCTATGGCCCTAGCTTCTCTCTAGACTGTAACATCTTCAACAGTACTTCCATGTGTGTCCTATCTCTGCATTCCTATCACTTATTGGGAGATGGGCCTGTGTACACTCTGCACACAGTGTAAGATTGATTTGGGCTGGGAAGGTGGCTCAGTAGTAGAGTGCTTGCCTTGCATGCATGAGGCCCTGGGTTTGATTTCTCAATACCACATAAGCAGAAAAAGCTGTAAGTGGTGCTGTGGCTCAAGCGGTAGAGTGCTAGCATTGAGCTGAAGAGCTGAGACACAGTGCCCAGGCCCAGCGTTCAGGCCAATAAAAGAAAAAAAAAAGATTGATTCCTGGCTATAAGTGAGTGCATGAATGAATGAATGAAAAATGTTTGAATGGGTTCATCTGCAGTAGCGAGATCTACTCAGAGAGGAAATTAGGATGGAGCATTCAAGGTTGCTTCCAGAGGGCTAGGATGTAGCTCAGTGGCAAAGTGCTTGCCTAGAAAGTGCAATGTGCTGGGTTCTATCCCCAGTATCAAAAAAAGAAAAGATAAAAAAATACAGTTAAGAAAAAAGGTTGCTTGGGCTGGGAAGGTGGCTCAGTGGTAGAGCGCTTGCCTTGCATGCCTAAGGCCCTGGTTTCGATTCCTCAGTACCACATAAGCAAAAAGAAAAAAGCTAGAAGTGGCACTGTGGCTCAAGTGGTAGAGCGCTAGCCTTGTGCTGAAGAGCTGAGGGACAGTGCCCAGGCCCACAGTTCAGGCCCCACGACCCGCCCCTTCCCCCCCCCCCCCCACCAAAAAAAAGGTAGCTTCCAGAGAAATAGGAGGAGGCATGATGAATGATGGCAGTGCCAGAAGGGACAGATGGAAAACCCTTCTATGGTGGTGTGTGTGGGGAGATATGGTGTTACTGAAAAGGCTGATTCTTCCAACATGCTAATCACTACTATATATCAACCCCAGGGAATACTCTAGTGAGTAAATGAGTCCTTTAGTGTCTTTACCCTGAAAGAGGTAACCATGAGACCTTTTTTTATTTTTTTCTTTCAGTCATGGGACTTGAACTCTGGGCCTGGGCACTGTCCCTCAGCTCTCCAGCTCAAGGCAAGTGCTCTACAACTTGAGCCACAGCACCACTTCTGGTTTTCTGGTGGTTTACTGGAGATGAGTCTCACAGACTTTCCTACGCACTGGCTTTGAACTGCAATCCTCAGATCTCAACCTCACTGAGTAGCTAGGATTACAGGTGTAAGCCACCAGCACCCAGCATAACCATGAGACCTTTAGTGTCCTCTAAACCCTAGGAGTGGCTTTTGTTTCACTAAACTGCATGCGTGCATGCATGTGTGTGTGTGTGTGTGTGTGTGTATTCACCCAACTTGGCCTTGTACTCTTTCCCTTAGCTTTCTGATCCTACCACTCGAGCCAAACCTCCACTTCTAGTTCAATGGAGCTAAGAGACTCACAAACTTTTCTGCCCAGGCTGATTTTGAACTGTGATCTTCAGAACTCTGTCTGTGGAGGAGTAGCTAGGATCACAGGTGTGTGTCCAGTTTTGTTTCATTAATACCTTAATACTTCAAGATAAAGTGGTCCTCTTACATCTTTGTTTTGCCAGTCCTGGGGCTTGAAATCAGGGCCTGGGCACTATCCCTGAGCTTCTTTTGCTCAAGGCCAGCACTCTATCACCACTTCCAGCCTTTTCTTTTTATTTAGTGCTGAGGAATTGAACCTAGGACTTCATGCAAGCTGGGAAAGCACTCAACCACTAAGCCACATTCCCAGCTCTCTTACATCTCGATCACTTGGGGCATAACATTGAATCAAAAAAAAAAATGGAACTAAACATTTCCTGGATTTCCTAAAGATTTTAGAAGAAAGAACACCTCTCTTTCTTTAATCACCATGTAGTCACATGGTCATGTGTGAGTAAAGATTTGCCTTCTCCGAGCCAGTGATTTTCCAGAGACAAAGTAGGAGGTAGCATTGTTTGGACATGCCTAGAAAGCTTTCAAATGTGACTTAAGGGTAACATGCCAGCTGAGAGCTGTCACTCAGAAATAGCACCAGTTGTTCTAGGCATTGATTTTTCTAGAGTGAAGCCTGAACAATGGTCAGATACAAGAAAGAAGAGCTCTCAAGGGCCTATCTGGAATTGGGAAAGGATGTGGGACAGAAACATTAGATTATTTGCAAGCCCAAGCTTAGTACTAAGGGTAAATGTTGAAGACTTGCTGGGTGCTGGTGACTCATGCCTTTAATCCTTGGTATTCAGGAGGCTGTGATCTGAGGATCACACTTTAAAGCTAGCATAAGCAGGAATGTTCATGACACTCTTATCTCTAATTAGACACCAAAAACACAGAAGTGGAGCTGTGGCTCAAGTGAGAAAGCACTGTTGTTTTTTGTTTTATCAGTCCTAAGGTTTAGCTTGAACTTTGGGTCTGTGCACTTTGACCTTTTTTGCTTAAGGCTAGTGCTCTACCACTTTGAGCCACAGCACCACTTCTAGTTTTTCTGGTGGTTAATTGGAGATAAGAGTTTCACTAACTTTCCTGCTGAGGCTGGCTTTGAACCAGGACTTCAGATCTCAGCCTTCTGAGTAGCTAGGATTACAGGCATGAGCCACTGGCACTCGGCTACAGCACCAGTTTTAAGCAAAAAGTAGTTTAAGAACAGTGCCCCAGTCCTGAATTTAAGCCCAAGGTACACACACACACACACACACACACACACACACACACACACACACCATTGGAGACTTAAAGCACAGGGCTCTCATTCTATAGACATTGTAGGTGAAGAGTCTTTTCTGGTTCAATTCCCTTCCCTGCTTACTTCCTCCCACTATGGTGATCCAATTAAAAAGACACAAATGAGAGAAATTCCCTTTTTCTTCTACTGGGCCACTGACATACAGAAGGAAAGTGAAGATTTGGCATGCGTATATATGCTCCAAACAACTCAGTTTAAGAATGTTGGTTTCTGAATAACAAATGCATATTTAACTCACAGCTGGTTGAACAAAGACCAAGAACTAACCAGTTGACTGGATGAATCCATTATTTCAATTAATTATTTATTGCACTCATTCTGGGGCTTGAATTCAGGGCCTGGGTGCTATCCCTTAGCTTTTTCACTCAAGGTTGATGCTCTACCACTTGAGCCACAGCTCCATTCACTTCTGCCTTTTTGTCTGAGACCAAGACTTGGACTTGGTATCTGGTGCTATTGCTCTACCATTGGAGCTATACTTCAGCTCTGACTTCTTCCTTTTTGCTTGGTTAATTATACATACAAGTTTCATAGGCTTTTTTGACTGGCCTGATTTCAGTCTCAGTTCTCAGATCTCAGCCTTCTGAGTAGCTAGGATTACAGGTGTGAGGCAGTGAAACCTATACATAAGTAGACATATTTGTCCTGACTCATGTTCCAGATATACTTGTCTAGAATAGCTTTCTCCTGCTGGGCACCAATGGATCATGCCTGTAATCGTGGCTACTCAGGAGGCTGAGATCTGAGAATTGAGGTTTAAAGCCAGCCATGAAAGTCTTGTCTCCAATTAACCACCAGAAAACCAGAAGTAGTGCTTTTGCTCCAAGTGGTAGAATGTTAGCCTTAAGCAAAAATGATCAGATAGCTCCCAGGCCTTGAATTCAAGCCCCATGTCCAGACACAAAAAAAACTTTTTCTCTTTCACACAGCCAGATTTGGTACTTCTTATATCTACTCACTGCCTGACTCTAGGAAAGCATTTACGGAATCATGGTTTATTAGTGCCATTCCTTCAGAATGAGGATTCCATCTTGCTTTATCTACTGGAAATGTTTTGTAAATGAAAAAATAATTATACAGTATCAATGCCTTCCTCCATATTCATGAGGTTATGATGACAAGAGATGGGAGAATTGGTGTGTGTGTGTGTGTGGGGGGGTGTTCTGAAAGACTGAGGGGAACAGTTAAGAAAATAGAGAACTTAGTCGGATACCAGTGGCTTACACTTGTAATCCTAGACACCTGTAATCCTAGGCTGAGATCTGATGATTGAGATTCAAAGTCAGCCCAGCAGGAAAGTCTGAGAGATTGTTTTCCAATTGATCAGAAAGAGGGTAGAAGTGGAGCTATGGACCAAATGGTGGTGTGTCAGCCTTGAATAAAAAAGACAAGTGAGAGATTGAGGCCCTGAGTTCAAGCCCTACTACCAGCAGAAGATAGAAGACAGAGAAGAGAGAGAGAGAGAGAGAGAGAGAGAGAGAGAGAGAGAGAGAGAGAGAGAGAGAGAGAGAGAGAGAGAGAGAGAAAGGGAGGGAGAGAAAGAGGGAGGGAAGGAGGGAAAGAGGGAAGGGAAAGGAAGGGAAGGAAGGAAAGGAAGGAATGAAGAAAAAGGAAGGGAAGGAAGGGAGAGAGGAAAGGAAGAAAGGAAGGGAGAGAGGAAAGGAAGAAAGGAAAGGAAGAAATATAAGATAAAGAAGAGGACCCTTGGGGGCAGAGGAAGGACACAAAATTGAACAAAGAAGCTCAGTGGCTTCTCCTGAGATTCCAAGAGAACACTGATCAGATCTTGCTGTGAATTCTGATTACCATCGCTCTCTGAAGTGCTAATTAGCCATGCTCAAAGCACCTCCCTCTTGCAGTTCCTCAGCTCCACTCAGAAGGGAATGGCTTCAATAAAACAAATTTTCTGTACTGCAGCCCCCAAACCATAATACCACTAAGAGACAAAGGACAAAAAGAGCACAAATACAACAGTGATACTCACCAGACACTATGTTGGAAATGATCTGTACAACTGTGGGAGGTTTGGGGGGAGGGAAAGTGGGGGGGTTACAAGTTCAACAAGAAATGTTGAACCTTAGGCACTACCTTACTTATGTAACTATAACCACTCTGTACATCAACTTGACAATAAAATTTTTAAAAATTAAAAAAAATGTCCCCCCTCTAAATACCACCATGAGATCTGGATGGGGCCAGACTCACTTCCTTGAGCCCCAGGTCTCCATCTCTTCAGACAGAGAGGAATGTATTTGCAACTATTTTTGCCATTACTAGGGTTTGAATTCAGGGCCTGGGGCACTGTCCCTGAGCTTCTGTTTGCTCAAGGTGAGTGCTCTCCCATTTAAGGCACAGCATCACTTCCAGCTTTTTCTGAGTAGTTTATTGGGGATAAGAGTCTCATGGACTTTCCTGCCTGGGCTGGCATTGAACCAAAATCCTCCTGACTAGATAGGATTACAGGCAGGAGCCACCAGCACCCGGTTATTTGCAACTTCTTGATCCTTCATAGAACTGGATCAACTTCTCCCTATCCAATTGTATTCACCAGGAAAGAGTGAAAATGGCACAGAGACTAAGTAAGGGGAAGAAAAAAGGAGTTTGGGGCACCCCATCTCTCATTTATTCAGTTCTTACTGTATGTCAATCATCAAGCTCAGCAATGATGCAAATATTTTTAGTCGCTGCCTTTGAGGTGGGTATTTTTCTTAAATTATCTTGAAGTAGTTGTACTATTTATTTATATTATTATCATTATTTCTTGTTTATGTGGTCCTGAGGAATTGAACCTAGAGCCTCATGCATGCTAGGCAAGCACTCTACCACTAAGCCACATTCCCGGCCCTAGTACATCTTGATTCATGTCATCCCTTCCATCATATTCCTCCAACTCTCCAACCCCACCCCTCCCCTCAAGTTACTGTTTCCATTTTCACATGTGTACACTGTGTGTTATGACTTCAATTCTTCCACCATTCATCTGCCCCCCCTCCCTCTTGAGCCTCACTCTCCTCAGGAAAAATAAAACATGTTTCAGCTTTCTGGTATTAATTTTGTGAAACTGTCAGGTAACTGTTCAAAGGCATTATATCATAGGAATCCATCCCTGTGTATACCATTTTACAATTGTGCATACATGCATATGACACTATATATGTTTTAATATATGTTAATATATACTATGAGGGAACACATGTGTTCTTTGTCACTCTGAGCCTGACTTAACTTCTCTTAACATAATTTCTTCCAGACCCATCCAGATCCATTCATTTCCTCACAAATGCCATAGTGTGTGTGTGTGTGTGTGTGTGTGTGTGAAAATACCATACAGAGGAGTTACAATTTATATGGGCAAGGTAATGAGTACATTTCTTATCAAGCATTGTTGCCTCCTCCTTTGTTTCCCCTTCCCATCCCGGCCCCCCCCCCCCCCCCGGCCAAAGTTGTAAAGTTCATTTTTCAACATAACCTCTTGTACATCTCATTGTTGCAGTGAGTCCATCTGTATCCCTACTTAATTGTTTTTTGTTTCCCTTCCCCTCCACAAATTATACCAACATCAAATAAGGGAAATCATAGGACCTATGTTTCTTTGGGCCTGGCTTACTTCACTTCATATAATTTTTTCCAAGTCTTTCCATTTCCTAACAAATGGGGCAATGTCATTCATTCTGATGGAGGCATAGAATTCCATTGTGTATATATACCACATTTTCTTGATCCATTCAACTACTGAGGGGCATCTGGGTTGGTTCCATATCTTAGCTATGGTAAACAATGCTGCAATAAACATAGTTGTGCTAGTAGCTTTAGTATGGTCTTGTTTGTGATCATTTGGGTAAATGCCCAAAAGTGGGATTGCTGGGTCATGGGGGAGCTCTATGTGGAGTCTTTTGAGGAACCTCCATACTACTTTCCAAAGTGGTTGAATAAGTTTACACTCCCACCAACAATGCAGTAAGGTTCCCTTCTGTCCACATCCCCTCCAGCATCTGTTGTTATTACAGTTCTTGATTACAGCAATTCTAACTGGGGTGAGGTGGTATCTCAATGTTGTTTTGATTTGTATTTCTTTAATGGCTAGGAGGTTGAGCATTTCTTCATGTGTCTATTGGCCATCCTTCTTTCTTCTTCAGAGAAGTTTCTCTTTAAGTCTTTCGCCCACTTATTTATTGGGCAGTTGTTTCTTTGCGGATTTGTTGTTGGGGGATTTAATTTTTTGAGTTCCAAGTATATTTTAGATATGAGACCCTTGTCTGTTGTATGGCTAATGAAGATCTTCTCCCAATCCGTGGGCTTTCTATTGATCTTGCTAGCTATGTCCTTTGCCATGCAGAAGCTCTGCAACTTCATGTAATCCCATTTGTCCAACCTTTTCTTTGATTTGTTGTGTTTCTGGGTCTCTATTAAGAAAATTTTGGCCTGTGCCAAGGAGACCTACAGTTTCTCCTATTCCATCCTGTAATGTTTTCAGAGTATCTGCTTTGACTCCGAGGTCTTTGATCCATTTGGAGTGGATTCTGGTGCAGTGTGATATATAAGGATCTAGCTTTAGTTTTCTACAAGTGATTAACCAATTTTGCCAGCACCATTTAGACATATTATTTTTATGGATAGTCATTCTTTGTATTTTATGCAAGGTGTGTGTGTGTGTGTGTGTGTGTGTGTGTGCGCGCGTGCGTGCGCACGCGCATGCTGGCCTGAACTCAGGGCTTAGGTGCTGTCCCTGAGCTTTTTGGCTCAAGGCTAGATTTTTGCCACTTGAGCCACAGCATCACTTCTGGTTTTCTGGTGATTAACTGGAGATAAAAGTCTCGTGGACTTCCCTTCCCTGGCTGGCTTTGAACAGTGATTCTCAGATTTCAGCCTCCTGAGCAGCTAGTGGTACAATGATCCACTGTCACTCAGCTGGCAAACCATTCTAATAAATGGATTCTGTTAGTCTTATGACTGGATGAGTACAATTACATTATATATACAATGTATATATGTGAATATGTACGTATACATATGTGTATACATATATATACATATGTAATTTTCTTGATTCATCCCAAGGTGGTCTATTTTATGATTCCCTTTAACAGATGAGGGAATTGAATCTCAAAATAAGTAATGTGCCTCAGATCCAATACCTGGTCCCCATTAGAACTCATATTTGAAACCAGGATGGGTTAACTTTAAAATCTATTTCATTTACATTATTTTAATGAACCTGCTAGGAGTTCTAAAATCATGTCAGGTGATCATGCTGGCCCTGATGATAATGATGATGATGATGAAGATGATGATCATGATGATGATGATGCATGTAACTAAATTATCTTATGCATTTGTTTTATGCTAAAATATTCACCTTTATTGTCTTATTAAGACCTCCCAACAACCTATTCAGGAAGGATTTATGATTTGTAGATGAGGAACTTGAGGTCTCTAGAGGCATTTAGGGTCTCCACCAAGATTGTCCAGGAAGTTGACCCTGTGGTTAAGCTCAGAATGAAAACAGAATCTGTTTGAATCTGAAGATGTTATCCAGGTTGAGCAATGTTAAACCAGAGGATTTCTTCATTTCCCAAATTTGCAGAAGGATTCTGCAGGGATCTTTTGATTTCACTCTTAGGCCTTTGGGATAAATCAGCCATTTTCATTTACTTTTCATTTTTTGCCAGCCCTAAGACTTGAACTCGGGGCCTGAGCACTGTTCCTGAGCTTATTTTGCTCAAGGCTAGTACTGTACCACTTGAACATAATGCCACTTCTGGCTTTTTCTGTTGATGTGGTACTGAAGAATTGAATGCAGGACTCATGCATGCTAGGCAAGCACTCTATCACTGAGCTACCTTCCCAACCCCTTCATTTACTTTTAATAGTTTACCTTGGGGCTAGAAATTTTGTGAGGGAGCAGAGTCATTCAAGGACTCCCAGCTTGGATATTACAACATGAATTTAACCTAGTTTAACCAAGCCTCATCTCAGTGGACGGTGATGGGCCACCTACTCCACCTCCCATTCCTCTTAGTATTTTTTAAAAATTTTATCCACTGTCAATTTGCTTCCCTGCAGTCCCAAGCCCTCAGTTGTCCTGCTTTGGCTACCCTTTACTTTTTTTTTTTTTTTTTTTTTTAAATCAATCCCTTTACTCATTCCAATTTATATCTCGACATCCTCACCCTAGGAGGTGGCCAAAGTCAAGTGGATCAAATTCATTTGCACTAAAGCAGGTGTGGCTTAATACAGCCCTCCTTCTGGGTAAGAGTTGCATTTTAAAATACCTCATCTGGCTGGGAATGTGGCTTAGTGGTAGAATGCTTGCCTAGCATGCATGAAGCCCTGGGTTCGATTCCCCAGTACCATATAAACTGAAAAAGCCAGAAGTGGCTCTGTGGCTCAAGTGGTGGAGTGTTAGCCTTGTGCAAAAAAAAGCTTTTCCAGGACTGATAAAAATAAAATAAATAAAATAAAATGCCACATCCTATTCCTGGACCCATGCTATGCAGTGTAGTACAACACAGGCAACATGAAGTTATCTTTCTGTTAGCCAACACTAGAAGGATGCTTACTTAGGCTTAGAGAAGTCTTCCTTGGCAGAGTTTTGCCCTCTCTAATTGGTAGTGTCAGCTGCTGCTTTAACTTCCCTAATATCTCAGACCTTTGCCCTGGAACTTTGCTTCTTAGCATCCCTTGGCTATCCATCCTAATAGTTAACTGCTTACATTTTTGTCATACTTGTTCCTAGGCACCCTGAAGTTGTTTACAAACTAGTCCCAAAGGGTCCCTTGGAGTCCTCTATCCTGCCTGGATCCAAACCACATAGGAAACAGAATCCTCTCAGTTGTTTCTCCAGCCTCTGGAGGCTACTGCTGCCTCAAGCTAAATTTGGTGGGTTGCTCTTTCCCACAAGGGGGCCTTGGCTGGGACACTGGACCTCTCTGTCTACCACCCCCACCCCTTGCAGCCTCAATTTCGACTTCTCACTAACAAAGTGGCTAAGAGCCTTTCTGTCCTAAAATTGGCTGTGGTCACCTTCCCACAAATCCTGTGTCCTCCTCCTCATACACATCTCCCACAGATCAGCCTGAATAGTAAAGGCATGCTGGCTTATGGAGGTGATGGGGACATGGATGTGGATCAGTTTGTTTGGACTGCCTGCTTCTCTGCCTGGGAGATTCTTTTCCTCACCCATAATGGGTGAAATGTTATCAACTTGGTATTCACAACCTAAAAGAAACATTAATGGAGACTCTCTCTTGACAACAAATATACATTTACCACAATTTCGAGTGTAAGAGTCACCCCTATCTGAAAATCATGATCTTCCCAAGTACCTAGAGTATAGAGCACACAGCAGCCCTGAGTTTCCTATTGCTTTATTGAGTAGGATTAACTTTGGTCTTAAAATTGTCACTGTTTCTCATTTTTTTATTTCTCTGGCTCCCATCATGAATAGTGCTTCTGACATGTTCCTGGTACTAATGCTGCATTTGATAGAACACTTTCTGAAATTTGTTCCCATGGGTTACTAGGTAAGAGGGCGGTTGAGTTCAAAATGGAACTCATTCTACTGCCACATACAATTTTGGTCTCCAGGAATGTGAGATAATTCATTTTGGTTGTCTAGACATTCTGTAGGTAGTACTTTGTATAGCACCTCTAGAAGAATAATAAAGAAGCCTGTTAGAGTTAGAATGGTCATAGAAAGCTTCTCTGAAGGGATGATGGGTAACATCTGTACTGTATTACAATAACATAGTTCTAAGCAGAGGAAAGGTCAAATGCATGATACCCAAGACAGCTAACCTATCTGTGGCAAAACACATGGGAGCACATGATAAATACTGTCATTGGAAGCACGGAAACCTTCCTCTCCTGCCTCACAGGAATGGTACACAAGTACACAGAATGGGATGCCTTAATTAAGAACTGAGAACAATTTTTTCATCATAAAAGGACAGAAGGGAGAGGATGTATGAACAGATACAGGCCAGTCTTATCTAATTCTTTTCAATAATTCTAAGACTATGTCATTAAGTAAGGATAACAATATGAGAAAAATGACACCTCAAGAAATGTTGAAAGGGATGAAATGCATCAAAATGCACTTTATTCATAAACAACTTTGTTGAGTGAAACTCCTTTGTACAACTACTTGAAGAAAAAAACCACTAAAATACATTTAAAAATATAATTAAGGGCTGGGAAGTGGCTCAGGGGTAGAGTGCTTGCCTTGCATGCATGAGGCTCTGGGTTTGATTCCTCAGCACCATGTAAGCAGAAAAAGCCAGAAGTTGCGCTGTGGCTCAAGTGGTAGAGTGCTAGCCTTGAGTTGAAGAGCTGAGGGACAGTGCCCAGGCCCAGAGTTCAGGCCCCACAAATGACAATTTAAAAAAAATATAATTAAAAACATAAATGATAAAATGATAAAAATACAAATGATAAAGTGTGACATCTGAAGGAAAAAGTGAATTCATAGGAGTACCTCCAAGGATTGGCAGTTTGGGGGATGTTCATTTGGGATTTTTGGTTACAATTTTGCTTGATTTTTCACAGTTCTTAGATGTAGTTTCAGTGGGGAAATAGTTGAGATTAATCAGAGTGATGGCATTGCACAGGAGTTCAAGTGCACACCTGATAATAAAGTAAGCTTTAGAGAGACTTGTTAAGGTTGGTTCAAAAGCAAATGCCTATGGTTTCTCTTATTTGCAATAACTAGTAAATGTCTGAGACCAACAGAAATGGTCAGATAAGTTGATGTTAGGCAAAATGAACCTCAAGATAAGGACTCAAATGGTTTTTCTTTCTTGCTATTGTTTCTAACATATTTATAAGATAATTTCTTCGTTGCTTTGTATGTCCCTCCCCTATGGTATAACCCCTGTTTTCACTATATTTATGTTGGTATAATTTGTGGAAGGGAAGGGAAAAAACAAATTGCTTAAATAGGGATACAGGTGGACCCATTGCACCAATGAGATGTACAAGATGCTATGTCAAAAATGAACCTTACAACTTTGGCGGTGTGGGGGGTAAGTGTTAGGAGGTTGGAGATGAGAAGGGATGGTAAGGGGAAACAAAGGAGGAGGCAACAATGCTTGATAAGAAATGTACTCATTACCTTGCCCATGTAATTGTTACCCCTTTGTATGGTATTTTCATAATAAAAAATGACAAATGAGAGTGTGAGACCCTGAGTTAGTTCAAGTCCCAGTATTGGCACATACACACACACAAAGGACACACACAGCCAAGAGACATCACTAAAAAAAAAGAAAGAAAGAAAAAAGAAAAAAGAACTTTACAACTTTGGGGTGTGTGTGTGTAAGGAGAGAGCAGGGATGGTAAGAGGAAACAAAGGTGGAGGCAACAATGCTTGATAAGAAATGCATTCATTACCTTGTTCATGTAATTTTAACTACTCTGTATGGTATTTTCACAATAAAAAACATTAATAAGAAAAAGAAAAAAAAAACCAAATGTCTTTACCTCTTTTTTTCCCATGTCAACTTGGCACAAGATACCTGCTAAAAGTCCCAGAAACATGGTAGCCTAAGACCAAAGGATAAAGGGTTTTAAATGCTCAATGGGAAGTTAGACTAGATTGTAGAAAATAAAATACATTCTTAGTATTACAAACAAAGAAATAATAACTTTTTTTACAAGTCAAATAGATTCACCACAGAAAAAAGAAACGGAAAGGACCAAGTTTACTCTCTTTTCTAAAAGTCATAGGCAGATATAGATGTACCTCAGTTTATAAGTTTTAACTTAGTTTCTCTAAGATTAAGCCCAATGTGTTTTGTTTTCTCTTTGTGTTTTTAATGAATCACAAAGTCTTAGGTTCTGTTCTCTTCAAAGCTAAATATCACTAAACATATAAAAATGAAATTGACATGGGAGAAAGAAAGGGGTCTCACCCTATCATCAGACTGTTTACTGTCCCAACATCCACTCTCCATTTAGCGCACAGATTTGTACTTGTAGCCCTCCATGAAAGATGAGGGTGGAAGCTACTGTAGCCACTGCCTAACTCTACAGACACACAGCAATATCCAACCATGGACAGACTGGAAAATGAAAAGAAAGAAAGAACAAGATAAGATAAGGAAGAAAGAGAAAGACATAAGGAAAAAAGAAAGAAGGTAGGCAGGATGAGGAAAAGTAGATGAAAGAGCAGGAAATTAAAAGGTAAAGGTAACAGAGTCATAGAAGTAATCATAAACAGTGACAAAGCAGAAAAAACCAAACCCAAAAAACCAAAACCAAAACAAAAAGCAAAGTAACAACAACTTCATTTCCATTTGAGTTCACTTTGATAGACATCATTTTATATAATCATATGCACATAGCTATTGAGCCTCTAGTGTGCTGCGGACCAGGTTCTGTTGGGACGACAGAGGACACGTAAGGGAGGAACCTGAAATAGGATGGGGAGATGGCAAACAGACAACTCACACACATTAGGAGTGGATGCTGAGTGTGATTTAATGCAGAGGATAACAAACTTTTTTTTTTTTTTTTTTGGGTCCGGTCGAGGGGCCTGAACTCTGGGCCTGGGCGCTGTCCCTCAGCTCTTCAGCTCAAGGCTAGCGCTCTACCACTTGAGCCACAGCACCACTTCCGGCTTTTTTTCTTTTTGCTTATGTGGTGCTGAGGAATCGAACCCAGGGCGTCAGGCATGCAAGGCAAGCGCTTTACCACTGAGCCAACTTCCCAGCCCCAAGGATAACAAACTTTTATAGCAAAAGTCTCCATGAGAAAGGGCAAAAGGTTACACAATCTTGCTGCATGGCTTCTTTCTTGGGTGGTCACCAGCTGGGCACCTGATAGGCATTTGTCTCCGGCTTATCTCTAAGGAATACAATGGGTTTGGGTTTTGATGTTTGTCACCAATTAACCATTACCTATCTTTATAGAGGCCTTAACTTTTCCCATAAGATCTTTCCTGTCTCTTCTTTAATAGTAAACTTCAAGGAGACCTAGCAAATCTCTTAGTAAATAGCAGGAAATTCTTTCTCCTAAATAGTTATCTTAGTAATTGCCATCCATTCTTTCTGCTCTAGCTGAGCCTACAGCTTCTTGTAAATCCCTTACAAATAATTCCTTCTGTTGAAGTGACTTTGTGAAACCCCCAATACTTTTATATTTACTTATAACTTGTCTATTAGCCTCCATAAGAGAGGTTTCAGGGTAGCCCTTAACTCTGGTGAGTTCGTCATATTTTTAAGACACTCATCAGATATTGGAGTCGTCAACACCCTTAAGAAAGAGCTTTGAATAAGGGAACGTTGACAATGAGTAAGTACAAAGAGCAGTAGAAACAGTAAAAGATTAATAGGCACTCTTATACAGTGAAGAAAGGCAGAAACACATCTTTTCCCAGGGGTTTGCCAGCCTTTTCCCAGGAGTAGGCCTCTTAGAAGCCCTATTCTCCGAGGTAGACTTCGGTGAAGTCCCAAAACTTGGAGATAGGTTTCTGTAAAGCCCCATTCTCTGAGGAAGACTTCGGTGAAGTCCCAAAACTCAGAGATAGGTCTCTGAAGCCCCTATCATGGTCTGATAGATGGTTTCCCATGCTAAGCAGACTCTACTGGAGTCAGCGTGGCACTAGTGATCATCTCCTAAGATTATCCTCCTTTGGTCTCACTGTGTGATTATTTAGGGTCCTGTTTAATTTATCATGTCCAGGTGTCCCCTGTATCATTTGTCTTTTATGTAAGTTTATCTGTTTTAAGGAAGGTAAATGGGAACACAGAAATGATAAGAAATAGGATGAACAAATACAACAGTGATATTTACTAGACACTATGTTGAAAATGAACTATCGAACTGTGGGGACGGGGTTGGGGGAAAATGAGGAGAAAAGAACAGAAGAGGTGACACTATTTAAAATAAAATATATTCATTACCTGTCTTATGTAACTTTAACACACTGTAAATCACCTTTACAATAAGACTAAATAAAAACATCTAAAAAGAAGAAATCAACACAGAATGTTGTAAGAAACAGCAAACTATGTCAGCATGAAGACTTTCCAGATACTAACAAAAGTAACAATAATAGTTATTATGTCATGCTAATACTTTGCTCTAAGTGTTACATAGGGTAGATTTATTCATTTACCTAATTTTTGTGTGTGCTAGAGATTAAACCCAGGTATTGTACATGCTGTTCATGTGCTCTACCATAGAGAAATGCCCTCAGCTTCATTTGCAAATATTTGTCAGACAAATTGAAGCCCTCCTGAAGCTTGCAACCTAGTCATAAATTAAGAGAAATGGGTAATATATGTGGTGCCTTAGAAGATAAGAGCCCAAAGAAATAGGATACTGGCAGAGCGCATGTTGAGTAAGAGGAAAAAGAAGTGGTCCAAATGGCCAGGGTCTGGAGGAGGCCTGATCAACCCATATTTGAACTATATATACCGTAACTAACTGCCAACAAAGGAAAAGCAGAAATGGGCCACTGATGGCTTATGCCTGTGATCCTAACTACTCAGGGAGCTGAGATCTAAAGAACACAGTGTTAAGCCTGTCAGAGCAGAAAAGTCTGTAAGACTCTTATCTCCATTTCTTTATAAAGCAAAAACTGGAGGTTTGGTTCAAGTGCCAGCTATGGGGGAGGGGGGCAAGGTAGATTGTGAAGCTCTGAGGTGAAGCCTCAGTGCCAGAACACACAAATTAAAAAATGAAGAAAGAGAGAAGGGGACAGAGAGTGAGAAGGAGGGAGGGAGAGAGGAAGCAAGCAGTTTGCTTCCAGAGAAAAGTGATAGAGATGAGCACAGAATATTAAACTAGAGGCAATAAGGTCTCTGAGAGTTGAAGAAAACAAACATGGTCTTCAAAACTTTTCTATATGGTTTAAGGAAGTGCAGGTTTCTTTTGATCAAGACAAACTTCCAAGAATATACCTTCACCTTCATAAAAATCAAAATGCAAATATATATATATATATAAAGAGAGAGAGAAAGAAAGAAAGAAAAAGAAAGAAAGCTAGAATGTAAGAATGTAGCTCAGCTCTTTGGCAAGAACTTGCCTAGCAAGTACAACATTCTAGGTTTAAGTCCCAGTATCAAACAAAAGGTAAAAAAATACCCTAAATACTTTTATAAAATAAATTACCCTAAAATATTTTGTCCTGGAAGATTTAAATTCATCTATCACTGGTTGCCAAATAAAGTGCTAAGCAAATCTCATATTCGATATATATGCCCATATAATTTTGATGTCTAGCAGTCCTTTGAAATTTATTTTATTTTATTTTATTTGTGAACATACTGTACAGAGGGGTTACAATTACATGGGCAGGATAAAGCGTACATTTCTTACCAAGCATTGCAGCCTCCTCCTTTGTTTATCCTTCACATCCCTTCCCAGGCTCCCTCCTCCCCCTCTCAGTCCCAATACTTCTCTCCTCCCCTCCCCCCACAGACATTGTAAAGCTCATTATGGACATGACAACTTGTACTTCTCATTGTTGCAACAGGTCCACCTGTATCTTTAAACGACTTGTTTTTCCCCATCTCCTCCACAAGTTATACTGACATCAAATATAGTGAAAGCAGGGGTTATACTGTGGGGGAGGGACATACAAAGCAACAAAGAAATAATCTTATAAATGCGTTAGAAACACATGCATGAAAGAAAAAAAACATTAAAATACATATCTAAGGGTTCATTTTCCTAATATCACATTATCTGACCTTTTCCACTTGACTCATACATATACTAGATATTGCAAATAAGGGAAAGCATGGGGCCTATGTTTCTTTGGGCCTGGCTTACTTCGCTTAATATAATTTTTTCCAAGTCTTTCCATTTCCTAACAAATGGGGCAATGTCATTCTTTCTGATGGAGGCATAGAATTCCATTGTGTATATATACCACATTTTCTTGATCCATTCATCTACTGAGGGGCATCTGGGTTGGTTCCAGATCTTAGCTATGGTGAATAATGCTGCAATAAACATAGTTGTGCTGGTAGCTTTAGTGTGGTCTTGTTTGTAAACATTTGGGTAAATGCCCAAAAGTGGGATTGCTGGGTCATAGGGGAGTTCTATGTGGAGTCTTTTGAGGAACCTCCATACTGCTTTCCAAAGTGGTTGAACAAGTTTACATTCCCACCAACAATGAAGTAAGGTTCCCTTCTGTCCACATCCACTCCAGCATCTGTTGTTGTTAGAGTTCTTGATTTTTGCCATTCTAACTGGAGTGAGGTGGTATCTCCATGTTGTTTTGATTTACATTTCTTTTATGGCTAGGGAGGTTGAGCATTTCTTCATGTGTCTATTGGCCATCCTTCTTTCTTCTTCAGAGAAGTTTCTCTTTAAGTCTTTAGCCCACTTGTTTATTGGGCAGTTGTTTCTTTGAGGATTTGTTGTTGGGGGTTTACTAGCCGTTGTATGGCTAGTAAAGATCTTTTCCCAATCCGTGGGCTTTCTATTGATCTTGCTAGCTATGTCCTTTGCCATGCAGAAGCTCCGCAACTTTATGCGATCCCATTGTCCACCCTTTCTTTGATTTGTTGTGTTTCCGGGTCTCTATTCAGAAAATTTCAGCCTGAGCCAAGGAGACCTAGGGTTTCTCCTATTCTATCCTGTAATGTTTTCAGAGTGTCTGCTTTGACTTGGAGGTCTTTGATCCATTTGGAGTTGATTCTGGTGCAGGGGGATATATAAGGATCTAGCTTTAGTTTTCTACAAGTAGTTAACCAATTTTGCCAGCACCATTTACTGAAGAGGCTGTCTTTGTTCCATTCTATTGTTTTAGCTCCCTTATCGAAGATTAGATGGCTATAGGTCTGTAGGTTCATTTCTGGGTTTACAATTCTATTCCATTGGTCCTGAGGTCTGTTCTTATGCCAATACCAAGCTGTTTTGATTACTATCGCTTTATAGTAGAGTTTGAAATTTGGTATTGATATTCCTCCAGCACTGTTCTTTTCGTTGAGGAGCATTTTTGCTATTCGGGGTATTTTATTGTTCCATATGAATTTTTGGATTGCCTCTTCTATTTCCTTGAAGAATGAGCTTGGAATTTTGATAGGTATGGCGTTGAATTTGTAGACAGCCTTGGGAAGTATTGCCATTTTCATGATGTTAATCTTTCCAATCCAGGAGCATGGGAGGTTTTGCCATTTTTTAAGTTGTGTGTTGATTTCCTTTTTCAAGATTTTAAAGTTTTCATCATAGAGGTCCTTCACTTCTTTGGTTAAGTTAATTCCTAGGTATTTTATTTTTTGTGGGGCTATTACAAATGGAGTTGCTTTCCTAATTTCAACCACACTTTTCTCATTGTTGGCATACAGAAAGGCCATTGATTTTGGGGGGTTAATTTTATACCCTGCTACTTTGCCAAAGTTTTGAATCAGCTTGAGTAATTTGGGAGTGGAGTCTATGGGATTCTTTAAATACAAGATCATGTCGTCTGCAAAGAGGGAGAGTTTTATTTCTTCTTTCCCTATTTGGATCCCCTTTATGTCTGCATCTTATCTTATTGCTGTAGCTAGGCATTCTAATACTAGATTGAAGAGAAGTGGAGAGAGTGGACATCCTTGTCTTGTTCCTGAGTTAAGAGGAAATGGCTTTAGTTTTTCACCATTAAGTATAATGCTGGCTGTAGGTTTGTCATATACAGCCTTTATTGTATTGAGGAATGTTCCATGGATTCCTAATTTTTCCAAAACCTTCATCATAAAGGGGTGTTGGATCTTGTCGAATGATTTTTCTGCATCTATTGAGATAACCATGTGGTTCTTATTCTTGCTCCTGTTGATGTGATGAATAATATTAATTGATTTGCGTATATTAAACCAGCTTTGCATCCCTGAAATGAATCCTGTTTGATCATGGTGTACGATTTTTTGGATGAATTGTTGAAGTCGGTTGGCCAATATTTTGTTGAGAAGTTTTGCATCAATGTTCATCAAAGAAATGGGTCTATAGTTCTCTTTCTTTGATGAGTCCCTGCCTGGTTTTGGGATGAGGGTTATGATGGCTTCATAGAATATGTTGGGTCGTGAACATTCTCTTTCAATTTCATTGAAGAGTTGGAGGAGTATTGGTGTGAGCTATGCTTTGATGGCCTTGTAGAATTCCGCTGTAAAACCATCTGGTCCTGGACTTTTCTTAGCTGGAAGGTCTCTTATTGCTGTTTCTATTTCAACGCTTGATATGGGCCTGTTATGCTGGTTTAACTCATCTTGGTTTAGTTTTGGCATGTCAATATTTGCAAGGAAAAGGTCCATTTCTGTCAAGTTCTCAAACTTATTAGTATAAAGTTTTGAGAAGTATTCCCTTATAATGTTTTGAATCTTGGTTGTTCCAGTCCTTTGAAATTAAATCAGATGCAGAATAGAGACATGAACAGTTACAAGACACAGATCCCTAACTGGCAGCTGGATTTGCAACATACTACACCACAGCTCTAGTATGTCTGGATGTCTTTAGTATGGTATGGTCAATAGATAGCCATTGAAACCAAAGTATTCCAGGATTTAATGTTTCCATATACTGACTTCCAGCATGCTTGACTTTGGCTGAAATTTCACTGGGACTAGGAACCCAAGGGAAGTCTCTGCCTTTTCAATGACATTTGAAATATCTTTTCCTAGAGAAAAAAAATCACAATTCATTGCTCTTTGTTATCCAAACTAAATGAATTAAATTTCAAAAATGAAACTTCAAATTGTGTATGTCTAAAATAATGATAGCTATAAAACATGTTATTTTTTAACAATTAGGACAATTAATCCTTGGGACTATTTCCTTAATATATCATTATTTAAAAAAAGATATATCATCACTAAAAAACAGACATTTGGGCTGGGAAGGTGGCTCTGTGATAGACTGCTTGCCTTGCATGCATGAGGCCCTGGGTTCGATTCCTCAGCACCACATAAGCAGAAAAAGCCGGAAGTGGTGCTGTGGCTTAAGTGATAGAGTGCTACTAGCCTTGAGCTGAAGAGCTGAGAGACTCAGAGTTCAGGCCCCATGACCAAACAAACAAACAAACAAAAAAACCCCCAGACATTTATATCATTTCCTAGACTTCATTCTAGTAAGAAAATGCTACCAATTCTAGTCGCAGTGTCCATCAGCTCACCATATTTGTCTTCAAACAATAAATCCCTTGAATAAATGTGGAAGGGGGAATTATTAACAAAGTTCTTTGTAACACAAATCTGTAAAATGCACAAAGACAGTAATGAAATGCCTGATGACCTTACCCACAGTGGCTACTCTAGCTGAGGCTAAGGAGAGCAAGAGCTTGCCCCAGCTGCTCCAAAATCCCCATCTGATCTGGAGTACATCTTTGGAAATAGTTTCCTATTGTCCCAGTAAATAGCGGGGGGGGGGGAGGGGGGGGGGGAGGGAGAAAGGCACAACAAAGTGTGAAAAATTAGAGAGCCAGAATATAATATACATAAGTTATCTAATTATTAGCCAAAGTATGGGAAACCTAATAGGATTTGCTTAATATACAGCTTGACTAACAATTGCATGTTTTCATTATATAAGCACCATGCAGCAAAGGTAATTACTGATGAAGGCATTTATAGAACTGAGAAAATATTATCTATGGTTGTGAAAACAAGAAAGAAGTGCAATCCTATATTAGCAATGAGCTCTTAACCCCAACTTTTTTTCCCACTGTATGAGGGCCTCACACATATTTGGCTTGCTTGCTCATGACTGGCACTTACCACTTCAGCCATACCTCTAGTCTGGTATTTTGCTGGCATTTGGTTGGAGATGGAATCTGCAATTAATCTGGACCTAAGCACCCTCAGTAGCTAGGATTACAAGTGTGAACCTGGGGTACCAGGTTAACCCCAATATTTTAAATCTCAGTATTTTAGATTCAAGTCAGTGGCAGTCTGTGCTACCTGAACAGGGAGAACTTCTGAAGTCTCAGGGTCCCTGAAAGACTCAACATCTGGTCTTTTCTGAGTGTACACTATAGGTTCCCATTGACTCTCTTGGTGGCATGTTGGTCAACAGACTCAGAATTCTTCACAGAATCAGAATTCTCCACTGACTCACAGGTTTCATATTCAAGGACAGGGCTTGCTTATCAGTTATAACTGGAGTCTCAGGATCAACTTTATCTGACATGATTAGCAAATCACGTAGTCAAAGAAAAGCCCAAGGGAAAAAAAGTGATTGATGTCAGCTTTTCTGGCATAAATTATTAGTTTAAATCTTTTGATACTTTCAAAGAGTCACAGGCAGGAACATTAGTAAATTAATACAGACAAGATCTCACAGATCTTCCCCCAGGTTCTCTTAGTAACAACTTGCATAACTGAAGCATAATTCATTGTGGCAGAATCCACCAATCTTCAGATTTCAACAGTTGTACATGAACTCATTACTGTGTACATTAATTAGATAAAATTTTATCCCAAATACAGTCATGTCTTGGTATCTGCAGGAAACTGCTTCTAGGACCCTCTGATTATATAAGTCATATTTGCATATAACCTATGTACATCCTTCATACAGTTTTTTGGTGAGGGTGGTGGTTCTGGGGTGTAAGCTCTGGCCTCATCCTTGCTGAGCTGGTGTTCTACTACTTGAACTACACTCCAGTCCTCTCTGTTAGTTCTGTTTGAGATAGGCTCTCAAGAGGTTGGAGGCATGGCTCAGTTGGTAGAGTGCCAGCCAATGAGTGAAATCAATAGGTACTGAGTACAAGTCCTGGTCTTAGACCAAAATAGAAAAGAAAAAACAGAAGGAAGAAAACATAAGGGCTCAAGACATTTTTGCCTCAGTCAGCCTCACACATCAACACTTCCACTATGTCTCCAGAGTGGCTAAGATTTTAGATGTAAGCAACCAGTGTTGAGTTCTTTCATATAGTTTAGTTCTCTCTATACTATTTATAATGCATAATACAGTGTAATTGCTAGGCATATGTTTATATTATTTGGAGAACACACACATACACAAACACATACAAACCTCTGTACAAGTTGAGTACATATGAAATTTTTTCCAAGTATTTCTAATTAGCAGGTGGCTGAAACTGCAGAGAGAGGAACTATTTATAGGGACCCAAAGGCATAGATTATCATGACCATCACTGCAAGCTACATGCCATACAATTTAATCACATAGATTTCTACTCTATCCCTTCTTTTATCCCAGCTACTTCCCACACTTCTTCTAACCCCTAGCAAGCAACTACTCATATTCCTCTGAAACTTTGTCACTTCAAGAAGTATAGATGGAATTACATACTGATTACTTGTTAAGAAATTTTTACACAGCATAAGTCATTCCAGACCAACTTTTGTTGTATTAAGAATTTTTAAAATATTTCTGAGTAATTGTCTATGGTATAAATGTATTTTATGACTATCACAGGAATAAAATGATTCAGAAAGCTTATGTACAGGTGTTTATGGGAAAAAAGCTTTCTCTGGGAAAAATGCCTAATCAGTTTTAAATGATACTGTTCATTGGGCAAGTGGCTTAGTGGTAGAGTGCTCACCTAGCAGCATGAAGCCCTGGGTTCAATTCCTCAATACCACATACATAGCAAAAGGTGGAAGTCATACTGTGGTTCAAGTGGTAGAACACTAGCCTTGAGCAAAAAAGAAGCTCAGGGACAGTGCCCAGGTACTGAGTTCAAGCCCCAGGACTGGCCAAAAAAAAAAAAAGACACTGTTATATTCTTTTCCCAAGTAGAATATAATTTTACTTTCCTAGTGGCAATGTATGAGTAATCATGTTCCCCTGAATTCTGATCAACCTGTGTTGTCACTATTTTGATTGAGTCATTCAGATAGGTTAATGTAGTGGTACCTCATGGTGCCTTTTAAATTGCTTTTCTCTAAGGGCTGGGACCAAGGCATCTTTTTATGTGCTTATTTACTGAGTATACTATTTAGTGAAACTTTATTTGTATCTTTTGGTCATTATCCAATCATTCTGGTTTGGGTTTTCTTGTTAAGTACTACAGAGATTTGAGAACACTGTATATTGGAGATTTAACTCCTCTACTATGTGGCTTGCAAATACTAGTTTATAGTTTATCTTTTCCCTGTTTTCCCAGGGTCTTTTACTGAGCAAGTTTTTCATTTTGAGAAGGTTTGTAATCTATTTCCTCTTTAAAATATTTACTAAGAACTTCCTACTAAAACTCTTCCAGAGAATCATTCCATCTGAAAACATTTTTGTCAGAACAGTTTTTTAGGGTTTTGTTTTCTATTTGTAGTGGTGGCCCTACATGAGCAAGATAATGAGTACATTTCTACACTTTTAAGGAACCAATACGCGTTGGGTCTCTCATTGCAAGGGCCAATCTAATTAAAAGGATATACTAAACATATCACAGGCCCTATCTCATCCTCTCAAAGGGAATGTAGCCAGGAAGTGCTCTCAAGTATTTTGTTCTACACTGGTAACCATAGGGACGACCTGTGAAGGTAGCCATGCCCACACTCCGAGTCTCACCTGGTGCCCACATGTAGCTGGACACAGCCCCTACCAGGATCAGTGCTGCTAAGCACCGCCTTCCTTCTAAGTACCTGGATGTCTCCTGGTGGGCAGATGTGCTGTGCTTTTTCCCACATCTCAAATCAGATACGAAAGTAAAAACCAGACAGGAAGTCTGGAGTAAACAAACCCAAAGTTCGCAGATGGCACTCGGCACCGCCCAGCCTTGGGCTGCCTTTTTCCTCCTTTTCCTTCCCAGCGATCAAGGCTACCTGCACCCACCCTGGGACCTACCTCGCTCCTGTAGGCCTTCACTTGGGGAGCACCGTGCACTGGGCCAGCACCACAGCTGCCTCAGCCGCCCAGGCTGCGGAAGCAACACTCCCACTGCCCTGCGAGTACTTCTCCCTACAGGGGTGGTGGGTGTGGCCGGATATATTTCCAGGTCGCGCATCCTCTTCAGATGGAAGCAGCTGGGCTCTGGTTCCTTGACCTACTAGATGGTTTAAAAACTCATTATCTTCCTCACGTAGCTGTAACCCTCTGGACAGTATCTTTACAATAAAAAAATTTAATTTTATAAAAGGTAGACTGATCTGAGTCGCTGGGACGATGTCAGCTGTGAAAAGGAAACTGGGGGTCTGCCTTTGTGTTTTTAAAGATCTGGCCATCAGATATGTAATGAGCGCCAAGTACCCGCCCACACTGTCACCCAGTCCACTGACTTGGCAGTGGGCAAGGCTGACCATGAACAAGTGGGCAGAACAGGGCCATCTAGGCCAGTTCTTGTGAGGATGCTTAGATACATGAGTGGGAGGGGAGGAGGTGATTGAGGACTAACCAGCAAAGGCTGTAACAAATTCAGCAATCTAAGAAAAGAGAAAAACCTGGAAAAAAATAAAAAGGCGATGACTTGGCTTGGAGTGTGGCTTAGTGGTAGAGTGCTTGCCTAGCACACATGATGTCTTGGGCTGGATTCCTCAGAACCCCATACTCAGAACAAGCCGGAAGAAATGCTGTGGCTCAAGTGGTAGAGTGCTAGCCTTGAAGAAAAGAAGCCTAGGGACCAGCTTGGCCTAAGAGTTTCAAAGTGATCACAGGGCTTTTGTAGACCCAGTCTCATAGATTTCTGTGAGCTTCTGATAGAGCTGTCTGGATTGGTCTGTATAGAAAGATGTACCCCTTCAGCAGTGGCTCCCACCTGTAATCGTAGCTCCTCAGAAGGCTGAGGTTTGAGGATTTCAATTCAGAGCAAGCCCAGGCAGGAAAGTGTCTGAGACACTTATCTCCAGTTGACTTCCAAAAAACTGTAAGTGGAGCTGTGGCTCAAGAGGTAGAGCATAAAAGCTTGAGGGGCAGCACCTTGGCCCTGAGTTCAAGCCCCAGAACACACACACACACACACACACACACACACACACACACACACACACACACACACACACACACCACAGATGTTGACCATCAAGCCCATTTGCTTGCCACACTCCCATGTGAAGGATAATAGGAGATGACTGGCAAGAACTACCTGGTGTTAGTTGTGAATGCAAAGGTCCTTGGGCAATTTTACCCTTTCCTTTGTTTTCCCCAGTTTTTTCCCCTCCTATCACTACCACAAATTATTTTTTACATAATATATAGTGAATACAGTGACTGCATTTGCTCAGCTTTCTTCCTACCAGCACTCAGCAAGATATTTATTTCTTTATAATAACGTCACCAGGCACCTGAAGCTCATGTCTGTAATCCTAGCTACCCAGGAGGCTAAGATCTAAGATCACAGTTTGACACCAGCCTGGCAGGAATCTCAGTTAATGACCAAAAAGCCAGAAGTGGTGCTGTGGTAAATTCAAACCCCAGGATTGCTGTTTTTGTTACTGTGGCATTGGAGTATAATTTCAGGTCAATAGTGATAGCTCAAACATTACTCTTTGCTCAGAATTGCTTTGGCTAATGATGGGGGGGAGTATCTTCTGCTTCCAATTCATTTTAGGTTAATTTCTATTTATGTGAAAACTAATGGTGATTGCATTGTATTTATAGATTTTGTCAACAGTATATCCATTTTTGTGATATTAATTCTGCTAGTCCATGAACATAGTAGGAGTTGTAATAAACTTTGGTTTATTTCTGGGTAATTAATTTTGAGGCTATCATGAATAGAATTATTTCCTGTTTTGTTTCTCATTCTGATCATTATTGGTATTTAGAAAATCTATTAGTCTTTTATGTTGATTTTATACCTCGCTACTTGAATTTTTTGATGAAATCTTTATGGTCTTTTAGTACAGGGTCATTTAATCAAATAGGGATAATTTTGCTTTTTCCCTTTCTATTTTTATTGCTTTTATTTATTTCATTTGAGAATTCTGGTATTACATTGAATAATTTCATTGAGTAGATAAAGTAGATACCCTGTATTCTTGACTCAAAAGGAAATACAAGTTTTTCCCAAACAGTATTTGTATGATGTTTTCATATATAGTTTTTACTATATTGAATTCATTGATTCTAGTCTAGTTTGTTCTGGGCTTTTTTTTTTTTTTTTGGTGGCCGTGGGACCTGAATTCAGGGCCTGGGTGCTGTCCCTTAGCTCTTTAGCTCAAGGCTAGCACTCTACCACTTGAGCTATAGCACCACTTTGGCTTTTTTTTTGCTTATGTGGTACTGAGGAACCAAACCTAGGGCCTCATGCATGCAAGGCAAGCACTGTTCCACTGAGCCACCTTCCCAGCGCATGTTGTGGGCTTTTATCATGAAAGAATGATGAATTTTTCCAAAGGCTATGATCTAATCTATTGAGATATTCCTGTGATTTTTGTCCTTTATTCTGGTTTTTTTTATGTATTATAGCTATTGATTTCTAAATGTTGAACCATCCCCACATTCCTAAATGATATCAGATCGATCATTTTGTGTGATCTTTTTAACATGCTGATGAATTCTGCTTACAAGTGTTTCATTGAACATTTTTCCATCTATGTTTATCATGGAAATTGAAATGTAATTTCTTTTTCCTTTTTCTTGTTCTTTACTATCACTACTTGTTTTATTGTGGCCTTATCTGGTTTTGGTATCAGCTAATACTGGTTTCATAGAATGAGTCTGTTACTAAAAGTCCCCTTTCTATACATGGAATAGTGTGAAGAACATTGGTAATGATTCTTTTTTAAAAGATCTGGTAGAATTCAGCCATAAATTCATGTGTTTAGTTGCTTTCTTTTATTATTTTCTCTTGTTGTGAAAATACTATACAGAAGTGTTACAATTACATGGGCAAGGTAATGAGTACATTTCTTATCAAGCATTGTTGCCTCCTCCTTTGTTTCCCCTTCCCATCCCTTCCCATCTCCCCCTCCCCCTCTCCCTTTTCCCCCTCCCCCCACCAAAGTTGTAAAGTTCATTTTTTGACATAACATCTTGTACATCTCATTGTTGCAATGGGTCCCACTTGTATCCCTATTTAAACAATTTTTTTTCCCTTCCCCTCCACAAATTATACCAACATCAAATGCAGTGAAAACAGGGGTTATACCGTGGGGGAGGGACATACAAAGCAACAAAGAAATCATCTTATAAATATGTTAGAAACAATGACAAGAAAGAAACAAACATTTGGGGGGGGGGTCCGGTCATGGGGCCTGAACTCTGGGCCTGAGTGCTGTCCCTCAGCTCTTCAGCTCAAGGCTAGCGCTCTACCACTTGAGCCACAGTGCCACTTCGGGCTTTTTTCTTTTTGCTTATGTGGTGCTGAGGAATGGAACCCAGGGCCTCAGGCATGCAAGGCAAGCACTCTACCACTGAGCCACCTTCCCAGCCCAGAAAAAAAAATCTGAATCTTTATCTTGGGGTTCATTTTGCCTAACATCAACTTATCTGACCATTTCTGCTTGTCTCAGACATATACTAGCTATTGCAAATAAGGGAAACTATGGGACCTATGTTTCTTTGGGCCTGGCTTACTTAATTTTTCCAAGTCTTTCCATTTCCTAACAAATGGGGCAATGTCATTCTTTCTGATGGAGGCATAGAATTCCATTGTGTATGCACACCACATTTTCTTGATCCGTTCATCTACTGAGGGGCATCTGGGTTGGTTCCATATCTTAGCTATGGTTAAATAATGCTTCAATAAACATAGTTGTGCTGGTAGCTTTAGTATAGTCTTGTTTGTGATCATTTGGGTAAATGCCCAAAAGTGGGATTGCTGTGTCATAGGGGAGATCTATGTGCAGTCTTGTGAGGAAACTCCATACTACTTTTCAAAGTGGTTGAACAAGTTTACACTCCCACCAACAATGCAGTAAGGTTCCCTTCTGTCCACATCTCGTCCAGCATCTGTCATTATTACAGTTCTTGATCATAGCCATTCTAATTGGGGTGAAGTGGTATCTCAATGTTGTTTTGATTTGCATTTCTTTTATGGCTAGGGAGGTTGAGCATTTCTTCATGTGTCTATTGGCCATCCTTCTTTCCTCTTCAGAGAAGTTTCTCTTTAAGTCTTTAGCCCACTTATTTATTGGGCAGTTGTTTCTTTATATATCACCCTGTACCAGAATCAACTCCAAATGGATCAAACACCTCGGTGTCAATGCAAACACTCTGAAAGCATTACAGGATGGAATAGGAGAAATCCTAGGTCTCCTTTTCACAGGCCAAAATTTTCTTAATAGAGACCCAGAAGCACAACAAATGAAAGAATGGTTGGGCAAATGTGACTGCATGATATTGCAGAGCTTCTGCATGGCAAAGGACATAGCTAGTAAGAACAATAGAAAACCCATGGATTGGGAGAAGATCTTCACTAGCCCATACAACAGACAAGGGTCTCATATCTAAAATATACCTGGAACTCAAAAAATTAAATCCCTCAACAACAAAATCTTAGTTGCTTTTTTCTTTGTAACCCTCTTTAATTGTATTGTTTGTTATAAATCTGCTTATATATTTTATATTCTCTTGGGTCAATTTTTGTGGGCTATACGCATCTAGAAATTATCCATTTCTTCAGGTTTTGAATTAAAATATAGGTGTTTGAGGTATACTGTAAGAATCTTGGGAAAAAACTGGGTTTTGTTGTTGTGTCCTATTTATAAAATCTAATTATATTAATTTTGAATTTTTTCTCTCCATTTGTTATTTTTTATAAGAAACTTTTTTGTTCCATTGATTTTTTTTTTTGACTGTGTGGGGCTTGAACTCCGGGCCTGGGTACTGTATCTCAGCTCTTCAGCTCTAGGCTAGTGCTCTACCACTTGAGCCACAGCACCACTCCTAGTTTTTTCTGTTTATGTGGTACTGAGGAATGGAACCCAGAGCTTCATGCATGTGAAGCAAACCCTCTACCACTGAGCCACATTCCCATCCCTTGATTCTATGCTTCATTGATTTCTTTTAGTGATTCATTACTTAAGATGAACTCATAAAACACTGCCACAAGATATTGTGACATTACACATTTAATAAATAAACCATAAGGTTATTACTATAAAAGAAATGGGAAAATTTAAATTCAGTATAATGTTTTGTTGGTTGTTGGAAATATTCAAAACATATCTTTTGCGGTTTCAGTCAGTGCTGGAGTCCTGGCTCGAAGCATGATCTTGGGATCCTGCCTCTCCTGGTGCCTCTGATAACCTTTCATCAGGATTTTTCTGTCTGAGGTGCAGTTCTGTGCCCAGGACGATGAATGTTGACATGGATGTTGATGCTGAAAATCAGGTGGAACTGGAGGAAGAAACATGACTTATTAATCAAGTGTTGGAACTCCAACACAACTTGAAGATCTCTCAGCAAGAGTAGATGCAGTTAAGGAAGAAAGCCTGAAGCTAAAATCTGAAAAGCAAGTTCTTGGACAATATATAGAAAACCTCATGACTGTTTCTAGTATTTTCCAAACAACCGACACAAAAAGCAAAAGAAAGTAAGGGATTGAGTTCACTTCTCATTTACAGAATTGCTGCTTCTTTCTCTCTCCCTCTCTTTCTTGCTTTCCTTCTCTCCTTCCCTTCCTCCCCTCCCCTCCATTTCTCCCCCCCCCCTTTTAAAACTTGGGTAGATTCCAAAAGTTACAGTACCTTTGTTTGTAGCTTCATTGAATATTTATGAAAATAATGTCAAATCTAGGCAAAATTAACTACTTAACCAGAGACTTCCATGAGCCTGTGTATTATGTTAGTCCAAGAAAATGTGCAGATGTATTGTAGAGACTTTATAATTAGAATTGCATATATTTATGAAACTTGAGAATGAATGTTTTATTGAATTTGCCTTGATATACAAGCTTAGCAATGTCTTTTACTACGTGCTTACTTAGTAAAATATACAAGAAAATAACCATGTTATGAAAATGTTACCAAAATCATGTACTGAATACAGTTTTATGTATGTACCCATCTGTCATTGTGTGCCTCTCCTCCATCTGCCTCATCCTCCCTATTTCCCTTCTCCTAAGTCAAGATAGTTTCACATTTGTAAAAGTACTTTGAGTAGTAATCACCTGACAGTAACCTAATCTGTAAATCCTGAAGTTAACCAAAACCTTGCCTAAAGTTTGTCAGTTTTGCTTTCTAGTAATAAGATAGGACTGATGGTTTCGTTTTAACCATGTGAAAAGAGATTTGGTCTGTAAAGAGGGATTTAATTTGAAACTAAATTATCAAATTGAGATTTGTTTAAAAACAAAAAAACAACTTTCTTTTGCACCAAATAACCCAGTTGGTATCTGAAAAGATAAGAGTTTTGGTTATGTATCAATTAGAAATAGAAAATCTTGGAGGAATAAATAGAAATAGGTAAAAAATAATTTCATAAAAGTAGCAACCTACTCAAATTTGTAACAAATTAGCAACCTACTCCAGATTTGTATTGTCTCTGGCACATAACAGATCTTTTGGGAAATGTGTGTGTGTGTGTGTGTGTGTGTGAAAATGGGTTAAGTTTGATTGATCTTACATACGCCACATACTATGCTATACCAGCTCTAGGGTCTGGTTGCAATGTTTATTTGTTGTACCCAGTCAATTAACTGATACCAAATTCCTTGAAGAGTGTATTAGTATTAGAATCATGAATGAGACAATTTTATATGTATAATAATTGGTAAGCTCAGTGTTTTTATCTCACTCTTTCTGTAAATTCAACTAATTGGTTTGTAGAATTTTAGTCATTCTTTTAGCAATTTCTAAAAATTTAGTTCATAGATTCCATTTGGTAAAGGAATCAATATCAGAGGTAATATTAAGATATTATACTGGAAAAGAGATCCATTAATATAGCTTATGGTTATTAGATTTTAGCTACTTTAATCATGGAAAATCTTATGTGTTAGTATAAGATTTGATGAATGACTTTAACTATATAAAGATGTAATAGTCATACTGCAAACATTTTGCATCCCTGTTGTGACCTAATTTTACAAAAATTTAAAATTGTGTTGCATTTCTGCTTTGCTGTTTAATAAAAAGATGTTTCAGAGAAAAAACATATATCTTTCTTCTATGACTCAGTAATGAAATATTGTCCCAAGGAGGCCAATCTTTGGAGATTTCCATCCAAGTATTGTATTTAGCCATTGGTGCAAATAATGAGAAACACTACATGGAATTCAATTCAAGAGTCACCTTTACCATCTTTTTCTTCAGCAATTAGCACAGCTAATTGCTTAAATCAGCCATTAATAAACAGAATTTTGCAGATTAATTAGTATTGAATTTGCATTTGTGGTAACAATGTAATTGGCCTTCTCATTTAAAAATATGCATGAGAATTCTCTTTCTACAACACACTAAAATGTTGTGCTACTGAGAAAAATTATACAAGGTGCAGGAGGAAAAACAGTCAAGTCTGTCTTTGCCAATGGGCTGGAAGCAGAGATGATGGAGTGGTTTTACTATGCAAACAACTGGAAGACAGGTTATGGTGCCCCAGCAAGTCCTTGTTACTTGCTGACAATTAGTAGTATCTGTTTAAATCATGCAGCTTTATTGGGCCTTAACAATGTCTTTCAGTTGGTTTCAATTTCAGCAAGGGAAAAGGAGAAAAGGAGAATGTAAAAGTCTGCTCCCAGCTTAGCTAGGAAGTTTAAGGTCATTCTCCTTTTCATCTTCTCTTACTCCCTCCTTTTCTCTTTTGTAGCCCTTTTCTTTCTGTGCATTTTTCTTCTGCTTGGAGAAATAACCTGAATCTGTAAGAAGTAGTAAAGAAGTTTCTAGTACTCATTCTTACCTCTGTCACCCTTGTGCCACAAGCTCTGCCTTCCCCTGTGGTCCTAGACACAGCTTAGTTTGCCTTAGGTGCTCTTCATGCATCCATCCAAAAGACATTGAACCTCTATGACAGTGAGGTAGTATTCTGGATTCTGGACTGTTTCTGTGAATAGCACCGGCACAGATCTTACTTTGTGGAACTTACATCTTGTGGTGGAGGCAGATCCAGGACAATTGATCATTGTTAAATGAGAAAGTAAAGGAGAGCAAGGTGAGGTGAATTGCCCAGCAGCATGGATGTAGAAGGAGGAAGCAATAGGTTAGTCATAAACTTCCCTGAAAAAATGAAGGAGGTGAGGAGTGAGATGGCAAATATCCAGGGATGAAATTTCCACACAGAAGGAAGAGTCAGTGCTAAGCCTGGTGGCAGGTGCCTTCTTGTGAGATCAGAAAATAAGGGAGGCCAGCCAAGCAGGCAAGGGCACAGGGATCAGGGGTGGCTTTTAAGAGGTGGGCTGATTTGCTTTAGGGAAGATCAAAAGGTATTATGTTTGAGAAATGTTTTGATATTGTCTATATAACCTCTCTACTGTGAAAATGTGTTTGACAAATAAACTTCCCCATGGAGAGTCTTCTCTTAATGTCCAGGAAATTTTATTTTGCAAATTTCTTTTTTTTCCATTCACCAATAGAGAGAGGAGCTATAAAGCAGCTAAAGAAACTTATGGTCACATTCTCTCAGAGTTACCAAGATTGAAATATGCTTAAGTTACTGCTAGGTATGCTTGACTAATTCTCTTTAATGTTCAAAGAGACTGCAGAATTCAACAGAAGATGTAGGATTGTTCAGAAAAGGTGACTCAAATAGTTGACTCGACCATTGGCTTACAGAAAAAATGCAGAGATAAGTCTAGAGGTTGATCATAAAGAAGAGGCTAACACCACAATCAAACAGGATGCATTTCAGGGATGCAAATCTGGTTCAATATATGCAAATCGATTAATATAATTCATCACATCAACAACAGCAAGGATAAGAACCACACGATCATCTCAACAGATGCAGAAAAAGCATTTGCCAAGATCCAACACCCCTGTATGATGAAAGCTCTGGAAAAACTATGAATCCATGGGAACATTCCTCCTTATAGTAAAGGCAGTGTATGACAAGCCTACATCCAGCATTATACTTAATGGTGAAAAGTTAAAGCCATTTCCTCTAAATTCAGGAACTAGACAAGGATGTCCACTCTCTCCACTCCTCTTCAATCTAGTATTAGAATGTCTAGCTACAGCAGTAAGGCAAGAGGCAGACATAAAGGGGATCTAAATTGGGAAAGAGGAGGTAAAAGTCTCCTTCTCTGCAGATGACATGTTCTTGTATTTTAAAAACCCCATGGAATCCATTCCCGAGGTACTCAAGCTGATTCGAAACTTTGAAAAAGTAGCAGGGTATAAACTTAACCCTCAGAAATCAATGGCGCTCCTATATGCCAATAACAAGAAAAGCACAGCTGAAATTAGGAAAACAACTCCTATTGTAATAGTCTCAAAATACTTAGGAGTGAACTTAACAAAAGAGGTGAAGACGCTCTGTGACAAAATCTTTAAAAACCTGAGAAAGGAAATTAAAGCAGAACTTAGAAAGTGGCAAAACCTCCCATGTTCCTGGATTGGAAGGATCAACATGGTGAAAATGATAATACTGCCAAAGTCTATCTACAAATTTAGTGTGATACCTACAAATATCCCAACCTCATTCTTCAATGAAATAGAAGAAGCAATCCAAAAATTCATATGGAACGATAAAAGACCCTGAATAGCAAAAACGATCTTTAACAGAAATAACAGTGGTGGAGGAATATCAATATCACATTTCAAACTATACTACAGAGCCATAGTAATCAAAACAGCTTGGTACTGGCACAAGAACAGACCTGAGGACCAATGGAATAGGACTGATGACCCAGAAATGAACCCACAGACTTATAACCACTTAATTTTCAGTAAGGAAGATAAAAAAATAGAATGGAAGAAAGACAGCCACTTCAGTAAAAGGTGCTGGCAAAAATGGTTAATCATCTGTAGAAAACTAAAGCTAGGTCCTTATATATCATCCTGCACCAGAACCAACTCCAAATGGATCAAGACCTTGGAGTCAAAGCAGACACCCTGAAAACATTACAAGAAGGAATAGGAGAAACCCTAGGTCTCCTTGGCACAGGCCAAAAATTTCTTAATAGAGACCCAGAAACACAACAAATGAAAGAAAGGTTGGACAAATGGGATTGCATGAAATTGCAGAGCTTCTGCATGACAAAGGAAATAGCTAGCAAGATCAATAGAAAGCCCATGGTTTGGGAGAAGATCTTAATTAGCCATACAATGGACAAGGGTCTCATATCTAAAATATACTTGGAACTCAAAAAATTAAATCCCCCAACAACAAATCCGCAAAGAAACAACTGCCCAATAAATAAGTGGGCTAAAGACTTAAAGAGAAACTTCTCTGAAGAGGAAATAAGAATGGCCAATAGACACATGAAGAAATGCTCAACCACTCTAGCCATAAAAGAAATGCAAATCAAAACAACATTGAGATTCCATCTCACCCCAGTTAGAATGGCTAGAATCAAGAACTCTAATAACAATAGATGCTGGAGGGGATGTGGACAGAAGGGAACCTTAATGCATTGTTGGTGGGAATGTAAACTTGTTCAACCACTTTGGAAAGTAGTATGGAGTTTGGGAGGCTGCAATGCTTGGACAGAAATGTACGCATTATTCTGCCCATGTAATTGTAACCCCTCTGTACAGTATGTTCTCAAATAAAATTAAATTAAATTAAAAAAAAAAGACTGCACATAGATCTCCCCTATGACCCAGAAATCCACTTTTGGGCATTAACCCAAATGATCAGAAACAAGAACATACTAAATCTACACCAGCACTACTATGTTTATTACAGCATTATTTACCATAGCTAAGATATGCACAACCCAGATACCCCTCAGTAGATGATGAATGGATCAAGAAAATGTGACTATATATATTGAAATTCTACACCTCCATCAGAAAGAATGACATCACCCCATTTGTTAGGAAATGGAAAGACTTGGAAAAAAATTATAATAAGTGAAGTAAGCCAGACCCAAAGAAACAGAGGTCCCATTGTTTTCCTTATTTGCAATAACTAGTATATGTCTGGGATAAGTAGAAAAGGTCAAAAGCTATATACATATTACCAGATAAGATGATGTTAAGCGAAATGAACCCCAAGATAGGGACACGAGTTGATTTTTTTCTCTTTTTCTAATGTATTTATAAGGTACCGTATGATTTTTTTTTGTTGCTTTGTGTGTCCCTTCCCTACTGTATAACCCCTGTTTTCACTATGCTTAATGCTGGTATAATTTTGGAATGAGAATGGAAAAAACAAAATGTTTAAATAGGGATATAGGTTGACCTATTGCAACAATGAAATGTAAAAGACACTATGTTGAAAAACAATTTCAGCAGGGGGGTTGTGGAGTGGGGGATGGAGTGCGTGAGTGTAGTTGTGGAAGTGGAAGGGAAGGGATAGTAGGGGAAAAACAAAGGAGGAGGCAACAATTCTTGATAAGAAACATACTCATTACCTTGCTCACATAACTGTAACCCCTCTGTACAGTATTTTCACAATAAAAACTTACTAAAAATAAAAAAGAACTGCTTTTGCAGAACTCTGCCAGGTGTACCAATAAATCATCATTCCTCAGTTGACTGGGGACTGGTGATAAACTGACCCTGTGCTCTTCTTCTTGTGATTCTCTCTTCTATTCATCATTCTTTTCTCTCTTTTCCTCTCCTGAAGTAGCACATGCCATTCTATGCCTCATCTTTTGATTTCTGTCCTTATAAAATGATAAGCATTGAATTCTGCTACACCCCTATGGGTAGTATAAACCCTGGATGTAGCTCATAAATTTGTAGTGGAGACAGACAAACCAACCAATTACACCAATGCAATGTGATGTTTTTGTTTATTCTTGCCAAATTCTGATGATATCTGTATATTAAATCTTTTTCAGATATTTAGTTGATTCTGGAATGGGTCTATTGGATTAGTAGGATATGGACCTTGCAGTTCTGAATGGTACACACAGGTCTATTAGGGTAGTCACAGGCCTATTAGGGTCTTGTTCAATGTGACCCTTACACAGGGAGCTGTGTGCTAACATTCATGGACTAGGAGAGAGAGAGCACTTCACGTGAGAAGCATCATGTGGACAGAAGACTCACAGTACAAGAGTGAAAGTCACCCTGGAGAGATCATGTGCAGGTAAATTACTAGAGAACCATGGAGAAACAAGAAACCACAGCTCAGGGCTGGGAATTTGCTTTCCCAGACCCTATTCTGTGATTAATAAGTGTATCAAAGCAATTCTCACACAAGTAAATGAAATCTTTGCACAAAATTTCCAGCTAGAAGAAAACCACAAATAACATCAAACCAAATGTGCACAAAAATGTCCAGACAAATTGCAAGTCAAAAACTTCTTGATCCAGGTGCCTGGGTTCACATCTATAATCCTAGCTACTTAAGAGACTGAGATCTGGGCATCACAGTTCAAAATCAGCACAATCAGGATAGTTGGTAAGACTCTTATCTCCAATAAACTACTCAGAAAAAGCCAGAAGTGGCACTTTGGCTCAAGTGGTAGAGTGCTAGCCTTGAAGAAAAAGAGCTCGGGAACAATGCTCAGACCCAGAGCTCAAGCCCCATGCCTGCCAAAAAAGAAAAAAGAAAAAATCCCCACAACTGTTCCATTGAACTTCTCATAGAGATGAGACATTGGAACAATGAAATACTCTGAGATTTAAACAAAGGCATGCACTTTCAAGGAGAAATGGGGATTGAACACCTACTTACCAAGTGCGAGACCTGCCAGATAACATTATGAAGAATTGCATCAAAGACTTGTAAATAAATGGGCAAAAGCAGAATGTAGGCAAGCAGGGGAGCAGAGGGAAACATGAAGATCCTGGAGCTTGCACTAAGTCAGGAATTCATAATTGTTTGCTTCCTGCCACTCTGGTGTCAGCAAGTGACAGAGGTCAGTGCCTGCTGATATAGTTGTGACTCCAGGCTTAGATCTTTCTCCAGGAAACTTTTTTTTTGTCGGTCATGGGGCTTGAACTCTGGGCCTGAGTGCAATCCCTCAGCTCTTCAGCTCAAGGTAAGCCCTCTACCACTTGAGCTACAGTGTCACTTCTGGTTTTCTGTTGGTTTATTGGAGATAGGGTTCTCATGGTCTTTACTGCCCGGGCTGGCTTTGAAACGCAATCCTCAGATCTCAGCCTCCTAAATTGCTAGGATTACATGCTGAGCCACCAGCCCCCAGCTTCCAGGAAACTTTTGAGAGTAGAATTCATGTCTAACTCAAAAGTCTTGCCCTTTATAGGCAGATTATTTTACTTGAGCTATGTCTGTAGCCCTTTATGCTTTAGTTAATTTTTAGATATAGTTTTACATTCATGCATAGGCAGGCCTGGACTATGATCCTCCTGTTCATGCATCCTGTATTTATGAACCACCACTTTCAGCAGTTATTGGTTGAGATGACAGTCTTTTAAAATTTTTATTAACATATTTCATTTTAAATATAATTTTATTATCTTTGAGCAGCTGTACAAAGGAGTTAAAATTGAACCTGTTTGTTTATGAGTACTATGCATCTTATCCAGTATTACATTTTATCATTCTTCCTCATCCCTCCCAACATCAACTATCCTTTCAGTTTTCTTAGTTTCATAGACTATGCATTGAATATTATGATTGCATTCTTCCCCTTTCTCTCTTCCTCTCTTCATTCATCTGTCACCTTCCCCTTGGCCTCCCCACACACACTTCATGACCAGATTCCTGGTATTCATTTTATTAGACTTTAAGTTGATATTGGGGTTGGGGAGGAAATCTTACTTTCTGCCTAGGCTGGCCTCAAAATGGCCTAGGCTGTCCTCTACATCTCTGTCTCTTGAAGAGCTAGGATTACAAACATGAACTACAAACATGTGGCCTCTTCTGGATATCTTAGGGGACTAAAGTTCAAAACTACTAGGAGTAGAGCATTGACTTCTGTACCTATCGGCCACTGATACAAGCCAAGTGAACAAAATGAAATCTTAACACTATCTCTCTAAGTCTTTCCATTTCTTAATGAATAGTTCAATGCCATTTTTCTGATGGATTAGCAGAATTCCACTGTGTATACATACCACATTTTCTTGATCCATTTGATCATTGAGGGGCATCTGGGTTGATCCCATATTTTGGCTATAGTAATTAACACAATAAACATGGTTGTGGTGATGGTTTTATTGTATTTTGTTTGTGGTGTATTGCATAAATGCCCAAGAATGGAATTGCTGGGTCACAGGGAAGCTCATGTTTAGCCTTTTATGGAGCCACCATATTTCTTTCCAGAGTGGCTGAACAAGTTTACATTCCTATTGACAGTGTAATAGGTTCCCTTTTGGCCACATCCATGCCATCATTTATTGATTTTCTTCATAATGGCTATTTTAATTGTGGTCAGGTGAAATTGCAGTGTTGTTTTGATTTGCATTTCCTTTATGGCCAGAAATGTTGAACATATTTTTCATATCTCTATTGGCCATATTTACTTCTTCTGAGAAGTTGCTCTTTAAATCCTTAGCACATTTATTACCTAGGTTCTTGTTTCTTGGAGGCTTCAAGTGAAGTAAGCTAGGCCCAGAGAAACACAGGTTGCATGGTTTCCTTCATTAGTGGAAACTAGAATGTACCTATAAATCTAGAATTAAGCACACTGGGTGCCACTCAAATGGTTATAAATGAGCTAACTGATTTGTAATGGACAAGATGTTAAGAGTATGGACTTTGAAAACAAAAGTACATCTAGGAAAACTAGATCCTGATCCTGAAAAATGGAAAGTGGAACTAGTGTCTCATTGGAAACATGATAAAATTTGGGGCAAAAATTATAAAAACTCAATCTTTGTATTCTTCAAGAAGCTCGAGTGGGTGTCTACTTTCTGTGTTCATCTTCCACTTCTGTGCTGGCACAGCCAGCTTTGGGTAGAACTAGGGGAGGGGTGGGTACCCTTTTGGGAACAGCTGAGTGGCTTAGCCCCCTTTCCTACACTTGACTCCTATTTTACCACTCCCCCTTCTTACATTTTACCCTTTCTATTATTATTATTATTTTATCTATGGGAGTCTCCTCAGATCCTTTTTTAGAAGAACAAGTACAAGTAAGTACAGGGGCTAGCAAATATTCCTAAGGTTATTAGATTCCAATTAGTTATACAACCACTTTTTAAAGTGTTTCGAAGGTTAAAATGATTTAATGTGCATACTGACTGACTCACCTCTTTTGTAAGCCACAGTTGGAGTTAATTAAGAACAGGAATACCAGAAATAAATTCAGAGACAGCCTAAAAAATGAGTTAACTGTAATATAACAGAATCTATGGAGAACACAAACAGGATAATTCTTTAGAAGGACTAAGTCAAAGCATAACAAAATGAGTACTAGGAAATGGGTATCTCCAAGAGGATGTGCCAAAAGGAGATGGGTAAAAGAATGAGCTAGGGAAATGAATAGAATGCAGGCAAGAATGCATTGCATATGCCACAGGACTGATCAAAATAGGGGAAGGGGTTGGTGGAAGGGAGTGATGATGTTGAAGGGATAATACAGATCGAGGTGCACTGGAAATAAATTAAATGAGAAAAATCCAATACATAACCTAAAGATTTTAAAAAGTGAGAGAAGAATTGGGATATGGGGGGGGGTGAGAATTTTGAAGAGGGTGACACTGATCAAGAGGCACTGTATTCATAAAATGCTCTGTTGAATGGCAACTCCTTTGTACGCTACCTAAAGAAATTAAAAGCATATTTTTTAAAGGTCTTAAGCAGGGGTCTGGTGGGAATGGTGGCCAGACTGAGAAACCCAGAAATTCACCTAGCACAGTGCCTGGCCAAAACAGAAGCTTAATCAGAATGACAGAGAACATCTCACATCTCCACATCCCAACAAATTGAACAAGCATTGAACAGGTAATAGTGTAGAATAGTGAATTACAGCAGAAAGATATGAGCATGGAGAAAGGCTACCTCTGAAAAATTCATGCAAAGAAAAGACCTAAAAATGAGGATATGAGGAAGGGAAGGGATAGTACAAGAAAAACAAAGGAGGGGGTAAGAATGTTTAACAAAGCCAGGCGCCTGTGGCTCATGCCTATAATCCTAGCTACTGAAGAGACTGAGATCTGAGGATCATGGTTCAAAGCCAGCCCGGGCAAGAAAGTCTGTGAAACTCTTATCTCCAATAAACCACAAAAAACTGGAAATGATGCTGTGGCTCAAGTGGTAGAGTGCTTGTCTTGAGCTGAAGAGTGTAGTGACAGTGCCCAAGCCCAGAGTTCAAGCCCCACAACAGACAAAAAAAAAAAAAAAGAATGCTCAACAAGAAATGTACTCATTACCCTGTTCATGTAAATGTAACCCCTCTATACAGCATCTTTACAATAAAATAAAATTTAAATAAATCAGGATATGAAAGTATTAATAAAGCCCCTCAGGCAGACAGAGCAGGCCCCATCCTAAACATGAGGTAATACTCTAAGAATCTCAAGATCATAGGGCACTGAGAGTATCCATGGCACCAACAAACCTGAAGCTAGGAATAAATCAAAACACCACATTAAAGGCTTAACAGAAGAAAAAAAGAATATTCATTTTCAGGCAGAAACAAGTATTTGCCTTCACTCCTATTATATACTTTGAAATAAAATTTTGAATTATATAAAGGAGTAAAAATAAAATTTCAAGAAACAATGAAACCAAACAAACCAGACTTTCAGTTATTCTTGGTAAGGAATATATTCATGAAGACTAATAAAAATATATAAAAGATGTGAAGAATACACACAATCAAATGAAGAGAAGAAAGAGAAAGACAGAGAAGAGAGATAGGAAGCACAAGAAAACTCAAATGACAGGCTAGTGTTAAAATCTATACTAACAGAGATAACTAGCTGTGTCTGGGTCATCGGGAGGCTTTACTATCTGAGAAGGTAATTAGTGAGGTTGAAAATAAAGCAATAAGAATAACCCCAATTGAGAATGAAGAGGTAAAACTTCAGCACCAAATGGGCTGGGAAGGTGGCTCAGTGGTAGAGCGCTTGCCTTGCATGCATGAGGCCCTGGGTTTGATTCCTCAGCACCACTTAAGCAGAAAAAAAAGCCTGAAATGGTACTGTGGATCAAGTGGTAGAGTGCTAGGCTTGAGCTGAAGAGATGAGGGACAGAGCCCAAGACCAGAGTTCAGGCCCCATGACTGGACCCCCCCCCCCAAAAAAAAACAAAAACATTCAGCACCAAAGGAGTCTGGAACAATATTAAAGTGTCTAATATGTGTTATTGGAATCCCAGAGTTCAAAGAGATGGGTAGGAAAAACAATATATTTACCATCTTCTGAACCAATAATTTATCAAACCACAAATTCAAAGAACACCAAAAACAAATGCCAAAAAACCAACAAATTAAAACCAAACCTAGGGATAAAGACAATAGGAAATCTTGAAGCTAGTCAGAGAAAACCACATTACCTATGGATGTTTGAAGAGAAAAATTACACTAGGCTACTCGTCAGACTATGCAAGCCAGAAGATGATGAAGAGACCTTTGTAAAATACTATGAATAAAAACACATTGAGACAAAATCTTTCTGCCTTCCTATTCCCCTCCATAATCACCAGGAAATCTCTGGAGTTTTAGAAGTCCTTCTGAACTAATCTGAAGAAAAAGTTTGTCTTTACAAAACATATCTCTGAGATCTGAAGATCTTGGCTCTAAGCCAGTCCAAGAAGAAAAGTCCACGAGACTCTTACCTCCAATTAACCAACAAAAATCAGTAAGTAGAAATGTGTCTCAAGTGGTAGAGTGCTAGCTTTGAGCATAAAAGCTAAGCAGGATCATGAAGCTTTGCCCAATACTGGCAGAAAAAAATATGGAAAATAAACATACACACAAACCTACCAAGAATGTTAAGGATGTTCTATCACTAATAGCTGTGCCAAAAATGGATGTAGGATATATCTGAGTTAATGCTGTCAATATTTAAAATAGCATCCATGACAGCAGGATTTTGTGCCCTTTAAAAGTTTACAAGGTTCTGGATTTACAAAGCATTTAACAAAGTTAGCCTCCTGCAGAGTCCCGGAATAACTAAGGAGCAGTTTCATCTCCACAGGCTGCAGAATATGGTTTCCTTAAGAACAAACCATGTGTGGAGAGAGAGTGGGGGGGAAACTGGGGGAGGAGGGGGCAGAGGGGGGAAGGCACCAGCTACATACATTACAATTGGATCTTAGGAAGACAAAACAAAGCTGTTCATTAAATGAGAGCTCTTAATAAGCAGCCTTTAAAATATGATTATTTCTCAAAGCAAATGGAAGTCATTTGCTTTGAACTTGTCATACAGACTCTGGAAAGGAGGAGAGGTACCAATAGCATCTGTGTCAAGAAGCACCAGTCTGACCCAACTATGGAACCACCCTTAGGCCCAGTGGGCCTCGCTCATGAATTCACTCAACATACATTAAACACCTAAAGAATGCAGGATGCTGTTCTGACACCTAACAATGAACACACCATGGTCTTTGTTGTCCAGGGTGTTTTACCCAAGTTGTAAGAGAGACAACAAACAAATACATACACCTCAGTAGTTCTACTGTGCATCTTCAGTTACTTATGATTGCAACTGTGCATTGTCAACCGTGGTCTGAAATTATTGAATGAAATATTTCAGAAACAACTCCTAGGTTTTTAAATTGCACATCCTTCTGAAGAACATGAGGAAAACATGCTCCATCCCACTACCTTGCCCACATGGATCACATACCACTAGCCTGCCATCAGCACAGTTCAGTGATCTAGGACCACTCAAAATGAAAAATTCTTCCTTTTAACTCATTGTCATAAAGCCAAAATCAAGCTGGTATAATCCTACCTACTCAGGAATCTGAGATCTGAGGATCATAGTTCAAAGCCAGCCAAGGCAGAAAAATCCATGAGACTTTTTATCTCCAACTAGCTAGCAAAATGCTAGAAGTGGAGAAGTGGCTCAAGTTGTATAGTGCTAGCCTGAGGCAAAAAAAAGTAAGAGCGAGAATCCCTGAGTTCAAACCCCATTACCAACACCCCGCCCCCCCCCCTCAAAGCCAAAAGGGCTATCACTGTATTACATCACACACACACACTTATTGCTATCTCGCAAATCACAATAAAGATGAATACAATATTTTGGGGTTTTTGAATGTTACAACATAATTTTTATTCTGTCTCTTTGGATTCAGCATACATAAAAAAGGTTCTGGAAATAACTCCACATTTGAAAAGCCAATGAAGAGATTACTTATACCGTTCACCCCACAGATGCCTCAGTTTGTACAAAGGTGGACATGAGGAGAGATGGGAAGCAGAGAATTAACAGAGAGAATTAACCCAAACAAGGTGAACACACTAAAAGCAAAAACATCTTAGTCACAGACTGCATCTCTTTTTTTAAATTTTTACTTATTTTTTATTGTGGAAATACTGTACAGAGGGGTTACAATTACATGGGCAAGATAATGAGTACATTTCTTATCAAGCATTGTAGCCTCCTCCTTTGTTTCCCCTTCCCATCCCTTCCCATCCTGTCCCCCCCCTTCCCCACTCAATCCTCCCCCCCCCGACCAAAGTTGTAAAGTTCATTTTCAACATAACGACTTGTACTTCTCACTGATGCAACGGGTCCACCTGTATCCTTATTTAAACAACTTGTTTTTCCCCTTCCCCTCCACAAATTATACCAACATCAAATACAGTGAAAGCAGGGGTTATATTGTGGTGGAGGGACATACAAAGCAACAAAGAAATAATCTTATAAATGCATTAGAAACAATCAAATGAAAGAAAAAAACATTTGAATACATATCTTGGGGTTCATTTCCCTAACATCACCTTATCAGACTGCATCTCTTAAAGAAAAAAAAATCTTGAATTGAATGTAGTATTTAAGAAAATCCTAGCTATTCAGAAAGCTGAGATCTGAGGATTGTGGTTCAAACCAGCCCAGGTAAGAAAGTCCGTGGAAACCAGGTGCCCGTGGCTCATGCCTGCAATCCTAGCTACTCAGGAGGCTGAGACCTGAGGATCACGGTTCAAAGCCAGCCCCAGCAGGAAAGTCCATGAGACTCTTATCTCCAATAAACAACTACAAAACAGGAAGTGGCACTGTGGCTTAAGCGGTAGAGCACTCACCTTGAGCTAAAGAGCACAAAGACAGGGCCCAAGCCCAGAGTTCAAGTTCCATGATTGACAAAAAAAAAAAAAAAAAAAAAGCTGTGGGACTCATCTCCAATTAACCACTAGAAACACTGGAAGTGGTGCTGTGGCTCAAAGTGGTAGAGCACTAGCCTTGAGTGAAAAAGCTCAGGGACAGCACCCAGCTCTGAGTTCAAGCCCCAAGAATGCCAAAAAACAAACACAAACACACACATACTGAGAACATTCACAGGGCTTCTGTACAGTATGTTGTATATATTGTTATATTGTGTGATCTATAAAGTATATTGTTATGATTATCTCATTTTATTACTAGTGATTGCAGTTATAATATGTGAGATGGCTCTGTCACAGTAACAAATTATCTGAAATAAGGTATGAGGAAATAAAAAGGTTTATTTTGGTTCACCATTTTAGAGATGTTAGTCCATGTTAGCTTCATTGTGTTGGACCAGCTGTTAAGATGGTACATGATGACATGAATCTGTGGGAGAAAAATAGTTCACCTAATTTTAGTTAGGAAGAAAAGAAAGAAAGAGGAGAGAGAGATGAGAGAAAGAAAGAAAAATAGATGGGGAGAAGGGTCTCCGTATCTTCTTGCAGGCACAGTCACTGCTAATGACAGGAAGACCTCACATTCAGTCCACCTCTTAACATTTCCATCTCATTCCATTATGCCAAATTCAAGCCAAGCCATAAATGTGGACCTTTAAGAGGTATTCCAGATCTAAATGGCAGCACTCTCCTACTCTGTTGAAACTATAAATTAAATCGTGCCATACATATGCATATATAGAAAGAAGTACAGCCATTTGTCACCTGATGACTTGTTTATATTCTGAGAAATGTTTATTAGTTGGTTTTGTCATAGTGTGACTGTCAGAAGTTATATTTACACAAAGTAAGAAGACTATAATGCCATCAGAAATTCTATCTTATGAGATCACCACCAAGTAGGCAACTCATTATTGGATGAAGTACCTCTGTGACACATGCCTGCCTGCAGAGATACAGGTTGGTCCTCCACTGGGGTATAGCATACATCCACTTCAGATAAGGAGAGAGGAGTTCACATGGTGTGGAAAACAGTATGAAGACAAGGCAGGAGGGAATACAGTTCCATAGTATTAAGTTGTAAAATATGTATCTGATGAAGTGGCATTGAGCAGAACTCGATAAAGGTGAGCAGCACCTGGAAGGGTTACTAGAGTCCCAGAGGGAGGTGATGGCCAGCGAAGACCCTGAAACATTAGTGGGCTTAGAACATTCATAAGGCAGTAAAAAGGCTAGAGTGAGGAAGGGGAGAACTGAAGAAGATGTGGTCAAACAATAAGGGGGCAGAGCACACAAATCCTCCCAGCAGAGTGTAAGGAAGGCTCAAGTCATGCAAAGTATATTATTGGACTTAAGTTCCATACCAGTGACAGAACATGTTTGGAAAATAAACATTTCTAAATAAGCATTTCTAAATAACCTATAAATTGAAGATGAAATCTACAGGAAGATCAATAGTACTGCTTTTTAACTTTAATGAGAATGATAACATGATACATTGGAATTTCAAGTCAGAACTAGAGCATCCCTAAGGAAGGAACACTAAATATTTATGTGAAAAAAGCATCAAATCAATCAGCTTAGCTCCTGTCTTAAGAAACTTCATAAAACTAAACTAAGTAGAAGAGTAAAAGAAGTAGCTGGGTGCTGATGACTCATACCTGTAATTCTAGCTACACAGGCTGAGCTCTGCAGATCAAGGTGCCAGCCTGGCCAGGAAAGGCCATGAGACTCTTATCTCGAATTAACCACAAGAAAAACAGGAAATGGAACTGTGGTTCAAAGTGGTTGAGCACTAACCTTGAGCAAAATTGCTCAGAGAGTGTCCAGGTCCTGAGTTCAAGCCCTACAACTGACCAAAAGCAACAACAACTACAACAACAAAAACAAGTCTCTTGAAATTTTCTGCAATGGATGGCTTTGAATCCTCTCAGATTTCAGCCTCCTGAGTAGCTAAGATTACAAACCTGTATGCTAGCCTCAAACAAGGTTTTGTTTTCATGAACTTGAAATTACCATGCAACCATTTCCACCCAGGCAAGAAGAGGAGCAAGTTCCCTGATGGCCCAGAAGAAGGAATTTGATAAAAATTCAGTCTCTCATTTTGCCTAAGATTAGTGCAGGCATGGTCCCTTGTTTGCATAATATTGCTCCACACACCCTGGCCACACCCTGGCAACAGCTTTCTGTGCTGCCTCTATGTGCTGCAACATTAGGCCCAATGAAAGGCTTTTCTCCAGTGGTCTTGTCTACTTTGGATTATCATTAGTAAAGCAAGCTAAACTGGAAACACAAAGTGAAAAGAGGATGGTAAAAGGGACAGCTGGACACCAAAGACCAGAGAGGTGTAAAACTAAGTACTGTCTGGGGCTGGAGATCATAACACCCAAGAACTATAAAACTGGTCAGTAGAGCACTGAGTGTGCCCCAGCAAACAACATGGGATTGAGAGCTGTAACCCTAGGCACTGTTCACGGTTCTGACATAAGGGACACTACTGGTTCCTAGAGGGCTAAGATCATCCCAGGACCTAAGGCCAGTGTGAAATGAGAACTATAACATTAGAAGCCTCTACCTGGGGTTGTTTTCCACTGCTGCTAGAAACCAGGGATTCCAACAGCTGCCAGATACTGGAACATGATACATCTGTCAGGGCATGGAGCTGTAAGCCTCTGGTCCTTTGGCATGCTGCAATGTCTTGGGACAACAGCACTAGAAGATCTCCTTTTCTACCCATGATCCTTATGTGGGTGATGCAAAAGAAAAGTCAAGTAACACAGGTCCATCACATTACATTTTATAATTTAACTATTGGTGGTTTTTTAATACCCCAATTAAGTTATATCTCAATAAGGCAGATTTTCTTAAATTAAGAGACTGTGTAGAACATAATGACATTTTTTACTTTGTGTTTTTATTATCTTTACTTGTAAAAGAGAATTATATCTCAATAAAGTAGTGTTTTTTTTTTAAATTCAGCAACTATGCAGAATTTGGCAAAATGTTTTTTAAAAGTTCTCTTTAAATAGAATGGAAGAAAGACGGCCCCTTCAGTAAGTGGTGCTGGTGGCAAAACTGGCTAATCACTTGTTAAAAACTAAAGCTAGATCCTTACATATCACCCTGCACCAGAATCCACTCCAAATGGATCAAATACCTCGAAGTCAAAGCAGACACTCTGAAAACATTACAGGACAGAATAGGAGAAACCCTAGGTCTCCTTGGCTCAGGCCGAAATTTTCTTAATAGAGACCCAGAAACACAACAAATGAAAGAAAGGTTGGACAAATGGGATTGCATGAAATTGCAGAGCTTCTGCATGACAAAGGAAATAGCTAGCAAGATCAATAGAAAGCCCATGGTTTGGGAGAAGATCTTCATTAGCCATACAATGGACAAGGGTCTCATATCTAAAATATACTTGGAACTCAAAAAATTAAATCCCTCAACAATAAATCCTCAAAGAAACAACTGCCCAATAAATAAGTGGACTAAAGACTTAAAGAGAAACTTCTCTGAGGAAGAAAGAAGGTTGGCCAATAGACACATGAAGAAATGCTCAACCTTCCTAGCCATAAAAGAAATGCAAATCAAAACAACATTGAGATACCACCTCACCCCAGTTAGAATTGCTATAATCAAGATCTTTAATAACAACAGATGCTGGAGGGGATGTGGACAGAAGGAAACTTTACAGCATTGTTGGTGGGAGTGTAAACTTGTTCAACCACTTTGGAAAGTAGTATGGAGTTTCCTCAAAAGACTGCACATAGATCTCCCCTATGACCCAGCAATCTCACTTTTGGGCATATACCCAAATGATCACAAACAAGACCATACTAAAGCTATCAGCACAACTATGTTTATTGCAGTATTATTTACCATAGCTAAGATATGGAACTAACTCAAATACCCCTCAGTAGATGAATGTATCAAGAAAATGTGGTATATATACACAATGGAATTCTATACCTCCATCAGAAAGAATGACATTGCCCCATTTGTTAGGAAATGGAAAGACTTGGAAAAATTATATGAAGTGAAGTAAGCCAGGCCCAAAGAAACATAGGTCCCATTGTTTCTCTTATTTGCAATAAGTAGTATATGTCTGAGACAAGCAGAAAAGGTCAGATAAGTTGATGTTAGGTGAAATGAACCCCAAGATAAGGACTCAAATGGTTTTTCTTTCTTGCTATTGTTTCCTAAAATATTGATAACATGATTTCTTTGTTGCTTTGTATGTCCCTCCCCCATGGTATAACCCCTATTTTCAATGTATTTGATGTTGGTAAAATTTGTGGAGGAGAAGGGAAAAAAGAAATTGTTTAAGTAGGGATACAGGTGGACCCAATGCAACAATGAGATGTACAAGACCTTATGTTGAAAAAGGAACTTTACAACTTGGCCAGGGGGCAGGTAGGGTAGGGGAGAGATGGGAGGGTAGAGATGGTAAGGGAAAACAAAGGAGGAGGCAACAATTCTTTTTTTTTTTTAATTTATTTTATTTTATTTGTGAACATACTGTACAGAGGGGTTACAATTACATGGACAGGATAATGCGTACATTTCTTACCAAGCATTGCAGCCTCCTCCTTTGTTTATCCTTCACATCCCTTCCCAGCCTCTCCCCTCCCCCCCAGTTCCAGTCCTTCCCCACCCTCACCCCCACACCTGTACCAACATTGTAAAGCTCGTTTTGGACATGACAACTTGTACTTCTCATTGTTGCAACAGGTCCATCTGTATCCTTAAACGACTTGTTTATCCTGATCTCCTCCACAAGTTATACTGACATCAAATATAGTGAAAGCAGGGGTTATACTGTGGGGGAGGGACATACAAAGCAACAAAGAAATAATCTTATAAATGCGTTAGAAACACATGCATGAAAGAAAAAAAACATTAAAATACATATCTAAGGGTTCATTTTCCTAACATCACATTATCTGACCTTTTCCGCTTGACTCATACATATACTAGATATTGCAAATAAGGGAAACCATGGGGCCTATGTTTCTATGGGCCTGGCTTACTTCGCTTAATATAATTTTTTCCAAGTCTTTCCATTTCCTAACAAATGGGGCAATGTCATTCTTTCTGATGGAGGCATAGAATTCCATTGTGTATATATACCACATTTTCTTGACCCATTCATCTACTGAGGGGCATCTGGGTTGGTTCCAGATCTTAGCTATGGTAAATAATGCTGCAATAAACATAGTTGTGCTGGTAGCTTTAGTGTGGTCTTGTTTGTAAATATTTGGGTAAATGCCCAAAAGTGGGATTGCTGGGTCATAGGGGAGTTCTATGTGGAGTCTTTTGAGGAACCTCCATACTGCTTTCCAAAGTGGTTGAACAAGTTTACATTCCCACCAACAATGAAGTAAGGTTCCCTTCTGTCCACATCCCCTCCAGCATCTGTTGTTGTTAGAGTTCTTGATTTTTGCCATTCTAACTGGAGTAAGGTAGTATCTCAATGTTGTTTTGATTTGCATTTCTTTTATGGCTAGGGAGGTTGAGCATTTCTTCATGTGTCTATTGGCCATCCTTCTTTCTTCTTCAGAGAAGTTTCTCTTTAAGTCTTTAGCCCACTTGTTTATTGGGCAGTTGTTTCTTTGAGGATTTGTTGTTGGGGTATTTAAATTTTTGAGTTCCAAGTATATTTTAGATATGAGACCCTTGTCCGTTGTATGGCTAGTAAAGATCTTCTCCCAATCCGTGGGCTTTCTATTGATCTTGCTAGCTATGTCCTTTGCCATGCAGAAGCTCTGCAACTTTATGCAATCCCATTTGTCCAACCTTTCTGTGATTTGTTGTGTTTCTGGGTCTCTATTCAGAAAATTTCGGCCTGAGCCAAGAGGACCTAGGGTTTCTCCTATTCCATCCTGTAATGTTTTCAGAGTGTCTGCTTTGACTTCAAGGTCTTTGATCCATTTGGAGTTGATTCTGGTGCAGGGTGATATATAAGGATCTAGCTTTAGTCTTCTACAAGTAGTTAACCAATTTTGCTAGCACCATTTCCTGAAGAGGCTGTCTTTGTTCCATTCTATTGTTTTAGCTCCCTTATCAAAGATTAGATGGCTATAGGTCTGTAGGTTCATTTCTGGGTTTTCAATTCTATTCCATTGGTCCTGAAGTCTGTTCTTATGCCAATACCAAGCTGTTTTGATTACTATGGCTTTATAGTAGAGTTTGAAATTTGGCAGAGAGGGGACCAAGATGGTGACGGGGCAGTAGGGAAACGCCACAGCTCTCACCAACCAAAAAGAGAGTTCGAGTTCCAACGCTTAATCTCCCCAAGAGACTGACAACAACAAAAAGACAAACAGTCGGAGAAAAACCAGAGGTGGAAAATAACAAAAAAAGAAAGAGAGGAAAAGAAGAATTTCAGAACAGAGAAAAGCGAAGACCCCTCCCCTAACCTTTACTGGCCGCGCTGCAGTGCGCCAAGCCGCAGGCGAGCCGGCCCGGTGGGGGCTGCCGGAGCCCCAGAGACACAGGGGGCCGCTTGCAGAACACCAGCTACCGGTTTGCAGAACAGTGGATCGCCAGGAACAGAGAAACCTACCAGCCGGGAGTCTCCACGAGGATCTCATCCCCACCCCTCACTCTCCACTGGAGCAGAGAGGCTCCATCCCGCCAAAGCCGCCCTGCACCAGCAGCGTGACAAAGGGACCTGTTGGCAGACCACCTACCCGCCTCATCGCGATCGCAATGACCCAGCGGGGGCCGCCCGGGTCCCAGAGGCACAGGGGGCTGCCTGCAGATTACCCGCGCAGAAGTCACATGAGGCACTGGTGTCAGACCCACCGGATCTCTACAAACCGCGAAGAAGCCGCCTGAGCGTGGACACTGTTGACCCGACAGCTTCGACAGAGGCAGAGACAGAAAAGAATCACACAGAGCCACCACCGCCCAACCCAGCCCGCAACCACCCCAACTGAACTCGGATTGCAGCAACAACTGACGACCTACACCACACAGAAACAACCAGCTCCAGGGTGAGTACCCCACAGGGGACAGTGTATCCCTCAAGGGAGACCAGAGCTGAAGGTAATCCCCAGACCCTGACCTAGACTCCCCACCCCAACACCCGGACCACAGGACCCACTAAAACTGGGAACTGTTCGAGAGCTCCACCAGCCCATGGAGCACACTCGGCTGGCCAGGCCAGAGCAAGAGTGCCCCTGGAAGGGAGCTTAAATGCCCAAGCCAGGAACAGCGCCCCTGGGTCAAGACTACCAACAGTAGAAGAAATTTGAACTGTGTCCTCCAGGCTGCATAACCTAGGTGGTATACACATCAGCACAGGCCTAACGAGCGCGCTCCAGGCTGGGGCCGGAACCAGGCCTGGGGATCCGGCGCCTGAACAACACAACCAACTCCTCCCAACTGAAGTAAAAAGCTGAGCATACGCCTCAACAGAGGGGAGAAAACGAGGAAACAACACTCCCCGGGAAGCACGCCTGTGACAACAAAAGACCTGGAGGCTCAGGACAAGAGAAGCCCAAACCCCACCAAAACTCCACCCATATACCCTAGGCTGGGAATTGGGCAACACAGGCTGCCAGCACCTGATAGTAAGCAGGAGCTCAGGCTGATAAGGCGGCTCAGCAATAGAGTGCTAGTCTTGGATGCATGAGGCCCTGGATCTGATTTCTCAGCATCACAAAAGCAAAAAGGGTCAGAAGTGGTGCTGTGGCTCAAATGGTAGGGTGCCAGCCTTGAGCTGAAGAGCTGAGGGACAGCACCCAAACCTAGAGTTCAAGCCCACAACCAGCCCAAAACAAACAAACAAAAACACATCAGGACCCATAGCAGACTCCAGTATTTGGGAGAGTGCATCTAGAGCATCTGATCTTCCCAAGAGCACCGTAGGAGCAAACACAAGCAGTCTAGGCTGCTCAACCCTTCCAAAGGCGGGAATTGCCAGCAATCTACAGCAGAGAGCTGAGAATCCTAAGTAAGTCAGAATAGCAGCTGGAAATAGGCTCCCAACAGAACCCAGAGCAGGCACAGACTCTCTCTACCAATACAGAATCAGCAACCAAGCAAAGACAGACACACCAAAACAAAATTGAAGAGCAGTCTCCTGAACCCCCATGCGAAAATCACAGAGAAAAATCACAAGGTTTACCACCACCCAGGACAGCAAGCTCACATCAAAAGCCAGCAGCCACGCAGGGGAGAGCCCCAGTGGGAGCAAAGCAGGAATGGAAGACAAAGCTACATCCAAGGGTTGCTGGAGGCAATGACTCAAGAAATAAAGCGAGAAATTGATCAGAAATTGAAAGAGCACAAGGATGAACTATCAAAAGAGATACAGGATATCAAACAAAAGTTGGATGCAAAAATAGAAGCTGCACAAACCTCAGTAAGAAATGAGATAAACGCCAAATTAGAGGTAATGCATACCTCACTGAGAGGTGAGATCAGTACTCTGAGAACCAACATTGAATCCATAAAGAGATCCATTTCTTCCATGCAAACCACAATAGAAGCCATGGTCAACAGAGTGAATGAAATGGAAGGTAGAGTGTCAGATACAGAAGACAGAATACACCAACTGGACCAAAAAGTGACAGATATGGAAAAATCACTCAAATTAAACCAAAGGGAAATTCAAGAGCAAGCAGATAATGCCAAGAAATTTAACCTTCGCATAATCGGAGTGGACGAAGGTGAGGAATTCCAGAGCAAGGGAATGCAACACCTATTTAACAAGATAATCAATGAAAATTTTCCCCACCTCAAAAACGACCATCTTAACTACATCACAAAAGCTTATCGAACACCCAACAAGCAAGATCCCAGGAGAAACACTTCTAGACACATTATAGTAAAAATGATAGATCTGAATAATAAGGAAACAATCCTGCATGCAGCAAAAATGAAGAAGGAGCTATACTACAACGGGAAAAAAAATTAGAATCACTGCAGATCTCTCCACACAAACAATGAATGCAAGAAAAGCCTGGGAAAGCACCATACGAGCCCTGAGAGCCAATAACTGCCAACCCAGACTAATATACCCGGCAAAGCTAGCACTCACATTCGATGGAGAACTGAAAACTTTTAATAGCAAAGAAAAACTAAATGAATACAGACACATTAAGCCGGCATTACAAAGAATTCTAAGAGGGGGGGACACATCCTGAAGAAAGCAACAAGGAACTGGGACCTGCCCCAAACAGATGTTACTCAAAGTCTAACTGAGCAAGCACAGGAGGAAAGAAAAGAAGAAAAACTTAGGAAAACGGAATGGCAGGGACAACAATGCATCTCTCTATACTTTCTCTTAATATAAATGGGCTGAATTCACCAATTAAAAGAAAACGAACTGAGGACTGGATCAGAAAACAAGACCCATCCATCTGTTGCCTTCAGGAGACTCACCTCTCAGCCAAACATACAAACAAACTCAGAGTGAAGGGGTGGAAAAGGATCTACCAATCAAATGCCCCCAGTAAGAAAGCAGGTGTAGCTGTCCTGATATCTGACAAAATAAACTTTTCATTAAAATCAGTACAGAAAGACAAGGACGGACACTACATATTAATAAAGGGAGCAATCCAAGAGGAGGATATAACCATCATCAACTTATATGCCCCAAATATTGGTGCACCCAGATATGTTAAACAAATGCTCTCAAACTTACAGAATAAAATAGATCCGAATACGATAATACTAGGAGACTTTAACACACCACTCTCACCAAAGGACAGGTCTACCAACCAGAGGATTGGCAAAGAAGCTACCGAATAAAGTGAGGCCATACTTCAAGCGGAATTAACTGACATCTACCGAGTATTTCACCCTAAAACAACACAGTGCACATTCTTCTCAGCAGCTCATGGAACTTTATCCAAAATAGACCATATCATAGTTCATGCAAGGAACTTAAGCAAATACAAAGGAATCGACATAATCCCCTGTATCCTATCTGACCACAGTGGAATCAAGCTAGCTCTCAATAACAAAGCATACTGCAGAAATTTCCCTAATACATGGAAATTGAATAGCACACTCCTTAACAATGCCTGGGTAACAGAAGAGATCAGAGAAGAAATAAAGCATTTCCTACAACTCAATGAAAATGAAAACACCTCACAAAGAAACTTGTGGGACACAGCAAAAGCAGTCCTGAGGGGCAAATTTATTGCCCTCAGTGCCCACATCAAGAGAATGGAGACAGACCAAGTAAATAATCTCATGTTGCAACTAAAACAGCTAGAAAAACAAGAAAAAATGGGACCTAAAGCTACTAGACGAAGCCAGATAACCAAATTAAGAGCAGAGATTAACCAATTAGAAAATCAGAAAACCATAACCAAAATAAACCAAACAAAAAGCTGGTTCTTTGAAAAAATAAACAAAATTGATGGCCCGTTGGCAAGATTAATTAAAAAAAGAAGAGAGGAAACCCATATTAATAGGATTAGGGATGCCACGGGAAACATCACAACACGTACCCAAGATATCCAAACAATTCTAACAGACTACTTTCAAAAGCTATACTCTCTAAAGGAAGAAAATCTGGCAGAAATGGATGCATTTTTAGAGAAATACAAGTTACCCAAACTGAGCAAAGAAGAAGTTAACCAATTAAATAAGCCAATATCCTATAATGAGATACAGGAAGCTATCAAAAGTCTTCCAACAAAAAAAAGCCCAGGACCAGATGGATTCACAGCAGAATTCTATAAGACCTTTAAACAAGAACTAATACCCATACTCCTCAAGCTCTTCAGAGAAACAGAGAAGGAGGGAGCTATCCCAAACTCATTCTATGAAACCAGTATCACACTCATCCCCAAACCAGGCAAAGACCCAACCAAAAAGGAGAATTACAGGCCAATTTCCTTGATGAACACAGATGCAAAGATCCTTAACAAGATTCTAGCTAACAGAATCCAGAAACACATAAAAAAAATATTACACTATGACCAGGTAGGCTTCATCTCAGAGACACAGGGATGGTTTAACATACGTAAGTCAATAAATGTAATCCAACATATCAACAGAGCCAAGGTCAAGAATCTCATGATTATCGCCACAGATGCAGAAAAGGCCTTTGATAAAATTCAACATTCATTCATGCTAAAAGCTCTGGAGAAAATAGGAATAGAAGGAACATTTCTAAAAACAATAAAAGCCATTTATGACAGACCAATAGCCAATATTATACTTAATGGGGAAAAGCTACAATCAATTCTCCTAAAATCAGGAACAAGGCAAGGATGCCCACTGTCTCCACTCCTCTTCAATATAGTCCTAGAACCCTTAGCCAGGGCAATAAGGCAAGAAAAAGACATTAAAGGGATCCGCATAGGGAAAGAAGAAGTTAAACTATCCCTTTTTGCAGACGACATGATACTATACCTCCACGATCCCAAAAACTCCATCCCCAAACTCTTAGAAATCATAAATCACTTCGGCAAAATAGCAGGGTACAAAATAAACCCACAAAAATCAGTTGCCTTCCTATACACTGGTAATGTACAGGAAGAGAGGGAAATAAAGGGAGCAACTCCATTCACAATAACCTCCCAAAAAATAAAATATTTAGGAATTAACCTAACCAAAGATGTAAAAGAACTATTTAATGAGAACTATAAAAAGTTAAAGAAAGAAATTGCAGAAGACACTAGGAAATGGAAAGACTTCCCATGCTCCTGGATAGGCCGACTTAATATAGTAAAGATGGTAATACTTCCAAAACTAATATACAAATTCAATGCAATTCCTATTAAAACCTCAATGACGTACATCACTGAAATACAGAAAACAGTCCAAAAATTCATATGGAACAACAAAAGACCTAGAATAGCCAAAACAATTCTAGGGGATAAAGACAATATGGGAGGGCTATCCATGCCGTACTTCAAACTCTACTACAGAGCTATAATAACAAAGACAGCATGGTACTGGCACAAAAACAGACCCAAAGACCAATGGAACAGAATAGAAGATCCAGAAATAAATCCACAGGCCTACAGCCAGCTGATATTCGACAAAGGAGCCAAAGACATACAATGGAAGAGAAACACAGCCTCTTCAACCGCTGGTGCTGGGAAAACTGGGCAGCCACATGCAGAAAACTAAAAGTGGACCCCAGCCTATCACCATGCACCAACATCAACTCAAAATGGATTAAAGACCTTAACATTAAACCTGAATCTCTGAAACTACTGCAGGACAGAGTAGGAGAGACACTTGAACTAATAGGCACAGGAAGGAACTTCCTGAACAGAGTCCCAGGGTCACAACAAGTTGGAGAGAGGCTTGACAAATGGGACTACCTTAAAATAAAAAGCTTCTGCACAGCTAAATCTATCGCAACTAAGCTAGAAAGACAACCAACTAATTGGGAAAAAAAATTTACCAGCAATATATCAGACAAGGGGTTAACATCCTGTATATACAGGGAACTCAAGAAACTAATCCCTCCCAAACCTAACAAACCAATTACTAAATGGGCAAGGGAACTAAAGAGGGACTTCTCAAATGAAGAAATAAAAATGGCAAAGAAACACATGAGGAAATGTTCATCATCCCTGGTAGTGAAGGAAATGCAAATAAAGACAACCCTGAGATACCACCTTACCCCAGTCAGAATGTCCCACATCCACAAATCAGCCAACGACAAATGCTGGAGGGGATGTGGAGAAAGAGGAACCCTATTACACTGCTGGTGGGAATGTACACTTATACAACCACTTTGGAAAACAGTCTGGAGGGTCTTTATGACCCAGTCATACCACTTCTAGGCATCTACCCTGAACAACAGGAACCAATATACAAGGACACGTGCACCTCCATGTTTATTGCAGCACTGTTCGCAATAGCTAGGATATGGAAACAACCTAGATGCCCCACCACAGATGAATGGATCCAAAAATTGTGGTATCTATACACAATGGAATATTATGCAGCCATTAGAAATGACAAAATAATGGCATTTGCAGGGAAATGGATGGAGCTAGAAGGAATCATGTTGAGCGAAGTAAGCCAAGAATAAAGAGACAAACGGTACATGGTCTCCCTGATAAGTGGATGCTAAATCCAAAATGTTAGGTGATATGACAAAACTAACAGGACTTAAGAAACGAACTCCCACTCATCTGGTCAAACCACTACTAAATATCCCCATGCTGCTGATCACATATATGGTATATAACATGTGAACAGCGTTATATATTACAGACTGTGATAGACAATTGGCTCCAGGAAAGTTAGAATGAACTTGTGAGTTTAAATGAGCATCATTATTCCACAATACTGTGAATTTCCGGAAATTATGTAATCACTTAATCACAATCAAAAAAAAAAAAAAAAGAACCTCGGGGAAGGGAGGGAGGGAGGGAATGGTAGGGGGAAAACAATAGAGGGGGTAACAATGTTCAAGAGGAAGTGTACTCATTACCTCACTCATGTAACTGTAACCCTCTGTATAGTATCTTTACAAAAAAAAAAAAAAGTTGAAATACAACAACAACAACAAAAAAGATATTTGGTATTGATATTCCTCCAGCAGTGTTCTTTCTGTTGAGGAGCGTTTTTGCTATTCGGGGTCTTTTATTGTTCCATATGAATTTTTGGATTGCCTCTTCTATTTGCTTGAAGGATGAGCTTGGAATTTTGATAGGTATGGCACTGAATTTGTAGATAGCCTTGGGAAGTATTGCCATTTTCACGATGTTAATCTTTCCAATCCAGGAGCATGGGAGGTTTTGCCATTTTTTAAGTTGTGTGTTGATTTCCTTTTTCAAGATTTTATTTTTTTTTTAATTTAATTTAATTTTATTTGTGAACATACTGTACAGAGGAGTTACAGTTACATGGGCAGGATAATGCGTACATTTCTTACCAAGCATTGCAGCCTCCTCCTTTGTTTATCCTTCACATCCCTTCCCAGCCTCCCCCCTCCCCCCCTAATCCCAATCCTTATCCTTCCGCCCCCCCCCCCACCCCGCCCCGCACCAACGTTGTAAAGCTCGTTTTGGACATGACAACTTGTACTTCTCATTGTTGCAACAGGTCCACCTGTATCCTTAAACAACTGGTTTTTCCCCATCTCCTCCACAAGTTATACTGACATCAAATATAGTGAAAGCAGGGGTTATACTGTGGAGGAGGGACATACAAAGCAACAAAGAGATAATCTTATAAATGTGTTAGAAACACATGCATGAAAGAAAAAAAAACATTAAAATACACATCTAAGGGTTCATTTTCCTGACATCACATTATCTGACCTTTTCCGCTTGACTCATACATATACTAGATATTACAAATAAGGGAAACCATGGGACCTACGTTTCTTTGGGCCTGGCTTACTTCACTTAATATAATTTTTTCCAAGCCTTTCCATTTCCTAACAAATGGGGCAATGTCATTCTTTCTGATGGAGGCATAGAATTCCATTGTGTATATATACCACATTTTCTTGATCCATTCATCTACTGAGGGGCATCTGGGATGGTTCCATATCTTAGCTATGGTAAATAATGCTGCAATAAACATAAGTTGTGCTGGTAGCTTTAGTGTGGTCTTGTTTGTAAACCTTAGGGTAAATGCCCAAAAGTGGGATTGCTGGGTCATAGGGGAGCTCTATGTGGAGTCTTTTGAGGAACCTCCATACTGCTTTCCAAAGTGGTTGAACAAGTTTACATTCCCACCAACAATGAAGTAAGGTTCCTTTCTGTCCACATCCCCTCCAGCATCTGTTGTTGTTAGAGTTCTTGATTTTTGCTGTTCTTACTGGAGTGAGGTGATATCTCAATGTTGTTTTGATTTGCATTTCTTTTATGGCTAGGGATGTTGAACATTTCTTCATGTGTCTCTTGGCCATCCTTCTTTCTTCTTCAGAGAAGTTTCTCTTTAAGTCTTTCGCCCACTTACTTATTGGGCAGTTGTTTCTTTGAGGATTTGTTGTTGGGTGGTTTAATTTTTTGAGTTCCAAGTATATTTTAGATATGAGACCCTTGTCCGTTGTATGGCTAGTAAAGATCTTCTCCCAGTCCGTGGGCTTTCTATTGATCTTGCTAGCTATGTCATTTGCCCTGCAGAAGCTCTGCAACCTTATACAATCCCATTTGTCCAACCTTTCTTTGATTTGTTGTGTTTCCGGGTCTCTATTCAGAAAATTTCGGCTTGAGCCAAGGAGACCCAGGGTTTCTCCTATTCCATCCTGTAATGTTTTCAGAGTGTCTGCTTTGAGTTCAAGGTCTTTGATCCATTTGGAGTTGATTCTGGTGCAGGGTGATATATAAGGATCTAGGTTTAGTTTTCTACATGTAGTTAACCAGTTTTGCCAGCACCATTTACTGAAGAGGCTCTCTGTCTTCCATTCTATTGTTTTAGCTCCCTTATCGAAGATTAGATGGCTATAGGTCTGTAGGTTCATTTCTGGGTTTTCAATTCTATTCCATTGGTCTTGAGGTCTGTTCTTATGCCAATACCAAGCTGTTTTGATTACTATGGCTTTATAGTAGAGTTTGAAATTTGGTATTGATATTCCTCCAGCAGTGTTCTTTCCGTTGAGGAGAGTTTTTGCTATTCGGGGTCTTTTATTGTTCCATATGAATTTTTGGATTGCCTCTTCTATTTCCTTGAAGAATGAGGGTGGAATTTTGATAGGTATTGCGTTGAATTTGTAGATAGCCTTGGGAAGTATTGCCATTTCCACGATGTTAATCTTTCCAATCCAGGAGCATGGGAGGTTTTGCCATTTTTTAAGTTCTGTGTTGATTTCCTTTTTCAAGATTTTAAAGTTTTCATCATAGAGGTCCTTCACTTCTTTGGTTAATTCCTAGGTATTTTATTTTTTGTGGGGCTATTACAAATGGAGTTGCTTTCCTAATTTCAGCCACACTTTTCTCATTGTTGGCATACAGAAAGGCCATTGATTTTGGGGGGTTAATTTTATACCCTGCTACTTTGCCAAAGTTTTGAATCAGCTTGAGTAATTTGGGAGTGGAGTCTATGGGATTCTTTAAATACAAGATCATGTCGTCTGCAAAGAGGGAGAGTTTTATTTTTTCTTTCCCTATTTGGATCCCCTTTATGTCTGCATCTTGTCTTATTGCTGTAGCTAGGCATTCTAATACTAGATTGAAGAGAAGTGGAGAGAGTGGACATCCTTGTCTTGTTCCTGAGTTAAGAGGAAATGGCTTTAGTTTTTCACCATTAAGTATAATGCTGGCTGTAGGTTTGTCATATACAGCCTTTATTGTATTGAGGAATGTTCCATGGATTCCTAATTTTTCCAAAACCTTCATCATAAAGGGGTGTTGGATCTTGTCGAATGATTTTTCTGCATCTATTGAGATAACCATGTGGTTCTTATTCTTGCTCCTGTTGATGTGATGAATAATATTAATTGATTTGCGTATATTAAACCAGCTTTGCATCCCTGAAATGAATCCTGTTTGATCATGGTGTATAATTTTTTGGATGAATTGTTGAAGTCGGTTGGCCAATATTTTGTTGAGAAGTTTTGCATCAATGTTCATCAAAGAAATGGGTCTATAGTTCTCTTTCTTTGATGAGTCCCTGCCTGGTTTTGGGATGAGGGTTATGATGGCTTCATAGAATGTGTTCGGTAGTGAACTTTCTCTTTCAATTTCATTGAAGAGTTGGAGGAGTATTGGTGTGAGCTCTGCTTTGAAGGCCTTGTAGAATTCCGCTGTAAAACCATCTGGTCCTGGACTTTTCTTAGCTGGGAGGTGTCTTATTGCTGTTTCTATTTCAATGCTTGATATGGGCCTGTTAAGCTGGTTTAACTCATCTTGGTTTAGTTTTAGCATGTCAATATTTGCTAGGAAAAGGTCCATTTCTGTCAAGTTCTCAAACTTATTAGTATAAAGTTTTGAGAAGTATTCCCTTATAATGTTTTGAATCTTGGTTGTTTCCGTGGTGATGTTTCCATTCTTGTCTCTGAGTTTATTTATTTGGGTGTGTTCTCTTCTTTTTCTGATAAGATTTGCTAAGAGTCTGTCAATTTTGTTAATTTTTTCGAAGAACCAACTCTTTGTTTTGTTGATTCTTTCTATAGCTTTTTTGGATTCTAATTCAATTCTGATTTAATTTTAATTATTTCTTTCCATCTACTGGATTGGGGTTTTATCTTGCTGCTCTTTTTCAAGGAAGTTTAGATGTGTCATTAGATTGTTGGTTTCAGATCTCTCCAATTTGTTGATGTAGGCGCTCAGAGCTATAAACTTGATGCAACAATTCTTGATAAAAAATGTATTCATTACCTTGCTCGTATAATTGTATGGTATTTTCACAATGAAAATATTGTTATTATTATTATTATTAATAAAATGAAACAATTAGAAGATAAATTATTTTGAGGCCCTGGGTTCAATTCCTCAGCACAACAACATAAACAGAAAAGGCAGGAAGTAGCACTGTGTCTCAAGTGGTAGAACACTAGCCTTGAGCTGAAGAGCTCAGCGATAGTGCTCTGGCCCAAAGTTCAAGCCCCATGACTGACAAAAAAAGGAAAAAAGCATTTCTTCCTTAGCCACAAACATGAGGGTGCCTCTTAAAGATTTTTATAATTGAAAATTTTTCATCATACATATGAGTGAATGCAATTTCACAAGGAAAGGCTAGAAAGTCAAGAAAAGCTCATTAATCAAATTCAAAATCTAGTTTTTACTTTCTCAATGCAACAGTCTCTCATTTCTCTCATGGGTATCTTCTATTCTAATTTACTTGGGAGTCTACAAGAGGATACAATTCAGTTTCAATTATCTCAAAGAACACCACTCCTGTTACATTACTAAGCTACATTTACATCTGAGGCCTAGTGACCACCTGAAATCATCAAGTTCACTGTGGATGGCTTCTGCCCTTGGGCAATAACTAGATTCCTTCACTGGTCTGAGACACCAAGATGCTTCAAGGGATTTATATAAGCCTGTCCTCTTATTAGACTTGCCAACCCAGAAAAACAACTGTTCTCAATATATGCCTATGCATGAGTGGCTCACACCTCTGATTTCTCTGCAATCTTTTCTTTTCCTCAGAAAGATGAAAAGTAGTTCCAAACTCTCTTCAACTCTTATAGGAAGCATGCCTGTAGCATGAGAGTCTCAGCAGTGAGAAGGATGTCATAACTACACCTGCCTGGACACTGCTGGTTCACCTTCTGAAACTTCTCAACCCTTTCTTCAATGATGCTGGTTGTCTGCTGTCTGTAGAACTGTTTTCCCTCAGCACCAGCCATCCACACAGCTCCTTATTGTCTTCATTGAGCAGGATCCATGAATTGAGTCTGTGTCAATCTCCTCTTTTATTTTTCTTTTAGTTGGTTGTGGGGCTTGAACTTTGAGCCTGGGCACTGTCCCTAAATTCTTCCGTTCAAGGTTAGTGTTCTACCACTTGAGCCACAGTGCCACTTCTGTTTTTTTCTTTTTTTTTTTTTTGTGGTGTGAGGAATCAAACCCAGGGCCCCATGCATCTGAGGCAAGCATTCTACCACTGAGCCACCTTCTGGGCCCCTTCAATCTCCTCTTTGCTGATAGTCACCTGCATAGAAAAATGCAACTGGATATTTAAAATCGCCAACAAAAATTGCCTTTCCCTTCTATTAATGAATTGTGAATTCCCTTCAGTTTTGTCAGCATCTTGAAGGACTTACATCTGTTTCTTCCTCTTAGAAACCGAGGGTTTAGCATCATCAGACATTGTCATAGCTTTGCTCAAGTAACAACTCTAAGTGGCCATTTCACATCTATTACTAGCAGATTACATCAAACATAAACAAGAAAGGCAGAATAAATTAAGCGCCACATAAAATTCATCTGCTCTATGTCCTTTCAGTATTTATTTTTGAATGATGACAACCTGCTAATTCTGACTCAAAACTTTTCTATTTTAAAAAATAAACAAATTCTTACATCAAGACAAATGTCCCAGTTATTTAATTTTAAAAACTAATTCACATCATGCTACAAATCAAATGTTTATAATACAATGCATCAAGAAAATTAAAGGCACATGGGGGGAGGGGCGGGGGGAGGCTGGGAAGGGATGTGAAGGGTAAACAAAGGAGGAGGCTGCAATGCTTGATAAGAAATGTACTCATTATCTTGCCCATGTAATTGTAACCCCTCTGTACAGTATGTTCACAAAAAATTAAAATTAAATAATAAAAAAAAGAAATGTACTCATCTTGCCCATGTAATTGTAACTCCTCTGTACAGTGTTTTCACAATAAATTTAAAACAAATAAAATAAATAAATAAATAAAAGAAAATTAAAGGCACATACACTATGGGGGATTTATACATAGCAAAATAAAAGAAACCCTAAACTATTGCATATCCCACATTCAGTCCCACACATCTAATGGTACAGGATAGCTTTTGGCTGAAAATCATGGTAATGTTACCTCAATCCAGTATACTCCACACAGGCTAACTCTGAAATACCCAATGCTTTATTGCTTGCAAAAAACTACAGCAAGCCGACTTCAGCATGATTCTTCTTATATGGTTAAATGAATTACTCAAATAAATTTGAAAGTAAATAATGCAAGCTGGCCTAGATGACAGGATAAAAGGATTTTGAGGTCTTAAAAATCTTGAGGTACTTCCAGTTAAAAATGGGCCACAGAAGGTCCTTTGCTAAAGTTTTAACATGCACTTCATAAGCAGGAAAGCAAAAGGGATTTTCTTGTTACACATAAAACCTCCACAACTCTTTCAGAGTGAAGCGAAAGTCCCAAATGTAGCACCATCTACCCAGCCTAATGTGTTTAAAAGGCTTCAAAGTCTGTCCCTAGAAAGCCAAGTTTTTGCTTTCTCCTCTCTAACATGTATTTATTTTAGCTTTTAAAACTTGTCTCTCACAGCCCAGAATTCCTCATTAATTTCACAATGGCTCTACAGTCTGCTCTACATTAATTTTGGAGAACTTTCCATGTATTCCAAAAGCTTTCTTTTGTATAAAACCTTAAAATGACATTTTAAAAAGAGATGACAAAATACTTTGTCCTTTTAATTGCATGCCCATTTTTGTGTTTGACAATGGGGCTTGAACTCAGGCTTGGGCACTGTCCCTGAGCTAAAGGCCAGTGATCTACTACTTTCAGCCACAGTGCCACTTCCACTGAAATGTATGTTCTTATAAAATCTTTAAGACTACTTGAAGCCTTTAATTTGCTTCAATTTCATCACTGACATAAACTAATACTCTAACCAGGACTCTCTCCCTGGCTACCCAGTGAGCATTTGAGTATCCTCTGAGTTGAAGCAGCTGATCTGATAGCTTCTAAAAGTTTAAAAATCCCAGCTCTTCTAAGTAAAAACATGATTATATGTGTATGGAGTTAACAATGTAAGAGCCCTCATGCTTAGTGGAACCCAGTAAGACTCCTGCTATTAGGCTCAGATGAGCTGCTACCCAAGCAAGGCCAGAGGAGGCCTCTCACAACAGACAGACAACACTTGTCACCATCTACCCAAACAAGACCTGAGCCTCACAACACCCATCCCTGTCATTCTTCTCCTAATTAAGGTTAATTTCAAATGTTCCTTAAAAGTGTGCAGACTTGCAGCTGTGGAAACCAGGGGATGTTTCTCTTTAGCATGTTGCTGCCTTCTAAAATTACAGAATGTAAAGGAACAGTTGTGGACTATAGGCTCCACTGAAATGTATCTCAAGTTTAAGAAAATTAAAGCTCCTTTCTAACACTGGCATTTGTGGACACTGCAGCCTCCTGTGAACAGATGTGACTGACTTACTCACAGGAGATGTCCTCCCATGTTCTGTGCAAACGTTCTATCAGTTCCTTTGCCAACATCATGTCTTTCTCTGGAATATGTGGCTCGGGCTGGCCTTCATAGTTTGAAGTTCTTTCAAACTCAGTGTCAGTGAACCAATGACTTCTCTAGTTCTTGCTTGTTTAAATACACAAAAAAGAGGTTTTTTTTTTTAAAAAAAAAAAAACCTTCAATACAAGCTGCTGCTTTCCCCACACCTAAGCTAATCCTTTGATTAAAATCAATGGGAGGGGACCAGCCAAGGAGAGGGACCTTAGGAATGATAAAGAGCCCTAGCCTCCTGAAGACCTATCTAGGTGGTTAGCTTCAACCCGAGTTGCTCTCAAAAGAACATTGATTTCTTCTACTCCTTTTGTCATTGTCTCAGGTACATCTCAAATGTTTCTATAACTCACTGTGATTTAACATATAGATCAACACTCCAACTTAGTGGATAGTGAAGTTAAATAATTAATTGGAATTTAATAATCTTATATTTATAAGGCGATACAAAGTGAAACCTCATTTTAAACTGAGAAATGCATTCTTGCTAAAGTAGTTATTGCATAATCATTTCTCTTTTACTGGAATTATTTTTTGGCTTTTTCATTTTTAACTTTTTTGTTGATCCTGGGGCTTGAACTTTGGGCCTGGGCACTGTTCCTGAGACTCTTTGAGCTCAAGGCTAGCTGTCTACCACTTGAGCCACAGGGCCACTTCCACTTATTTTTTAGTAGCTTATTGAAGAGTCTCAAGAACATTTCTGCTCAGGCCAAACCACCATCCTCAATTCTCAAGTTCCTGAGTAGTTAGTATTATGGGCATGAGCCAAGCCACTAGCACCTGCGTTGGGCTAACTTTCTAAATGAAATAATGTAAAAAAAAAATGTCTGTTAGTAATGATCAGCAAAAAATTCCCTCTGACTTTGGAAACATCTTTTGTTGGTTTGTCTATTTTTCTTGCTAGTGGCAATCAAATTCAGAATTTCAGGCAAACTAGACATACTATCACTAGCCATACTTGGGGTTATTTTGTCAACTATATATTTTAATTTTGGGAGCTGATTCTGGGACTTGAACTCTGGGCCTGGGCACTGTCCCTAAGCATTTTTGCTTAAGGTTACAACTACACCACTAGAGCTACAGCTTATTTCCAAATTTTTGGTTGTTAATTAGAGATAAGCCACACAGATTTTTCTCCCTTGAGTCAGCTTTAAACTGAGATTCTTAAATCTCAGCCTCCTGAATGGCTAGAATTATAGCCTTGAGCCACCAGCATCCACATTATGTCTTTTAAAAAATATCCATTAATATCCAAGCAATGCTTGATAAGAAATGTATGCATTAACCTGCCCATGTAATTGTAACCCCTCTGTACAGTGTGTTCACAAAAAATAAAAATAAAAAATAAAAAATCCATTAATAATAATAATAATAATAATAAATGACTATTATTATTACTACGGCTCACACCTGTAATCCTACCTGAGAGGCTGTGATCATGGTTTAAAGACAGCATGGTCAGACAATTCAGAGTTCATTAATTTTTTATGTGCTGGACGTAGGGCTTGAGGACTTCAGTTCAAGGCCTGAGCACTATTTTTGAGCCATAATGCCACTTACAGGTTTTTCTGAGTAGTTCGTAGGACTACTGGACTTTTCTGCCCAGGCTGGCTTTGAACTGCCATCTACATATCCTGGCCTCCTGAGTAGCATTTAATCATAAAAGCCACACTGAAGGTATATACACGCTCAAGTGGTAAATGTTAACCTTGGCTAGAAAAAGTTAAGGGGATTCAAGCCCCAGTATTGGCACATATGCACTCATATGTATGCATGTGGGTACACACACACACACACACACACACACACACACACACACACACACACACAAACACTCCTATACTCAGTAACCCAGGATGAAAACAAAGTAAAAATAAATTATAAGATGGACAATTATTTTAAGTAGCTTCAAAAGTTACTAACATGGCTATTTTGTGGCTTAGGTGGTAGAATGCTTTCCTCCCATACACTAGTTCAATTCACAGTGTTGTTCAAACCAAACCACACCAACAAAAGCACACTAAGAAGCATATCCTACAAAAAATATATAATACTATGTAACAAATGTTAAACATTAAAAAATAACTGAAATACAGCTAAAGGATTGCCATGCCACAATCATGCATGGGAATACTCAATATCTAAAGAATGTATTATTTTCCATCAAATCAATCTATACACTGAATGTAATTTTATGAGGTCTTATCAGAACTTTTTATAGTTTCAGGCAGGATAGATTAGGAAAAATGAGACCTGGAGAATGACATCTAGGAACTCTGATAGAAACAAGACATTTAGAAACATACATGCACTATCTTCTTTGCTTCTAACTCAGGATGCATTCATCATCTTAAGGATAAGCATCTGTTCTATGGCAAAAATATATGAATTCTTTCCTGCAAAAAATACACTAAAAACTGAGTCACAAAATAACCAAGAACTCAGATGGTGTAACACCCAGAGTAAATAAGAGCAAAGATAAACATCTATATATATGGTTCTATGACAGACCTTGCTTTTATTATATAAATGCCCCTGATGTCAAAGGGCTCTGTGCCTCTACCTTTAAGAGCACCCACACTCTCAGTGTTAATCTGTTTTTCTGTTTATCTGCTTATCTGTTTGTTTGCTTGCTAACTCAATAAAGCATTGCCAAGTTTCTTACCATGGTCACTTCTCTGCAAATTTTTATTCTGTGACAAAGGACCCTAAGTCAAGAGTCCCCACTTCTAGAGGGAAACTTCCCCAAACCTCACCTGCACCCAGTGACTGTTGTTCCTCAAAATTAAGAGGTGAGTTGCTGAGTGGTAGAGAGCTTGCCTTAAATGCAAGAGACCCTGGGTTTGTTCCCTACTAATAGAGGAGAGGAGGGATTATGAAAGATCAAAAGAACCAAAGAATATGGAGGAACAATTTTGAGGACACATCATAACTCAAAATGAAGATTTGTTATACTAAAAGCCTAGTAATCAAGACAATCTGGTATTAAAGCTGAAGAAAAAGAATGACACAGAGTAGAGAACTGAGAAACAAGCCTATATAGAATCCTGAGATTTGACATTATTACTACTCAATAAACAGCTATTGGGATAAGCTAGCTATTTATATGAATAAGATACAAAATAGACCTTGACTTAAAGCCTTAGCAAACAATTCCTAAAAACAAAGTGGCAAAGGTAGAAAGCAACACTTAAAAGCTTTAAAAATGAAGGGCTAGGAAGGTGGCTCAGTGGTAGAGCGCTTGCCTTGCATGTCTGAGGCCCTGGGTTCGATTCCTCAGCACCACATAAGCAAAAAGAAAAAAAAATCCAGAAATGGCCCTGTGGCTCAAGTGGTAGAGAGCAAGCCTTAAGCTGAAGAGCTGAGGGACAGCGCCCAGGCCCAGCGTTCAGGCCCCACGACTGGACCCAAAAAAAAAAAAAAGCTTTAAAAATGAAATAATAGTGTATTTTAAGAATGGAAATTTTTCCCAAGGAAATAAATACAAAGGTAGGAAAATATCAATAAGTTTATCTATATTACAGCAACACCTTTTGTTCAGTAAGTGACATCAAGAAAAAATATAAGCATCCTCTCTTAAGGATGAACATTTAAATAGTATGTATTCAACAAAGGAGCATTTCAAATAAGAAGATGACAGATAGGATACATGGTATTGAATAAAATACCTGAGCATGCAATTCACAAAAAAGGCAGATGTGCCAGGGCAAGAAATATGAAAAATATTCTATCAGGAACAATAAAGAGATACCACACTTGTCAGACTAGGGAAAAGTGAAAAAAGACTAGACTATACTAAATGACTAGAGAAGGGTTATTTAAGAATATATGTGGATATGGACACAAACTGTATCATTATCCAAACTGCATATAGAAGAGTAAAAGTTATCAACACCACTGACTCAAATTCATGAAGAAAAATTTCATATATAATATGCAGTATATCACATTTAATATGCATTGTCGTAAGTATTTGTAATGATTTTTAGTACACTGGAAAATTTTTCAAGGAAGAAAAAAGGGGTAAGAAGTCTTAAGGACCCTCATTTGTGAAATAACTTCAAGTTCACCATTACTTACTAGCTCATAATGTTTTCTTTTTGTTTAAGGAAAGTAGCTCAAATTGGCCTCAAGCTCACAATCTTTCTAACTCAGCCTCTAGTGTTGGGATTATTGACATGAACTACCTCTTACTTTGTTTTCATTTGAACCCTGAAGTTACTTAAGTGAAGAAAAAACAAATAGCCATCCCAACAAGTCCTCACCACGGAGCCTGAGGGAGGGAGGGGGTGTATCCCATGAAATCAGTGCATCTGGGAAGGCACCAGCACCTAGGCATACATGGACCATGAAACTGAAGGTCAAAATGAGGAAAATTGGCTAGCACTTGCCACTGGGCCAACACAAATCAAGAAGACAGAGTTCCTCCACATAAACAAGAAGAGGCCCTCAGGCACAAACTCACTATAACAGATGAAGGACTATTTAGGGAGGGTGGCAGATTCCCCAGCTCCAGGACAATAATCCTGCCCTATATAGGCATTACAGGGGTATGGACATGGAGCAGTCTCCAAGCCCTGGGATTCCTTCTCCTGGGTCCAATATAGCCCATGACCAGTATTATCTGGCACCACATATGTGCTCTCTTGTAAACATCTCTATACATGCACACAACTCCTGTCCTGAACCAGCACATGGTCCAACTCAGACCAGGAATCAGGGAGGTTCCAAAATAAAGAAAAACAGTCCAGCTGCACTGCTGCAGGTGACACACTGGCTGGGAATGGTGGGAACATGCCCAGCTAAGGACCCATAGCTCCAGGCAACACATGCCACAGCATGGAAGACATGAAAGACTCTGTCTTTGGCCTTCCTTCCCTTGTGGCTGTGCAATACAAAATGAAGAGCTGAAACTGTGTCCCTCAAACTTGTATACACACAAGCAAAACAAAACACCCACACAACCCACCCAGCAACTGGTTCCCACAAAGGGGCCAACGGGCCCACTTACCTTGAAACTCGGTCATCTAGGATGGCACTGGCACATGGGCCTATCAGGAGGCCCAGATCAGCGAGATGATAGACCATGAGATGACAATCAGGCCACCTGGCATGACCTCACTCTGAAAGGTGAAGAACTGGATGAGGAGGGTGGCAGCATGCCCAGCTCAGGGCTCATAATTCCAGTATATATGCCACAGTTGGAAATGGTGGTAGACATGCTGCAATCTTCAGCGTACCATCTCTTGTGACCTCTAGAGCCCTCCTTTAGTCTAATGTGGCACCACATCCATGCACTGTGTGTACATATGCCCACATCACCTCACCCACAATTTGTTTCCCAGGGGGTGGTGGGAAGGAGCTTTGAAATAGGGATATCTTGAATGACACCAGTCCCTGGGCCCAGAGAACAGAAAGACAAAGTTCCTGAAGGTGAATGAAGGAGGCCTTCAGGCACAAACTCACTGTAGCAGGTAAAGGACTAGTTAGGGAGTGTAGCAGCTTCCCCAACTCCAGACCAATAATCTTGGCTACACAGCCAGGTATGGATGTGGCGCAGTCTCCAAGCCCTGGCGTTCCTTCTCCTGTTCCAATATAGCCTACAAACAGACCTATCTGGCACCACATACTTGCCCTTCTATGAATATGTGCACACAAAAGCATGGGCAGGCTATTTGGAAGCACACAGATGCCTTCATGGGAATTTGTGTGTATACACCCAACCTTTACTTGCAATTCAGTTCCCAAACTGCAAGGACAGGAGAGGAACAGCTTCCCTTGAATTGGGAGCATCTGTGAATAGTACCTGCATCTAGGACAACACAGATCACGAAGGTAGAAGGTTTGCAAGATGAAGAAAACAGGCTACTGGGCATGACCTCCTTGTGGAAGATGAAGCACTGCATGGGGTGGGCAACTGTATCCCCTGCTCAGGGCCCATAATCCCAGTATACAGGCCATAGTTGGGAAGGGTGGTGGACATACTCCAAGCTCCAATGTTCCATCTCTTCTGCCTTCTAGAGCCTACCTTTAGTCCAACTGGCACCACATAAGTGCAATCATGTGTACACATTCCATGAATGGGTTCCCATAGGATGGTGAGGTGGGAGAAATCTTTACCTGGAAATGGGTGTATCTCAGATGGCACTGTCCCTGAGGCTGACATAAATCATAAATAAAAAGTTCCTTTACGTGAACAAGAAGAGGTCTTCAGTATGAAGTCACTGTACCAGGTGAAGGATTAGTTAGGGAGGTGGCAACATACTCAGATCCAAGTAAATAACCCCAGACTACAAAAGCATTACAGGGGTATGGACACAGGACCTGGCCAAATATGCCCACAACCAGGCCTATCTGGCATCATGTATGTGCCCTCTTGTGAAAGTGTGTACTAGCACATAGGCCTACCAGAAGGGACCAGCAAGACAGTAATCCACATGGTGAAGAACAGGCCAACAGGCATGACCTCTAGCAATAGTAAGCACTATTTAGGAAGGGCAGCAGCATCCCAAGTTCCAGGCCTATAGCCCAGGCTCCACAGGACCTGTGCAGGGAAGTTTTACAGTCTCCAACCCCAGCCTTTTTTCACTTGGGTCCAATAAAACCTATGACCAGTCTAATTTAGAAATTAGGTAAGTGCTTTCATGGGAACATGTGTATACACATGCAAAAAATCCCTGGCCCATGATTTATTTTTCACAGGGCAGTAGAGGGAATGGAACCACTTGCCTTGAATTGGAGGCCTCCCAGGGCTACACTGAAATCAGCCAGCTAAGGAAAAAGGACAAGCTATAGCCTCCTTTTTTCTGGGCCCAAGATAGTGTACAACCAGGCCACTCTGGCACCACACTTGTGCTCTCGTGTGAATGTGTATACACACATGCACAACCCATCTCACAACTGGGTTCCCACAGTTCCAACAGGGAGTGGAATCACTTACTGAGAAGAACATAGGCACATATACCTGGACTGACTTGTACCAGGAAGCCAGAGGTCCCAAAGTGAAGAAAAACTGACCACCTTGTATGGCTTCCCTGTAACAGGTTAAGCACTGGTAAGGGAGTGCAGCACCATGTCAAGCTCCAGCCCATAACCCCAAGCAGCACAGGCCATACTCTGCAAGGGAGACATGAAAGACCTACTCTCTAAGCCTTCCTTCCCTTGGGCCGGCATCAGCACCCAAGTGGGAAAATCTGACCACAGGTTCAGGTGTTCCACAAACTTGTGTACACACAAGCACAATGACATACTCAACCCCATACAAATATTCAGTTACCACAGAGGGAGAGTGGTCCTATTTGCCTAGAAACTAGGGCATCTGGAATGGCACTGTCACCTGGGCCTACAGAGAAGGACCTACAATATATTAGTTCATGAGGAAAAGAACAGGGAATTAGGTATGCCCTCTCTGTAGGAGGAAGAGCACTTGTAGAAGGTGGCATAATGCCCACTTCCAATCCCACAACCATGGGCTATACAGGGCACAGTTAAATAGTGACACAGGAAAGCTCCTAGTCAAGGAAGCCCTAAGCCTTCTTTCACTTGGGTCCTATAATATATAGCACACAGCCAGTCCAATCTGACACCATGTACATGCCCTAGTGTGAATGTGTGTACATACATGCACAACCTCTCACCAGTGATTTGGTTCCCCCAGTGTGGCAGGAGAGGTCTAACTTAAAATGAAATGGGGCATGTGGGATGGCATCTGCTGTGACCTGGCACAGAACAGGAATTTAGATTTCCTTTTGGTGAACAAGAGGCTCTTAGTCATGTATTCACTTTAGCAGGTGAAGCACTAGTTAGGAAAGATGTTGGAAGCATCCTCTGCTCCAGACCAATAATCTTGGGATATACAGGCATATGCTGGGTAGGGATGTGGGGCCACTGGGACACCATGTATGTACATTACTTCAAATGTCTGCAAGACCTCTCACACTTCACTCTTTTGGTATAGAGGATGAGTGGAATGAACTTACTTCCAATCACAGGTATCCAGGATGACTACCCCAACTGGGCCCACAGGACCATGAAGAGGTCATGGAGCTGAAGTTGAAGCAGCCTTTGGGTATGACTGCCCTGTTAAGAGGTGAAACACTAGTTGAGAAGGGTGTCAGCATCTGCAGCTCCAGGACCATAACTTTGGACTACACAAGTCATAGCCTGGGAGGCATGAAAAACCATCCCTGGTCTTCCTTCCCTTTGGCTCACAAAAGTACATGAAGAGGCAAACCTAGCCACACTTACCAAATTCCTCACACTAATGGACACACAACCACACCTCAATCAGTCCCCACAAAGTGAGGAACAGGCCCACTTACCTTGATATTTGGGCCTTTGGGATGTACTGGAATCTTTGCCTATAGGAAGGAACCAGCAAAACAACAGTCTGCAAAGTGAAGAACTGACCACCTGGCATGACCTCCCATTTAGCAGGAGAAGCAGTGGTTGGAGAAGGCAGCAGCACTCCAAGCCCACAACCCTGAACGTCATAGGCCATAGCTGGGATAGTCTCCAAGCCCTGGCCTTCCTTCTCTTGGGTCCAACAGAGCACATAGTCAAGCTAATCTAGCACCACCTATGTGTGTTACTGTGATCACCTGTACATATGCATGCATACAACCCCTCACCTATGATTTGGTTCCCTCAGGGTTAAACCAGAAGGACACCAACTTACCTCAAAATGGGGGCATCAATGGATGATACCCACACTTGGGGCCACCCAGACCAGGAAGATGGATGTCTGTGAGGTGAGGAAATACAGACCACCATGCAGGACCTCCCTGTAGCAGGTGAAACACTAAATGTGGATGGCATCAGCATCCTCAGCTCCAAGCCCACAATTCCTGGCTACATAGGCAATAGCCTGGGAAGCACGAAAGACTTCATCCCCAGCCTTCATTCCCTTGGGCCTTCAAATAGCACAGGAAGAGGAGAATTCAGCCATACATATGTGCCTTCCTCAACCTTGTGCATCAACACACTCAATACCACACCTGTGATCAATTTGCATGAAAGGTGAAACAGGACCATTCATCTGGAATCTTGGGCATCTGGGATGGCAGCAGCACCTTTAGCCCTACAGGGAGGGACCAACCAAGGCAATCCACGAGGTGAAGAACAGGCCACCAGGCACCTCTCTGTAACAGGAGAAGCATTGCTTAGGGAGGGCAGCAGCATCCCCAGTTCCAGGGCCATAACCCTAAGCTACATAGGTTATAGCTGGGAAAAAAGGTGAGCACGGAGAGGAGGCAGACTCCATCAACTGGCCTGTCTTCTCTTGAGGCTTCTATAGTGCACCTCCAGCCCGATATGGCATCATGTATGTACATTTGTGTGAATGTGTACACACAAATGCACACAACTCTTCCCCCACTTCCATGGAGGGGTAATGTCTCATTATCTAAAAACATGGGCATCTGGGATGGCAGTGACACCTGGGAAGACATGGACCAAGAAGATGGAATTCCACCAGCTGAAGATGAAGAGGCCCTCGGGCAAGATCTCCTTGTTTCAGTTGGTTGGGGAGAAGGCGGCTCTATCTGAAGCACCAGTCTCAAAACCCAAAATTCCATAGGCCATAGCCCTGAGAAAAGGTGGGGCAGACTCCATCCCTGGCCATCCTTCCCTTGTACCCACTATAGCACATGTCTAGCTCAAGACAGTGGGATGGGGTGTGGGGCCTGGCAGAGAGGGAGGGGGCCTGGCAAGAGGGGCTAGGCCCACTTAACTCAAATCAGGGCTCTACTGGGATGGCTCCATGGGAGGCAGTGGAGAAAATGGAAAAGAGAAAAATGAAAAGTAGGGGACTCATTTACCTGGGGTTATCTGGGGATGGACCTCACATCTGGGCCCACACTGAGCAGGAAGGTGGAGGTCCATGCAGTGAATCGGGAGATCCCTTGGGCTCCATGTAGCTGTGGCTTGCACAGCACCCATTGAGAGGGAGGCAAAGTCCACAGCTCCACCCCACAACCACCAGAAGATACCTAGGAAACTGAGGAGCCCCTCCAGTATCTATGATACATGGGTCCAGGCCTATTTAATCAGAAACGTGAGTTTGTGCCCATGCACCTCCCCTCACCAATGCATGCTGGGATGGACTCAGGTGGGGGGAGGAGGTGCGCATACACAGCAGGGGAGGCAAGTGGTTGGGGTGGGGCAAGTACTGGGGTGGGGAAGCATAAGGAGGGGGAGCACAAGGTGGGGGATTAGAAGACAGGGTGAGGGTGGGACAACATGGAATGGAGTGGGGAAAGCACAGGCTAGGATAGGGATAGGCAGGGTGGTAGGTGGGGGAGGGGGCTGAGGGGGCCTAGTGGGGATGTGGTGGGGTGTAGTAGGGTGGGGATGGGGGGACAAAAAGAGAGGTTGGGCCCTCTTAACCTGAGAGAGGGTTGCTCAGGGTAGCACAGTGGCAGAGGAAAGAGTAGAGAAGAGGGAAATGAAGGGAGGTAAGGAAAGAGGATTCACTTACATTGAATCTGGGTTGTCTACTGCAGCTGGACCCACATGTGATATCCACCTGTGGTGAAGCTTAAGAGGCTCTCAGGAACCAAGACCTTGCAACATGGGCTGCACCTGTTGGGGGAGGGCAGCTATATGCATAGCTCCACCAGTGGATATAGGGAAGTGGAGAACCTCAGATCACAGAGACCATAGCCAGGAAGGAAGGGTGGACCTTGAGCCTCCACCTTCCTTCTTGGCTGACTGCTACAACTAATCTGCCACCTCTTGCACACACATACATCCTCTCACCCTTATATCTTCCCGCAGTGGGAGGGGTGGGGCTGGGTTGGGGTTGAGGTTCAGGCTGGGAAGGGGTATGGGAAGTTTGGCCCACTTACCTTGGAACTTGGTTATCTAGGGTTGACTCTCACAGCTGGGTCCACACATCCCTAAAACAACACATGGGAAGGGGCAGGGAATGCTGTGGCTATGGTCTGGAGATGGAGATGGGGGGAATGGGGTCCAGGTGGGCCAGGTAGCACTGGGAAGGTTATGGCTGGCAGAGGTTATGGGGGCCTGGGAAGATAGGATGGGCCAATTCACTCAAAACAGGGTTTTTCTAGGATGGCTACCACAGGGGGACAGAGAAGATGATGGAGAAGAGAGGCAGGAAGGGAAATAGGAGTGTCTCACATACTATGGATAGGGGTCCTCCAGAGAGATGGCTCCTCAACCAGGGTTCACACTGAACAGGAAAGTAGAGGTCCATGAGGGAACCACAGATCCCTTGGACACTATGTGGCTGTGGCAGGCATAGCACTGGTTGAGAAGGAGGAAGCAAGGTCTGCAGCCCAGCCCCACAACCACCAGGTGACATGGGAATTTTTTTTGGGGGGGGTCTATAAACCATAGCCAGGAGGGGAGCATGGCAAACTCCCAGCCTGGGAGTTCCTTTTCTGCAGCAGCCATCACTTAGTCCAGGCTGATCTAGCACCATGTCGTGTATACCGGGTGGGTGGTCACCTGCACATCCCTTTTTCCATCCATCTCTTCCCTTGGGGTAGGGGGGGGCCTGGGCCAGGCCATGGGGAGAGGGGTGGAGTCCAGTGACTTTGGTATTGGGGCTGGAGATCAGGATTTGGGGGAGGAACAGAAGAGGGCATGGGGCAGAGGAGGGAATCCAGCTAGGAAGGGGTGGGTAGGGCCCTCTTACTTTAAATTGGGGTTGTCCAGCTAGGGCTTCTGAAGCTGGGCCCACAGTTACTCCTAAGGTGGAGGTCCGCCTGCAGTGAAGCCAAAGAGGCCCTCAGGTAGTGTGTCCTGGCAGGAGGTGCTGCCCTGATTTAGGGATTGCAGAAACATTCTCAGCTCCAGCCCCACAACAGCCCGGAGATGTGATGGATCTGAACAATGCTACAAGGCTGAGGCTGGGAGGTAGACAGGACAGACTCTTCATTCCTGTCCTCCTCCAGTTACTGCTTTCCCTGAGTCCATGCCAAGAGCATCACTAAGTGCATGCTTACCTACAGGTGTGTACACTTATATCCCCTCACACAGGCATGCTAGAATGGCCTAGGGTGGGGAGACCAAGTGGGCATGGCTGCCTGGCAGGGTGGTGGGGGTGGGAAGCATGTGATAGGCTTGGGGCAAGAAAGCACATGATGTAGGCAGGGCAGGGAGAGCACATGGTGGGGTGGGGCAGGGGTCAGGTGATGGGGCAGGGCAAGTGGAACACAGGGTAGGGATGGGAAGCACAAGAGGGCAGGGGAAGTCACGTGGTGAGGGCGGGAGAGCAATGGGTGGGGGTGAATGCAGGAAACGTGGGCGGTGGGAAACACAGGATGGTGTAGGGGGAAATGTGGGGCAGGGGTACCTGAAGCAATGGGGCCGCATGGGATGGATGGCAGAGGGGCAGTGGGGGAGGGGAGGCCTTGAAGAGTGGAAATGGGGCCAAGAATAGAGATTGGGCCCACTTAACTGGGAACAAGGACCTTCCGGGATGGCTTTCACAGGGTGGTAGAGGAAAGAATGGACAAGAGGGGAAGGGAGAGGACGGGAGGGGGGACTCACAATGAATCTGGGTCCTCCTGGGATAGCTCCAGCAGCTGGCCCCACTCTAACCTGGTAGGTAGCAGTCCATCCATGGTGAAGCTGGGGCCAGAATGGGGTGAAGGTCAGACCAGGAGGGGGCTGGGGAGTGTGGCCCACTTACCTCAAAACCAAGTTGTCCCCTATATCTGGATACACACATTTCTAACCCAATGCATGTGGGGGGGAGGCTCCGGAGGGCAGGCGAAGTGTGGGTGTGGTCCTGGGGGGCATGGGGAATGAGATGGGGGCAGCCGGGAGGCAGAAGGGTGTATGGGGAGGGGATCGACCAGGCTGTGGTGAGGGAAGGGGATGGGTTGGAGTATGCTGAGCATCAAAAAGAATGGGGCTTCAGTGGGCCCAGAGGCAATAGGGATGAGGAGGCTGGCACGGGATGGGGAGCCTGGGAAGAGGGACTGGGCCCACTTCACTCGAAATCTGCTGTCCAAGGATGGCACCCACAGGGGTCAGACAGAAAAATAGGATAGGAATGAAGGGGAGGGAAGAAAGATCACTTACCTTACCTCCAGGGATGGCTCCAGCAGCAGGGCCCACACTGAGCAGGAAGGTGGAGGTCTACATGGGAAGCTGAAGATCTCTCAGGCACCCTGTGGCTGCAGCAGGCCCAACACCAGCTGAGAAAGGGAGGCAAGGTCCACAGCTCCAGCCCACAACCTCCAGCAGACACTGGGAAATGGAGGAGCCCCAGGCTCCAAGGGACTTAGCCGGGCAGGGAAACATGGCAGACTCTGAGCCTAAGCCTTCCTTTTCTGCGACTGCCCACAGCTCAATCCAGAACAATCTGTGAGTGTTCTGTGTGCGTGGGTGTGAGCACATTTTCCACTCCCACGTATCTGTCCTATGGGAGGGGCAGGGCCAGGTGGTTCCATGAGGGGTGAGGCTGGCAAAGGGGGTGGAGCTGGGAGAGGGGGTGGGCCTTGAAGGGGTAACTGGTCTAGAGAGGGTGTGGGGCCAGGAGGTAAGGCCGAGGAAGGAGTGTGGACTTGAAGCACAGTGTGGATGTGGGGAAGTTTGGGGTTGATGGAGGGATGGGTGTGGGGAAAGCACGGAGTGGGGTGAAGGATGGGCTAGGGGGTCAGGGTGGGCTATTGGGGAATAAGGGGGACCTGGAAAGGTGGATAGGGGGCTGAGAATAAGGGTTGTGTCCACTTAACTAGAAACAGGGCTGTCCATGAATGGCTCTAGCTATGTGCTATGGGCACCTGTGCTCTATATTGTGGAGAAGTAAGCCTATTAGAGTCACCATACCCCACAATTTAGACTAAATATTAGCAACTCCATCTTACTATTCATCTAGCAAGCACAAAAATCTCTTGGGCTTTGAAAAGGTTTACAATGAAGGTGTGTGAGTAGAATGGGGCAAATTTGAGGTAACACATTCATTTATATCACCCAAACTCTAAGGCATCAGTAATGTATAAAATAGACCCAAGTAAGTGGTTCTTTTTTTTCTTTTCCTTTTCTCCCCCCTCCCTTTTCATTCCTTCTTTGTTGTGCCAGTACTGACGCTTGAACAAAGTTTCTAGGTGCTAGAGGGAGTTCCTGCCCAAGAGCCTCTTGGTCTTTACCTCCCAAACCTCCATCTTCCTTGTCTGTGTCAGCCCAAGTGCAGGTAATGTCCCCATTTCAAGGTGAGTGGGTCCCCTCCTGCCTGCTTCCTGTGGGAACCAAAACGTAGGGTAGAGGTTGTGCACCTATGTACACACACTCACATGAATGCACATACATGGTGCCTGATTGGCCTGATCTTATTCTATATTGCACCTGAGGGAAGGAATGCCAGGGCCTGGGGACTGCACTGTCCCTATATGGCTAATGCCTGTGTGTCCCTGGATTAGTGCTGGGGCTGCTGCCACCCTCCCTAAATAGTCCTTCACGTGCTACAGTGTGTTTGTGCCAAGGGCCTCTTCTTGTTCACCTCAAGCAACTTTGTCTTTTTGGTGTGTGTGGGCCCAGGGGTGGGTGCCATCCCAGATACCCCCATTCTGAGGTAAGTTTTTCCTTACTGCCACATGGTAAAAACTGAATCCCAGGTGAGGGGTTGTGCATATTTATATACACATTCACATGAATGCACATACATGGTCCCAGATTGGCCTGGTCATGTGCTATATGGGACCCAAGAGAAGGAAGGGCAAAGCTTGGAGACAGACCTGTCTCTACCTGGCTGTGGCCTGTGTAATGGGAGCGGGGTGGGCCTGGAACTGAGGATGCTGCCCTCCACAACCAATGCTTCTGCTGCTGCTGCAGTAGCAAGGTCATGACCAGTGGCCAGTTCTTCACCTCACTGACTACCATCTTGCTGGCACCTCCCTGTAGGTCCTGACACTGTGCCATACCAGATATCCAAGTTTTAAGGTTAAGTAGACCCATTACCCCATTTATGGGAATCAATCTCAGGCATAGTGGGGTGTGTGTGTGTGTGTGTGTGTGTGTGTGTGTGTGTGTGTGTGTGTGTGCGCGCGCTTGATGAACACATTCATGTGACCAGTTTCCCCTTTTCCTATGCTATTTGGGAGCCCAAGGGAATGAAGGGCAAAGATGGGGTCTTTCATATCTCCATTCCATGCTATGGCCTATGTAGTTTGGGGTTATGCGCCTGGAGCTGTTGATACTGCTACCCTCCTCACCCAGTGTTTCACCTGCCACAGGGAAGTCCTACCAGAGTGCCTTTTTGTCTTCACCTCACAGATTTCCATTTTCATGGACCCAGTGGGCCCAGGTGCAGATACCATCCATGGGTAATCTCTACCCATAGGTGGTTAAGTGGTTTCCTTCCCACACCATCTGTTGGAAACCCAGTTGTTGGAGAGAGGGATTGTGTGTGTGTGTGTGTGTGTATGTGTGTGTGTGTGTGTATACACATGCTCACATGAGGGCATGTATGTGGTGCTGAATTTGCCTGGTCTTGTCCTTTATTGAATCCAGGAGAGGGAAGGCCAGAGCTTGGAGTCTACCACAAGTCTCTACCTGGCTGTGTCCTGAATAGCCTGTGATTATTGGCCTGGAGCACATCATTAATGTGCCAAAATCATATTCCTGATCCCTATCAGCCCAGGTGAAGGTTCCATTCCTAATGCTTCCAATCGAGGTCAGTGTATGCCCACCTACCCCTGGTGGGAACCGCATTGTGCATGAGAGGCTTTACAGTTGAGTGCAAACATTCACAGTAACACACATACATGGTGCCTCAGAGGCCTGGTTGTATACCATATGAGACCCAAGAGAAGGAAGGCTGGGGCTTGGATACTGCCCCATGTCCCTACCCAGCTAATGCCTGTGTATTCCAGAGTTAGTAGACTGGGGCTGGGGATTCTGCTACACTCTTTAACTAATGCTTGCCCTGCTACAGTGAGTTTATGCTGGAGGGCCTCTTGTTCACCTCGAGGAGCTACTGGTTTTCCTAGTCTGTGTCAGCTCAGGGATTGGTGCCAACCCAATGACTTCATTTCAAGGCAAGTTTGTCCCTCCAGACATACTGGGGTAACAGATCATGGGTGAGTTGTTGTGGGCATGTATATGCATGTATGTATAGATGTGGTGCCAGATTAGACTCCAGGTGCACTATAGGGAGGGGATAGAAGAAATTGCAGGCTGGAGCTTAGAGTCTGTCCACCTTACTTCCCAGCTATAGCCTGTGCTTAGACCAAGCTGGCGATGCTGCCGCCCTCCTTAACCAGTGCTTTACCTGCTATAGGTGAAGGTCATGTGCAAGGGCATCATCTTTCTGGTCCATGCTGGCATACGGGCCCATGCAATCCTTGATGACTCCATGTTGAGGTAAGTTTGCCCTCTCCAGTCACTCTGTTTGCACTGAATTGCAGATGTGTGGTTGTGGGTATGGGTACATACCTATACACATATGTGGTACCCAGTTGCATGGGGCATGCACTATCGAGGGCCCAAGACAAGGTAGGCCAGGGCTTGGAATTTATTTGTTCACTTTTTTGGCTATGGCCTGTGTAGCCTGGGACTTTTGGCCTGAATCTGGGCATGCTCCCTCTCTACCCAACCAGTGCTTCACCTGCTACAGGAAGGTCCTTCCCAAAAGCCCCTTTGTCTTCACCTCATAGACTTCCTTCTTCCTGGGTGACGTCAGCCCAGGTACCAGCAGCACATGTCTCCATTTCAAATTGAGTGGGTCCTCTCCTGCCTACTCCCTGTGGGAAACAAAATGCAGGTTAAGGGTTGGGTGCCTGTGGACATACATTCACATGAATGACACCATTTACATGGTGTCATATTCACCTGGTCATGTTCTATGTTAATCCTAAGAGAAGGAAGAGGCTTGAAAGGGAGCTTGAAAGCTGGGTCTTGGAGATTGTCCCATGTACATACCTGGCTAATGCCTGTGTATCACAGGATTATTGGCCTGGAGCTGGCTATGCTGCTGCCTTCTCTAACTAACTAGCTCTTCATCTGCTACAGTGAGTTTGTGCCCAAGGGCCTTTTCTTGTCCACCTCGATGATCTTTGTCTTCCTGATCTGTGTGGGTCCAAGGGCAGGTGGCCATCCCAGATGACAGTTCCATGGTAAGTTTTCTCTTCCTGCCACACTATGGAAACTGAATTGCAGGTCAGAGTTTGTGTGAGTGTATACAGAGATTTACACGAATGCATATACATGGATGTGTGTCAGATTGGCCTAGTCATGTGTGCTATATGGGATTCAAGAAAAGGAAAGCCAAGGCTTGGAGGCTACCCCATCCCTACCTGGACATCACCCATGTAGGACAGGATTGTGGGCCAGCACCTGGGTATGCTGCTGCTCCCCACAATCGGTGCTTCTCCTGCTTGAGGGAGGTTGTGCCCAGTAGCTTATGTCTTGTTCTTCACCTCATGGACTGCCATGTTGATGGTCCCTCCTTGTAGGCACAAGTGCCCATGTCATCCCGAATGTCCAAGTTTTGAGGTAAGTGGGCACACTCTTCCCTCCTGGGAACTGGTTACAGGTATAGGGTTTTGTGTGTGTGTGTGTGTGTGTGTGTGTGTGTGTGTGTGTGTGTGTGTGTGTGTACCCAGGTTTAAGGAACCACATATATGGATGGCCAGTTTTTCCAATTCCTTTGCTAATGTGGTCTCAGGGAAAGGAAGGCCAGGGATGGAGTCTTTTATGCCTCCCTTCTAGACTATGCCCTCTGCAGCCCATGGTTATTCTATAGGAGCTGTGTTTGCTACTGCCCTACCCAACCAGTGCTTTACCTGTTACAGAGAAGTCATGCCTGAGGGCTGCTACATCTTTACCTTATCTTCCCCAACAGAGCTAGCCCATATTCAGGTGCCATCCCAGATGTTCCCAATTAAAGTGATCTTCCCCTGATCACCTGTTAGAACTGAATCATGCATGTGAGGTTGCATGTTTATGGAAACACATTCATACTAATGCACATACATGCTGCTGGTAGAGTGGTCTGGTCATGCACTCCAGTGGACCCAAGAGAAGGAATGGCAAGGCTTGGTGTCTGGCCTGTTTCTCTTTCCAACTATGGCCTGTATAGCTCAGGGTTATGTGCTTAGACCAAGCTAAGGATGCTACCACCCTCCCCAACCAGTGCTTTACTTGTTATAGGCGAAGGTTATGTGCAAAGGCATCATTTTTCTGGTCGATGTCAGCATAGGGGCACCTTCCAACCCTGATGACTCCATGTCAAGGCAAGGTTGGTCTGTCTGTTCACCCTGTTTGAACTGAATTGTGGATGTGTTTTTGGGTGTGTTACATACCTGTGCATGTAAGTGGTGCCTGACTAGACTGGAGATGTGCTATAGAGGGACCAAGAGAAGGCAGGCCAGAGCTTAGAATCCATTTACTTAGATTCCTAGAAATGCCCTGTGTACCTGGAGTTTTGAACCTGCAACTAAGGATGCTACTTGCCTCCATAACCAGTGCCTGCCTCTCCTGCTATGGAGAGATTGTGCCTGGTGGCCTGATCTTCACCTGACAGTCTTGCTGACCCCTGTAGGCCCAGGTGCCCAATCTATCCCAGATGCCCAAGTTTTGTTTTGTTTTTATTGTGAAAATACCATACAGAGGGGTTAAAATTATATGAGCAAGGTAATGAGTACTTTTCTTATCAAGCATTTTTTCCTCCTCCTTTGTTTCCCCTTACCATACCTGTATCCCTATTTAAACAATTTGTTTTTTCCCTTCCCCTCCACAAATTATACCAACATCAAATATAGTAAAAAAAAGGAGTTATACCGTGGGAAAGAAACATACAAAGCAACAAAGAAATCATCTTAAAAATATGTGAGAAACAATAGCAAGACAGAAAAATCATTTGAGTCTTTATCTTGGGGTTCATTTCCCCTAACTCTAACTTATCTGACTGTTTCTGCTTGTCTCAGCATATACTAGTTATTGCAAATAAGGGAAAGAATGGGACCTATGTTTCTTTGGGCCTGGCTTACTTCACTTCATATAATTTTTTCCAAGTCTTTCTATTTCCTTACAAATGGGGCAATGTCATTCTTTCTGATGGAGGTATAGAATTCCATTGTGTATATATACCACATTTTCTTGATCCATTCAACTACTGAGGGGCATCTGGGTTGGTTCCATATTTTAGCTATGGTAAATAGTGCTGCAATAAACATACTTGTGCTGGTAGCTTTAGTATGGTCTTGTTTTATCATTCAGGTAATTGCCTAAAAGTGGGATTGCTGGGTCATAGGGGGGCCTCTATATGGAGTCTTTTGAGGGACCTCCATACTACTTTCCAAAGTGGTTGAACAAGATAACACTCCCATCAACAATGCAGAAGGGTTCTCTTCTGTCCACATCCCCTCCAGCATCTGTTGTTATTAGAGTTCTTGATTTTAGCCATTCTAACTGGGGTGAGGTGGTATCTCAGTGTTGTTTTGATTTGCATTTTTTTGGTTGGTCATGGGGCTTGTACTCTGGGCCTGGGTACTATCCCTGCGCTCTTCAGTTCAAGATGAGCGCTCTACCGCTTGAGCCACAGTGCCACGTGATTTGCCTTTTTTTAATGGCTAGGGTGGTTGAGCATTTCTTCATGTGTCTATTGACCATCCTTCTTTCCACTTCAGAGAAGTTTCTCTGTAAGTCTTTAGCCCACTTATTTATTGGGAAGTTGTTTCTTTGAGGATTTGTTGTTGGGGGATTTAATTTTTTGAGTTCCAGGTATATTTTAGATATGAGACCCTTGTCTGTTGTATGGCTACTGAAGATCTTCTCCCAATCCATGGGCTTTCTATTGATCTTGATAGCTATGTCCTTTGCCATTTAGAAGCTCTGCAGTTTCATGCAATCCCATTTGTCTAACCTTTCTTTGATTTGTTGTGTTTTTGGATCTCTATTAAGAAAATTCTGGCCTATGCCAAGGAAACCAAGGGTTTCTTCTGTTCCATCCTCTAATGTTTTCAGGGTGTCTGCTTTGACTCCAAGGTCTTAGATCCATTTGGAAGCTGATTCTGATGCAGGGTGATAGGTAAGGATCTAGCTTTAGTTTTCTACAAGTTATTAGCCAATTTTGCCAGCACCATTTATTGAAGAGGCTGTCTTTCTTCCATTCTATTTTTTTAGCTCCCTTATCAAAGATTAGATGGCTATAGGTCTTTGGGTTCATTTCTGGGTTTACAATTCTATTCCATTGGTCCTGAGGTCTGTTCTTGTGCCAGTACCACTGTGCTGTTTTGATTACTATGGCTTTGTAGTAGAGTTTAAAATTTGGTATTAATATTCCTCCAGCACTATTCTTTCTGTTAGGATCGTTTTTGTTATTTGGGGTCTTTTATTGTTCCGTATGAATTTTTGGACTGCCCCTTCTATTTCCTTGAAGAATGAGGTTGGAATATTGATTGGTATCGCATTGAATTTGTAAATAGTTTTGGGAAGTATTGCCATTTTCACAATGTTGATCCTTCCAATCGAGGAGCATGGGAGGTTTTTTTCACTTTCGATGTCTGTTTTGATTTCCTTTTGTCAAGTTTTTAAAGTTTTCATCATAGAGTTCCTTCACTACTTTCGTTAACTTAATTCCTAGGTATTTTATTTTTTGTGGGGCTATTATCAATGGAGTTGCTTTCCTGATTTCAACCAAGCTTTTCTCATTGTTGGCACACAGAGAAGCCATTGCTTTTTTTATTTTAAATTTAATTTAATTTTTTTTTGTGAACATACTGTACAGAGGGGTTACAATTACATGGGCAGGATAATGCGTACATTTCTTATCAAGCATTGCAGCCTCCTCCTTTGTTTACCCCTCACATCCCTTACCTACCTCCTCCCTACTCCCCCACCACCCAATCCTTCCCCCTTCCCCCCCCCACACCAATGTTGTAAAGCTCATTTTCGACATGACCTTGTACTTCTCATTGTTGCAACAGGTCCACCTGTATCCTTAAACGACTTGTTTTTCCCCATCTCCTCCACAAGTTATACTGACATCAAATATAGTGAAAGCAGGGGTTATACTGTGGGGAGGGACATACAAATCTACAAAGAGATAATCTTATAAATGCATTAGAAACAAATGCATGAAAGAAAAAAATATTAAAATACATATCTAAGGGTTCATTTTCCTAACATCACATTATCTGACCTTTTCCGCTTGACTCATACATAGAGCAGATATTGCAAATAAGGGAAACCATGGGACCTATGTTTCTTTGGGTCTGGCTTACTTCACTTAATATAATTTTTTCCAAGTTTTTCCATTTCCTAACAAATGGGGCAATGTCATTCTTTCTGATGGAGGCATAGAATTCCATTGTGTATATATACCACATTTTCTTGAATCATTCATCTACTGAGGGGCATCTGGGTTGGTTCCAGATCTTAGCTATGGTAAATAACACTGCAATAAACATAGTTGTGCTGGTAGCTTTAGTGTGGTCTTGTTTGTAATCATTTGGGTAAATGCCCAAAAGTGGGATTGCTGGGACATAGGGGAGTTCTATGTGAAGTCTTTTGAGGAACCTCCATACTGCTTTCCAAAGTGGTTGAACAAGTTTACATTCCCACCAACAATGAAGTAAGGTTCTCTTCTGTCCACATCCTCTCCAGCATCTGTTGTTGTTAGAGTTCTTGATTTTTGCTGTTCTAACTGGAGTGAGGTAGTATCACAATGTTGTTTTGACTTGCATTTCTTTTATGGCTAGGGATGTTGAGCATTTCTTCATGTGTCTATTGGCCATCCTTTCTTCTTCAGAGAAGTTTCTCTTTAAGTATTTAGCCCACTTATTTATTGGGCAGTTGTTTCTTTGAGGATTTGTTGATGGGGGATTTAATTTTTTGAGTTCCAAGTATATTTTAGATATGAGACCCTTGTCCGATGTATGGCTAGTGAAGATCTTCTCCCAATCTGTGGGCTTTCTATTGATCTTGCTAGCTATGTCCTTCGCCATGCAGAAGCTCTGCAACTTCATGCAATCCCATTTGTCCAACCTTTCTTTGATTTGTTGTGTTTTTGGATCTCTATTCAGAAAATGTCGGCCTGAGCCAAGGAGACCTAGGGTTTCTCCTATTCCATCCTGTAATGTTTTCAGAGTGTCTGCTTTGACTTCAAGGGCTTTGATCCATTTGGAGTTGATTCTGGTGCAGGGTGATATATAAGGATCTAGCTTTAGTCTTCTACAAGTAGTTAACCAATTTTGCTAGCACCATTTCCTGAAGAGGCTGTCTTTGTTCCATTCTATTGTTTTAGCTCCCTTATGAAAGATTAGATGGCTATAGGTCTGTAGGTTCATTTCTGGGTTTTCAATTCTATTCCATTGGTCCTGAGGTCTGTTCTTATGCCAATACCAAGCTGTTTTGATTACTATGGCTTTATAGTAGAGTTTGAAATTTGGTATTGATATTCCTCCAGCACTGTTCTTTCTGTTGAGGAGCATTTTTGCTATTCGGGGTCTTTTATTGTTCCATATGAATTTTTGGATTGCTTCTTCTATTTCCTTGAAGAATGAGATTGGAATTTTGATAGGTACTGCGTTGAATTTGTAGATAGCCTAGGGAAGTATTGTCATTTTCACGATGTTAATCTTTCTAATCCAGGAGCATGGGAAATTTTGCCATTTTCTAAATTCTGTTTAGATTTCCTTTATCAAGATTTTAAAGTTTTCATCATAGAGGTCCTTCACTTCTTTGGTTGAGTTAATTCCTAGGAATTTTATTTTTTGTGGGGCTATTACAAATGGAGTTGCTTTCCTGATTTAAGCCACACTTTTCTCATTGTTGGCATACAGAAAAGCCATTGATTTTGGGGGTTAATTTTATACCCTGCTACTTTGCCAAAGTTTTGAATCGGCTTGAGTAATTTGGGAGTGGAGTCTATGGGATTCTTTAAATACACGATCATGTCATCTGCCAAGATCCCCTTTATGTCTGTATCTTGTCTTATTGCTGTAGCTAGGCATTCAAATACTAGATTGAAGAGAAGTAGAGAGAGTGGACATCCTTGTCTTTTTCCTGAGTTAAGAGGAAATGGCTTTAGTTTTTCACCATTAAGTATAATGCTGGCTGTAGGTTTGTCATATACAGCCTTTATTGTATTGAGGAATGTTCCATGGATTTCTAATTTTTCCAAAATCTTCATCATAACGGGGTGTTGGATCTTGTCGAATGCTTTTTCTGCATCTATTGAGATAACCATGTGGTTCTTATTCTTGCTCCTGTTGATGTAATGAATAATATTATTTGATTTGCGTATATTGAACCAGCTTTGCATCCCTGAAATGAATCCTGTTTGATCGTGGTGTATGATTTTTTGGATGAATTGTTGAAGTGGATTGGCCAAAATTTTGTTGAGAAGTTTTGCATCAATGTTCATCAAAGAAATGGGTCTCTAGTTCTCTTATTTTGATGAGTCCCTGCCTGGTTTTGGGATGAGGGTTATGATGGCTTCATAGAATATGCTGGGTCGTGAACATTCTCTTTCAATTTCATTGAAGAGTTGGAGGAGTATTGGTGTGAGCTCTGCTTTGAAGGCCTTGTAAAATTCTGCTGTAAAACCATCTGGTCCTGGACTTTTCTTAGCTGGGAGGTCTCTTATTGCTGTTTCTATTTCAATGCATGATATGGGCCTGTTAAGCTGGTTTAACTCATCTTGGTTTAGTTTTGGCATGTCAATATTTGCTAGGAAGAGGTCCATTTCTGTCGAGTTCTCAAACTTATTAGCATAAAGTTTTGAGAAGTATTCCCTTATAATGTTCTGAATCTTGGTTGTTTCCGTGGTGATGTTTCCATTCTCATCTCTGAGTTTATTAATTTGGGTGTGTTCTCTTCTTTTTCTGATAAGATTTGCTAAGGGTCTGTCAATTTTGTTAAGTTTTTCGAAGAACCAACTCTTTGTTTTGTTGATTCTTTCTATAGTTTTTTTGGATTCTAATTCATTTAATTCTGATTTAATTTTGATTATTTCTTTCCGTCTACTGGATTGGGGTTTATCTTGCTGCTCTTTTTCAAGGAGGTTTAGATGTGTCATTAAATTGTTAGTTTCAGATCGCTCCAATTTGTTGATGTAGGAGCTCAGAGCTATAAACTTGCCTCTGAGTACTGCCTTTGCTGTGTCCCAGAGGAGCTGGTATTTTGTATGTTCATTTTTGTTGAATAGCATGAGCATTTGAATTTCCTTTCTAATCTCTTCCATGACCCACTCTTGATTCAGCAGTGTGTTGTTCAGCCTCCATGTGATACCAGACTTTCTTTGGTGGCTTTTGTTTTTTCTTCATTTTTTATCTTTGGTACCTTATATAAAAACTTTTTTTTCTAAAACTTTTTTTTTTAATCTTCAATCTTTGCCTTTTTTGAAAAAAAAATTGTTTTCCAGAAACTTTTTTTTTCCCTCTTATAATTTTTACTTTAGGGATAAGTGAGTGTGCGTTTTTCTTTCTTTTTTGGTTTTCTTTCACTTTTTTTTCGTTTTTAGTTATCTTTTTGTTTTTTGCTTAGTTCTAGTGAACTTCTCATCTTTTTCTTCTTCCTTTCTTATGCTTTTCACCTTCTCCTCTTTTTCATTCTTCTTTATTTGACTTAATTCTTGTCTTGCACATCCTCAGATAAACCCGTAGTTAACTATTAGACCCTATCCCCCATTGTGTACACATTTAATCCACAAATTTATTACTGAAGTCAAAACCTCTAAGACTTAAATTACTTAATAGCAGTACTACCTCTTTATACATATATAATATTTTAAGCATTTTTATTTTTAAGTTTTTCACATCTCCTTTATATCCCTCCCCTTCTCTCAATAAATTCAAGTTCTTATCTAAATAGATTGTTATTGAATCTACATAATTTTATTAATTTTTACCTTTCTATTTTTTCTGGTCTCTTTTCTTTTCCCTTTCCCATTCTTCTTTCTTTCACTCTCTCTACTTTCATCCTACCCAACCTGTTTCCTGCTTTGAGATTAGAACTTAGTTAACTCTCCCTGAACCTCCCCACATGAATCTATTCCTATTTTTTACCCACATCTCTCCCTAACCCTAATAATTTCTGGTCTTCCAAATTCTTCTTTGTGGTTCGTAGCCCATTAACCTATAGTTGTTTGATGTTGAATAGATGTATCTGTTGAACTAGATTGTATCTGTAGACTATTGACTGTGCAAATTCAGACTTGGGTTGATGCTTGCCTTAAGATAGTGTTCTAGCCCAAAACTGGTGCTATTTTCATCTCAAATCGACAGAGTAAGCCGTAAAAACACAAGAAAAATGGCAAATCTGGGTATCTCAATTCCCAATCTTGATAATCAGGGGACAGAACTGATAATGAATAATCCAGAGGAGAATTCCCAAATAGCCCTACAAACACTGCTGGCAAACATGATGAATGAAAAATTTGAAAGCATACAAAGGAGTCTGTATGAGCGTGATAGGGAGAGAAAAGAGGCAATCCATAAGTTTATACAGGAATATCATAAGCGTGAGGAAGCTACTCAAAAACTGATACAGGATTTGTATGAGCAGCTTAAGAATACTAAAAGAGAAAGGCAGGAATGGCGTGAGCAGGCTGGTAACACACAAAGAGAACTACAGGAATCCCAAGAACGGGAGGAAGCTAATCAAAGAGTAATACAGGAATTGAGAGAGCAGGAAGAGAATAAGATCACCAATGGCATTCATGGAATCCATTAACAAAGAGCTGAAGGAAGTCAAGGAGACCACAAAGGGAATGCTGAATGGAACCCAACAGAAGGAATGGGAGTCCAAGGAATCCATAACCAATCAACTAAATGATTTGAGAATAAACACTGAACATCAAATTAAAGAAATAAAGAAATTCATACAAGATCTAAAACAAAGCTTCAACAAAGAATTTGAAGCCATCAAAGCTGACCAATCAGAAGGAAAAGAGATAAAAAACAAAGTAGAGAGTCTTGACAGCAGGTTAGACCATGCAGAAGATCGAATCTCAGGGATTGAAGACAGCCTAGATATTATAGAGAAAGAACATACAACCATCCAAGACAAGTCCAAGAAATATGATAGATCTATCCAACACTTGGAAGACACCATCAGAAGGCCTAATCTAAGGATAATGGGTGTAGAGGAGCACCTAGAAACAGAAGTTAATGGCCTAGGAATTTTGTTTAACAGGATCCTAGCAGAGAACTTCCCAAACATGCAAAAAGATAGGGCTATTCAGATACAAGAAGCTTTTAGAACTCCAAACAGGCCAGACCAGTATAGGACATCCCACCGTCACATTATAATCCACACAGGATCAACTCAGACCAAGGAAAAGATAATTAAAGCTGTCAAGGAGAAAAGATTAATCACCTACAATGGAAAACCAATAAGAATCACCTCAGATTTCTCAGCAGAGGCAATCAGAGCCTGGAATGATGTATGCCATGCCATAAAAACAAACAACTATCAACCAAGAATACTGTACCCAGCTAAACTCTCCTTCATAACTGAAGGCCAAATAAAAACCTTCCACAGCAAAGAAAAATTGAAACAATACATCTCCACCAAACCAGCCCTACAAAAGATTCTTAAAGATGTCCTACACATAGAAAATCAACAAGACCGCAATAAAGGCCAAGAAACTGCACCCAAACTGAGAATCCAAGAACCATAGGAAGAACCCAGTTTTCGCAGCCCCCAAGAAGGTGGATAACATGGCAGGAACTCCCAAATACCTCTCAGTCCTATCTCTTAACGTTAAGCGACATAGACTGTCTAGTTGGATTAAAAAACAAGACCCTTCTATCTGCTGCCTTCAGGAGTCACATCTTGCCCGTAAAAACAAACACATTTTCAATGTTAAAGGTTGGAACAAAATCTACCAAGCAAACGGCCCCCATAAACAAGCAGGAGTTGCAATCCTAATATCAGATAAAATAGACTTCAAATTAAAATTCGTGAGAAGAGATAAAGAAGGTCGCTATATACTAATTAAGGGATCTCTTCTTTAGGAGGATATTACAATTTCTAAATATCTACTCCCCAAACAATGGAGCACCCAAATTTATCCAAGAAACACTACTTTCCCTCAAATCCCACATAGATTCAAAGACATTAATTGTTGGGGATTTTAACACACCACTCTCCCCACTAGATAGATCAACTCAGCAAAAACTCAACAGAGAAACCGCAGATCTAAACAGCTGCATAGATCAACTAGATTTAACAGACATCTACCGAATATCTCACCCAGCAGCATCAGAATACACGTTTTTCTCAGCAGCACATGGAACATTTTCCAAAATAGACCACATTTTAGGCCACAAAGCAAACTTGTGTAAATTCAGAAACATTGAAATTATACCTTGCATTCTTACTGACCACAAGGGAATAAAATTAGAACTCAACACCAAAAGCCACCAAAGAAAGTCCGGTATCACATGGAGACCGAACAACACACTGCTGAATCACGAATGGGTCATGGAAGAGATTAGAAAGGAAATTCAAATGTTCATGCTATTCAACAAAAATGAACACACAAATTTCCAGCTCCTCTGGGACACAGCAAAAGCAGTACTCAGAGGCAAGTTTATAGCTCTGAGCTCCTACATCAACAAATTGGAGAGATCTGAAACCAAAAATTTATGACATATCTAAACCTTCTTGAAAAAGAGCAGCAAGATAAACCCCAATCCAGTAGACAGAAAGAAATAACTAAAATTAAATCAGAATTAAATGAATTAGAATCCCAAAAAAAACTATAGAAAGAATCAACAAAACAAAGAGTTGGTTCTTCGTAAAAATTAACAAAATTGACAGACCCTTAGCAAATCTTATCAGAAAAAGAAGAGAACACACCCAAATAAATAAACTCAGAGATGAGAATGGAAACATCACCACGGAAACAACCAAGATTCACGACATTATAAGGGAATACTTCTCAAAACTTTATGCTAATAAGTTTGAGAACTTGACAGAAATGGACCTTTTCCTAGCAAATATTGACATGCCAAAACTAAACCAAGATGAGTTAAACCAGCTTAACAGGCCCTTATCAAGCATTGAAATAGAAACAGCAGTAAGAGACCTCCCAGCTAAGAAAAGTTCAGGACCAGATGGTTTTACAGCGGAATTCTACAAGGATTTCAAAGCAGAGCTCACACCAATACTCCTCCAACTCTTCAATGAAATTGAAAGAGAAAGTTCACTACCGAACACGTTCTATGAAGCCATCATAACCCTCATCCCAAAACCAGGCAGGGACTCATCAAAGAAAGAGAACTATAGACCCATTTCTTTGATGAACATTGATGCAAAACTTCTCAACAAAATTTTAGCCAACCGACTTCAACAATTCATCCAAAAAATCATACACCACGATCAAACAGGATTCATTTCAGGGATGCAAAGCTGGTTCAATATATGCAAATCAATTAATATTATTCATCACATCAACAGGAGCAAGAATAAGAACCACATGGTTTTCTCAATAGATGCAGAAAAATCATTCGACAAGATCCAACACCCCTTTATGATGAAGGTTTTGGAAAAATTAGGAATCCATGGAACATTCCTCAATACAATAAAGGCTGTATATGACAAACCTACAGCCAGCATTATACTCAATGGTGAAAAACTAAAGCCATTTCCTCTTAACTCAGGAACAAGACAAGGATGTCCACTTTCTCCACTTCTCTTCAATCTAGAATTAGAATGCCTAGCTACAGCAATAAGACAAGATGCAGACATAAAGGGGATCCAAATAGGGAAAGAAGAAATAAAACTCTCCCTCTTTGCAGACGACATGATCTTGTATTTAAAGAATCCCGTAGACTCCACTCCCAAATTACTGAAGCTGATTCAAAACTTTGGCAAAGTAGCAGGGTATAAAATTAACCCCCAAAATCAATGGCTTTCCTGTATGCCAAGAGAAAAGTGTGGCTGATTTTAGGAAAGCAACTCCATTTGTAATAGCCTCACAAAAAACAAAATACCTAAGAATTAACTTAACCAAAGAAGTGAAGGACCTCTATGATGAAAACTTTAAAATCTTGAAAAAGGAAATCAACACAGAACTTAAAAAATGGCAAAACCTCCCATGCTCCTGGATTGGAAAGATTAACATCGTGAAAATGGCAATACTTCCCAAGGCTATCTACAAATGCAACGCAATACCTATTAAAATTCCACCCTCATTCTTCAAGGAAATAGAAGAGGCAATCCAAAAATTCATATGGAACAATAAAAGACCCCGAATAGCAAAAACGCTCCTGAATGGAAAGAACACTGCTGGAGGAATATCAATACCAAATTTCAAACTCTACTATATAGCCATAGTAATCAAAACTGCTTGGTATTGGCATAAGAACAGACCTCAGGACCAATGGAATAGAATTGAAAACCCAGAAATGAACCTACAGACCTATAGCCATCTAATCTTCGATGAGGGAGCTAAAACAATAGAATGGAACAAAGACAGCCTCTTCAGTAAATGGTGCTGGCAAAATTGGTTAACTACTTGTAGAAAACTGAAGCTAGATCCTTATATATCCCCCTGCACCAGAATCAACTCCAAATGGGTCAAAGACCTCAAAGTCAAAGCAGACACTCTGAAAACATTACAGGATGGAATAGGAGAAACCCTAGGTCTCCTTGGCTCAGGCCGAAATTTTCTGAATAGAGACCCGGAAACACAACAAATCAAAGAAAGGTTGGACAAATGGGGTTGCATAAAGTTGCAGAGCTTCTGCATGGCAAAGGACATAGCTAGCAAGATCAATAGAAAGCCCACGGATTGGGAGAAGATTTTTGCTAGCCATACAACGTACAAGGGTCTCATATCTAAAATATACTTGTAACTCAAAAAATTAAATCCCCCAACAACAAATCCTCAAAGAAACAACTGCCCAATAAATAAGTGGGCGAAAGACTTAAAGAGAAACTTCTCTGAAGAAGAAGAAAGAAGGATGGCCAATAGACACATGAATGCTCAACATCCCTAGCCATAAAAGAAATGCAAATCAAAACAACGTTGAGATACCACCTCACTCCAGTTAGAATGGTAAAAATCAAGACCTCTAACAACAACAGATGCTGGAGGGGATGTGGATAGAAGGGAACCTTACTTCATTGTTGGTGGGAATGTAAACTTGTTCAACCACTTTGGAAAGCAGTATGGAGGTTCCTCAAAAGACTTCACGTAGAGCTCCCCTATGACCCAGCAATCCCACTTTTGGGCATTTACCCAAATGTTTACAAACAAGACCACACTAAAGCTACCAGCACAACTATGTTTATTGCAGCATTATTTACCATAGCTAAGATCTGGAACCAACCCAGATGCCCCTCAGTAGATGAATGGATCAAGAAAATGTGGTATATTTACACAATGGAATTCTATGCCTCCATCAGAAAGAATGACATTGCCCCATTTGTTAGGAAATGGAAAAACTTGGAAAAATTTGTATTAAGTGAAGTAAGCCAGGCCCAAAGAAACATAGGTCCCATGGATTCCCTTATTTGCAATATCTAGTATATGTGAGACTCAAGTGGAAAAGGTCAGATAATGTGATGTTAAGAGAATGAACCCTTAGGTATATATTTTAATGTTTTTTTTCTTTCATGCCTGTGTTTCTAAGGCATTTATAAGATTACTTCCTTTTTGCTTTGTATGTCTCTCCCCCACAGTATAACCCCTGCTTTCACTATATTTGATGTCAGTATAACTTGTATAGGAGATGAGGAAAAACAAGTCGTTTAAGGATACAGGTGGACCTGTTGCAACAATGAAAAGTACCAGTTGTCATGTCCAAAACGAGCTTTATAATGTCTGTGCGAGGGTGGGGGTGGTGGGAGTGGAGGGGAAGGATTGGGATTGGGATTGGGATTGGGAGGGGGGAGGCTGGGAAGGGATGTGAAGGGTAAACAAAGGAGGAGGCTGCAATGCTTGGTAAGAAATGTATGCATTATCCTGCCCGTGTAATTGTAACCCCTCTGTACAGCATGTTCACAAATAAAAAAAAAAAAAAAAAAAAGAAATAGACCGCATCTTTCTAAGCCAGGTTACTCCGGTCTGCATCCTAGCATGGCTGAAAGCCCCTTATAAGGTCCATCCACAGTAACCAGTCCAATTTTTTCTCTTCCAATTCTGGGAGTGCTGACCAGTGTTAGTGTGTTCAGCATGCAAACGAAAGTTTGAGTAAAGCAGAGAAAGTCAGGTAAGGTGATGTTATTGAAATGAACCCTAAGTTGTGAATTCAAATGTTTTTATTGGCTTTCAAGTGATTGTTTATGATACATTCATAAGATCATTTCCTTTTTACTTTGTAAGTCCCTCCCCCATTGTATAACCACTGCTTTCACTGTATTTCATGTCGGTATAATTTGTCGTTTAAATATGGATACAGGTGGACCCATTGCAAAACTGCGATGAACAAGTTGTTATGTCCAAAACGAACTTTACAACTTTGGTTTGTGATTGGTGGGGGGAATGGGAGCGGGGAGGACTGCGGGGGAGGGCAGGAGGAGGATGGGAAAAGATGGGAAGGGGAAACAAAGGAGGACGTTACAATACTTTATAAAAAATGTCCTAATTATCTTGCACATGTAAATGTAACCCCTCTGTACATTGTTTTCACACAAAAAATAAATGAACAAAGAAATAAATAAATAAATTTAAAAACAAGAAAAGATGTAGCACTCAGAACTTGGGGAATTTGAAACAGTTTGAAGGCCCTCAAGCAATGAGAGTTGACTCCTTCACAAAAGAGGGACACGTCTCCATAAAGAAATTGACAGCACCAATCTTCCCAAGAAGCTCTGGTTTGCATCCTAGCAAGACAGAAAGTGTCTCATCCTGTCTACAACCACAGTTTCCGTTTTTTTCCTTACCACTGGGAACGCTGAAAAGTTTTTGAGATCTCAGGATGTAAACGACAAGATAGAGTACTCAGACCTTTGGTGAGGTAAACAATATTGTATGGTGCCCAAGTTCTGAAGGTCTACAATTCCTCAAAGGAGATACAAGCCACTAAAGAGAAATAGACAACATGGTTCTATCACAGGCAATAGCGGTCTGCATCTTAGCAGGGCTTGAAGCCTCTTACACTGTCCACAGTAACAAGTCCGAATTTTTTCCTTGCAATTCAGTGTGGACTGACTAGAGTTAGGATGCTCAGGATGTAAACGACAAGATAGAGCACTGAGAATGTGGGGAACGTAACAAAATTGTTTTATGTGGCTAGGTTCTGAATGCTCTATACCTTCGAAAAAGAAAAGGCCAGCCCCCAAAGAGAAATAGACAACATCGTTCGGTTTCTAGCAGCCCCTGTGTGCATCGTGGCATAGTTCAAAGCCCCTCTTGGTGTCACCATCCACAGGTCAATCTTGTTTCCTTGCAATTTTGGGAGAGCTGTGGAGGGTTTGGGAGCACAGGATGGAAACAACAAGAGAGAGTTCTCAGAATTTGGGGAGCATAAAAATTTGTTTTAAGGTTTCCAAGATCTGAGTGCTCTCAACTTTTCCCAAAAGCGAGACAAGCCTCTTAGGAGAAATAGAAAGCATTGTTCTGTCCCAGGCAACTGTGCTCTGAATCTTAGCAGGGCTTAATGACCCTTGCACTATCCACAGTAAACAGTCCAAACTTTGTTCTTCGAATTCTGGGAGAAGTGACCAGTGTTAGGGAGCCCAGGTACAAACGATAAGATAGAGTGCTCAGAATATGGGGACTCAAGAACAGTTTTAAGGCCCCCAAGGAAAGAGAACTCTACACCTTCCCCAAGGAAGAGACACCCCTCCAATGAGAAATTCACAGCACCCATTTCTCTCAAGAAGGTCTGCTCTGCATCCTAGCAATATTGAAAGTGCCTCATTCTGTCTACAATAACAGGTGAATTTTTTTTCCTTTTAATTCTAAGAGAGGTCAAAAGTGTTTAGGAACTCAGGATGGAAAGAACAAGATAGAGCACTCAGAACCAAGGCGATTTAAAACATTATTGTTTTACGGTGACCAAGTTCTAAATGCTCTACACATTCCCCAAAGGAAAGACAGGGCACTAAGGAGAGTTAGACAGCATCGGTCTATCCCAGGCGTCTTCGGTCTGCATCCTAGCAGGGCTTAAACTCCCTTATACTGTCCCCATTAACACGTCCGAATTTTTTCCTTGCAATTCAGGGTGGGCTGACCAGTGTTACAATGCTCAGGATGAAAACGACAAGATAGAGCACTAAGAATGTGGAGAAATTAAAACAAAATTGTTTTATGGCGCCCAGGTTCTGAATGCTCTCTATACCTTCGAAAAAGCCCTAAGCTACATCCTGTTCCATATACTGTCAACAATAACAGGTGCAATTATATTCCTTGCAATTCTGGGAGAGCTGAAAAATGTTTGGAAGCACAGGATGCAAACGACAAGATAGAGCAACACAGAAATTCGGCGCCTTAAAACAAAATTGTTTTTCAGGGCTCAAATTCTCAATGATCTACACCTTCCCCAAAGGAGAGACAAGCCTCTAAATAGAAATAGACGGCATCTTTCTAAGCCAGGTTACTATGGTCTGCATCCTAGCATGGCTGAGAGCCCCTTATACTGTCCATCCACAGTAACCAGTCCAATTTTTTCTTCCAATTCCGGGAGAACTGATCAGTGTTAGCGAGTTCAGCATGCAAACGAAAGTTTGAGTAAAGGAGAGAAAGTCAGATAAGGTGATGTTAATGAAATGAACTCTAAGATATGTATTCAAATGTTTATTTTATTTGCTTTCAAGCGATTGTTTATGACACATTCATAAGATCATTTCTTTTTTACTTTGTAAGTCCCTCTCCCATCGTATAACCACTGCTTTCACTGTATTTCTTGTTGGTATAATTTGTGGAGGGGAAGGGGAAAAACAATTCGTTTAAATAGGGATACAGGTGGACCCATTGCAAAAATGCGATGTACAAGTCTTTATGTACAAAACGAACTTAACGACTTTGGTTTGTGGGTGTTGGGGGGTATGGGAGAAGGGGAGGACTGTGGGAGAGGGCAGGAAGAGGATGGGAAAAGATGGGAAGGGAAACAAAGGAGGACGTTACAATACATTATAAAAAATGTACTCATTATCTTGCACATGTAATTGTAACCCTTCTGTACATTGTTTTCACAAAAAATAAATGAACAAACAAATAATTAAATAAATTTAAAAACAAGAAGAGATGGAGCACTCAGAACTTAGGGACCTTGAAAATGTTTGAAGGCTCCCAAGCAATGAGGGCTTTCTCCTTCCCCAAAGGAGGGACAAGCCTCCATAGACAGCACCAATCTAAACAAGAAGCTCTGGCCTGCATCCTAGCAAGACAGACAGTGTCTCATCTTGTCTACAATCACAGGTTCTATTTTTCCCTTACCACTGGGAGGGTCGAAAAGTTTTTGAGATCTCAGGATGTAACCAACAGATTGAGCACTCAGATCTTCAGTGAGGTAAACAAGATTGTATGGTGCCCAAGTTCTGAAGGCTCTACAATTCCTCAAAGGAGATACAAGCCACTAAAGAGAAATAGACAGCATGGTTCTATCACAGGCAACAGCGGTCTGCATTCTAGCAGGGCTTGAAGCCTCTTACACTGTCCACAGTAACAAGTCCGAAGTTTTTCCTTGCAATTCAGGGTGGGCTGACCAGTGTTAGGATGCTCAGGATGAAAACGACAAGATAGAGCACTGAGAATGTGGGGAACTTAAAACAAAATTGTTGTATGGCGCCAAGGTTCTGAATGCTGTATACCTTCGAAAAAGAAAAGACCAGCCCCCGAAGAGAAATAGACAACATCGTTCGGTTTCTAGCAGCCCCTGTGTGCATCCAGGCAAGGTTCAAAGCCCCTCTTGGTGTCACCATCCGCCGGTCAATTTTTTTCCTTGCAATTTTGGGAGAGCTGTGGAGGGTTTGCGAGCACAGGATGCAAACAACAAGAGAGAGTTCTCACAATTTGGGGAACATAAAGAAAATTGTATTAAGGTCTCCAAGTTCTGAGTGCTCTCAACTTTTCCCAAAAGCGAGACAAGCCACTTAGAAGAAATAGAAAGCATTGTTCTGTCCCAGGCAACTGTGCTCTGAGTCTTAGCAGGGCTTAATGACCCTTGTACTATCAAGAGTGAACAGTCCAAACTATGTTCTTCCAATTCTGGGAGAAGTGACCAGTGTTAGGGAGCCCAGGTACAAACGATAAGATAGAGTACTCAGAATATGGGGACCCTAGAACAGTCTTAAGGTCCCCAAGGAAGAGACAGCCCTCCAAAGAGAAATTCACAGCACCCATCTTTTCCAAGAAGCTCTGCTCTGCTTCCTAGCAATATTGAAAGTGCCTCATTCTGTCTACAATAACAGGTGAAAGTTTTTTTCCTTTTAATTCTGAGAGAGGTCAAAAGTGTTTAGGAACTCAGGATGGAAAGAACAAGATAGAGCACTCAGAACCTCGGCGATTTAAAACATTATTGTTTTACGTTGACAAGGTTGTAAATGCTCTACACATTCCCCAAAGGAAAGACAGGGCACTAAGGAGAGTTAGACAGCATAGGTCTATCCCAGGCATCTTCGGTGTGCATCCTATCAGGGCTTAAACCTCCTCACACTGTCCCCATTAACAAGTCTCAATTTTTTCCTTGCAATTCTGGGATTGCTGAACAGTGTTAGGGAGCTCAGGGTGAAAATGACAAGATAGAGCCCTGAGAACTTGGGTACCTTAAAACAGAACTGTTTTTTGGCGCCTCAGTTGTGAATACTCTCCACCTTCCATAATGAAGAGACAAGCCACCAAAGAGAAATAGACAGCATATTTCGGTCTCTAGTAGCTCCTATGTGCATCCTGGCATGGTTCACAGCCCCTCTCGGTATCACCAGTCATAGGGCAAAAGATTTCTTTGAAATATTGGGAGAGCTGAGGAGGTTTTGGGAGCACAGGATGCAAATAACAAGAAAGAGCACTCACAACTTGGGGACCTAAGGTCCCCAAGTTGTGAGTGCTCTACACCTTCCCCAAAGGAGAGAAAAGCCGCTAAAAAATATAGAGTGCATTTTTCTCTCCCAGGCAACTCTGGTCTCATCCATCATCGCTTAATGCCCTTCACACTGTCCACAGAGCCCAGTTCCATTTGTTTCATCCAATTCTGGGAGAGCTGACTTGTGTTAGCGAGCTCAGGATGCAAACGACAAGATAGAGCAATCAGAAATTGGTGACATTGAAACAGTCTTAAGGTCCCAAAGTGAGGAGGCTCCACTCCTTCCCCAATGGAGAGACAAGCCTCCAAAGATATATGGACAGCACCGACCTTTCCCACTAAGCCCTAATCTACATCCTAGCAAGACTGAAAGTTCCATATACTGTCAACAATAACAGGTCCAATTATATTCCTTGCAATTCTGGGAGAGCTGAAAAGTGTTTGGAAGCACAGGATGCAAACGACAAGACAGGGCAACACAGAAATTCGGCGGCTTAAAACAAAATTGTTTTCAGGGCTCAAATTCTCAATGATCTACACCTTCCCCAAAGGAGAGACAAGCCTCTAAATAGAAATAGACTGCATCTTTCTAACCCAGGTAAGTCCCGTCTGCATCCTAGCATGGCTGAAAGCCCCTTATACTGTCCATCCACAGTAACCAGTTCAATTTTTTTCTTCCAATTCTGGGAGAGCTGACCAGTGTTAGCGAGTTCAGCATGCAAGGGAAAGTTTGAGAAAAGCAGAGAAAGTCAGATAAGGTGATGTTAATGAAATGAACCCTAAGATATGTATTCAAATATTTTATTTGCTTTTAAGCGATTGTTTATGACACATTCATAAGATCAATTCTTTTTTACTTTGTAAGTCCCTCCCACATTGTATAACCACTGCTTTCACTGTATTTCATGTCGGTATAATTTGTGGAGGGGAAGGGGAAAAACAATTCATTTAAATAGGGATACAGTTGCACCCATTGCAAAAATGCGATGTACAAGTCGTTATGTCCAAAACGAACTTTACAACTTTGGTTTGTGAGTGGTGGAGGATATGGGAGCGGGGAGGACTGTGGGGGAGGAGGATGGGAAAAGATGGGAAGGGGAAACAAAGGAGGACGTTACAATACTCTATAAAAAATGTACTCATTATCTTGCACATGTAATTGTAACCCCTCTGTACATTGTTTTCACACAAAATAGAAATGAACAAATAAATAAATAAATAAATTTAAAAACAAGAAAAGATGGAGCACTCAGAACTTGGGCACCTTGAAAGAGTTTTAAGGCCCCCAAGCAATGAGTATTTACTCCTTCCCTAAAGGAGGGAAATGCCTCCATATAGAAATTGACAGCACCAATCTTCCCAAGAAGCTCTGCTCTGCATCCTAGTAAGACAGAAAGTGTCTCATCCTGTCTACAATCACAGGTTCCTTTTTTTTTTTACTTACCACTGGGAGGGCTGAAAAGTTTTTGAGATCTCAGGATGTAAACGACAAGATAGAGCACTCAGACCTTCGGTGAGGTAAACAATATTATATGTTGCCCAAGTTCTGAAGGCTCGACAATTCCTGAAAGGAGATACAAGCCACCAAAGAGAAATAGACAGCATGGTGCTATCACAGGCAATAGCGGTCTGCATCCTAGCAGGGCTTGAAGCACCTTACACTGTCCACAGTACCAAGTCCGAATTTCTTCCTTGCAATTCAGGGTGGGCTGACATTGTTAGGATGCTCAGGATGAAAATGACAAGATAGAGCACTGAGAATGTGGGGAACTTAAAAGAAAATTGGTTTGTGGCACCAAGGTTCTGAATGCTCTATACTTTCGAAAAAGAAAAGACCAGCCCCCGAAGAGAAATAGACAACATCGTTCGGTTTCTAGCAGCCCCTGTTTGCATCCTGGCATGGTTCAAAGCCCCTCTTGGTGTCACTATCCGCAGGTCAATCTCTTTTCCTTGCAATTTGGGAGAGCTGTGGAGGGTTTGCGAGCACAGGATGCAAACAACAAGAGAGAGTTCTCACAATTTGGGGAACATAAAGAAAATTGTATTAAGGTCTCCAAGTTCTGAGTGCTCTCAACTTTTCCCAAAAGCGAGACAAGCCACTTAGGAGAAATAGAAAGCATTGTTCTTTCCCAGGCAACTGTGCTCTGAATCTTAGCAGGGCTTAATGACCATTGCACTATCCACAGTAAACAGGCCGAACTTTGTTCTTCCAATTCTGGGAGAAATGACCAGTGTTATGGAGCCCAGGTACAAACGATCAGATAGAGTCCTCAGAATATGGGGACCCTAGAACAGTCTTAAGGCCCCCAAGGAAGGAGGGCTCTACACCTTCCCCAAGGAAGAGACACCCCTCCAAAGAGAAATTCACAGCACCCATCTTTCCCAAGAAGCTCTGCTCTGCATCCTAGCAATATTGAAAGTGCCTCATTCTGTCTAAAATAACAGGTGAACTTTTTTTTACCTTTTAATTCGGAGAGAGGTCAAAAGTGTTTAGGAACTCAGGATGCAAAGAACAAGATAGAGCACTCAGAACCAAGGCGATTTAAAACATTATTGTTTTACGGTGACCAGGTTCTAAATGCTCTACACATTCCCCAACGGAAAGACAGGGCACTGCGGAGAGTTTGACAGCATCGGTCTATCCCAGGCATCTTTGGTCTGCATCCTAGCAGGACTTAAACCTACTCACACTGTCCCCATTAACAAGTCCCAATTTTTTTCTTGCAATTCTGGGATTGCTGAGCAGTGCTAGGGAGCTCACGATGAAAACGACAAGATATATCCCTGAGAATTTGGGTACCTTAAAACAGAACTGTTTTTTATCGCCTCAGTTGTGAATACTCTCCACCTTCCATAATGAAGATACAAGCCACCAAAGAGAAATAGCATATTTCGGTCTCTAGTAGCTCCTATGTGCATCCTGGCATGGTTCACAGACTCTCTCGGAATCACCAGCCATAGGTCAAAAATTTTCCTTGAAATATTGGGAGATTCCCTTCTTTCCACATCCCCTTCAGCATCTGTTGTTGTTAGAGTTCTTGATTTTTGCCATCCTAACTGGAGTGAGGTGGTATCTCAGTGTTGTTTTGATTTGCATTTCTTTTATGGCTAGGGAGGTTGAGCATTTCTTCATGTGTCTATTGGCCATCCTTCTTTCTTCTTCAGAGAAGTTTCTCTTTAAGTCTTTCGCCCACTTATTTATTGGGCAGTTGTTTCTTTGAGGATTAATTCCAAGTATATTTTAGATATGAGACCCTTGTCCTTTGTATGGCTAGTAAAGTTCTTCTCCCAATCCATGGGCTTTCTTTTGATCTTGCTAGCTATGTCCTTTCCCATGCAGAAGCTCTGCAACTTTATGCAATCCCATTTGTCCAACCTTTCTTTGATTTGTTGTGTTTCTGGGTCTCTATTCAGAAAATTTCGGCCTGAGCCAAGGAGACCTAGGGTTTCTCCTATTCCATCCTGTAATGTTTTCAGAGTGTCTGCTTTGACTTCGAGGTCTTTGATCCATTTGGAGTTGATTCTGGTGCAGGGTGATATATAAGGATCTAGATTTAGTTTTCTACAAGTAGTTAACCAATTTTGCCAACACCATTGTTGGTGGGAGTGTAAACATGTTCAACCACTTTGGAAAGCAGTATGGAGGTTCCTCAAAAGACTTCACATAGAGCTCCCCTATGACCCAGCAATCCCGCTTTTGGGCATTTACCCAAATGTTTACAAACAAGACCACACTAAAGCTACCAGCACAACTATGTTTATTGCAGCATTATTTACCATAGCTAAGATATGGAACCAACCCAGATGCCCTTCAGTAGATGAATGGATCAAGAAAATGTGGTATATATACACAATGGAATTCTATGCCTCCATCAGAAAGAATGACATTGCCCCATTTGTTAGGAAGTGGAAAAACTTGGAAAGCATTATATTAAGTGAAGTAAGGCAGGCCCAAAGAAACATAGGTCCCATGGTTTCCCTTATTTGCAATATCTAGTATATGTATGAGTCAAGCGGAAAAGGTCAGATAATGTGATGTTGGGAAAATGAACCCTTAGATATGTATTTTAATGTTTTTTTCTTTATGCATGTGTTTCTAACGCATTTATAAGATTATTTCTTTGTTGCTTTGAATGTCCCTCCCCCACAGTATAACCCCTGCTTTCACTATATTTGATGTCAGTATAACTTGTGGAGGAGATGGTGAAAAACAAGTCGTTTAAGGATTCAGGTGGACCTGTTGCAACAATGAGAAGTACAAGTTGTCATGTCAAAAACGAGCTTTACAACGTCCGTGCGGGGGGATAGGGAAAGGGGGGGAAAGGATTGGGTGGGTGGGAATGAGGATGCTGGGAAGGGATGTGAAGGGTAAACAAAGGAGGAGGATGCAATGCTTGGTAAAATATGTCAGCATTATCCTGCCCATGTAATTCTAACCCCTCTGTGCAGTATGTTCACAAATAAAATAAAATGAACTGTATTAAAAAAAGAAATATTGGGAGAGCTGAGGAGGTTTTGGGAGCACAGAATGCAAATAACAAGAAAAAGCACTCACAACTTGGGGACCTTAAAACAATGGTTTTTAAACTATTGTTCTAAGGTCCCCAAGTTGTAAGTGCTCTACACCTTCCCCAAAGGAGAGAAAAGACACTAAATAGAAATAGACTGCATTTTTCTCACCCAGGCAACTCTGGTCTGCATCCATCAGGGCTTAATGCCCCTCACACTGTCCACAGAGCCCAGTCCACTTTGTTTCATCCAATTCTGGGAGAGCTGACCTGTGTTAGCGAGCTCAGGATGCAAACGACAAGATAGAGCACTCAGAAACTGGTGACCTTAAAACAGTTTTAAGGTCCCAAAGTGAGGAGGCTCTCCTCCTTTCCCAATGGAGAGACAAGCCTCCAAAGATATATGGACAGCACCGACCTTTCCCACTAAGCCCAAATCTACATCCTAGCAAGACTGAAAGTTCCATATACTGTCAACAATAACAGGTGCAATTATATTCCTTGCATTTCTGGGAAAAATGAAAAGTGTTTGGAAGCACAGGATGCAAATGACAAGATAGGGCAACACAGAAATTCGGCTCCTTAAAACGAAATTGTTTTTCAGGACTCAAATTCTTAATGATCTACACCTTCCCCAAAGGAGAGACAAGCCCCTAAATAGAAATAGACCGCATCTTTCTAACCCAGGTTACTCCGGTCTGCATCCTAGCATGGCTGAAACCCCTTATACTGTCCATCCACAGTAACCAGTCCAATTTTTTTCTTCCAATTCTGGGAGAGCTGATCAGTGTTAGCGAGTTCACCATGCAAAGTAAAGTTTGAGTAAAGCAGAGAAAATCAGATAAGGTGATGTTAATGAAATGAACCAAAAGATATGTACTCAAATGTTTGTTATTTGCTTTCAATCGATGTTTTATGACACATTCATAAGATTATTTCTTTTTCACTTTGTAAGTCCCTCCCCCATTTTATAACCACTGCTTTCCCTGTATTTCATGTCGGTAAAATTTGTGGAGGGGAAGGGGAAAAACAATTCGTTTAAATAGGCATACAGGTGGACCCATTTCATAAATGCGATGTACAAGTCGTTGTGTCCAAAACAAACTTTACAACTTTGGTTTCTGAGTAGGGGGAGGACTGTGGGGGAGGGGAGGAGGAGGATGGGATAGATGGGAATGGGAAACAAAGGAGGACTATACAATACTTTATACAAAATGTACTCATTATCTTGCACATGTAATTGTAACCCTTCTGTACATTGTTTTCACAAAAAAATAACAGAACCAATAAATAAAGATAAAAATAAATGTAAAAACAAGAAAAGATGGAGCACTCAGAACTTGGGGACCTTGAAACAGTTTTAAGGCCCCCAAGCAATGAGGGTTTACTCCTTCCGCAAAGGAGGGACACGCCTCCATAGAGAAATCGACAGCACCAATCTTCCCAAAAAGCTCTATTCTGCATCCTTCCAAGACAGAAAGTGTCTCATCCTGTCTACAATCACAGGTTCCGTTTTTTTCCTTACCACTGGGAGATCTGAAAAGTTTTTGAGATCTCAGGATGTAAAGGACAAGATTGAGCAGTCAGACCTTCGGTGAGGTAAACAATATTGTATCGTGCCCAAGTTCTGAAGGCTCTACAATTCCTCAAAGGAGATACAAGCCACTAAAGAGAAATAGACAACATGGTTCTATCACAGGTAACAGCGGTCTGCATCCTAGCAGGGCTTGAAGCCGCATACACTGTCCACAGTAACAAGTCCGAATTTTTTCCTTGCAATTCAGGGTGGGCTGACCAGAGTTAGGATGCTCATTATGAAAACGACAAGATAGAGCACTAAGAATGTGGGGAACTTAAAACAAAATTGTTTTATGGCACCAAGGTTCTGAATGCTGTATACCTTCGAAAAAGAAAAGACCAGCCCCCGAAGAGAAATAGACAACATCGTTCGGTTTCTAACAGCACCTGTGTGCATCCTGGCATGGTTCAAAGCCCCTCTTGGTGTCACCATCCGCAGGTCAATCTTGTTTCCTTGCAATTTTGGGAGAGCTGTGGAGGGTTTGGGAGCACAGGATGCAAACAACAAGAGAGAGTTCTCAGAATTTGGGGACCATAAAGAAAATTGTTTTAAGGTCTCCAAGTTCTGAGTGCTCTCAACTTTTCCCAAAAGCGAGACAAGCCACTTAGGAGAAATAGAAAGCATTGTTTTGTCCCAGCCAACTGTGCTCTGAATCTTAGCAGGGCTTAATGACCCTTGCTCTATCCACAGTAAACAGTTCAAACATTGTTCTTCCAATTCTGGGAGAAGTGGCCAATGTTAGGGAGCCCAGGTACAAACGATAAGATAGAGTTCTCAGAATATGGGGACCCTAGAACAGTCTTAAGGCCCCCAAGGAAGGAGGTCTCTACACCTTCCCCAAAGAAGAGACACCCCTAACCCTCACCATAACCATAACCATAACCGTAACCCTCACCCTAACCCTAACCCTAAACCTAATCCTAATCCTAATCCTCACACTAATCCTAATCCTCACCCTATCCCTATCCCTAACCCTAACCCTCACCCTAACCTTCACCCTCACCTCAACCCTAATGCTAACCCTCAACCTCACCCTCACCCTAATGCTCAACCTAACCCTCACCCTCACCCTAACCCTAATTCTCACCCTCACCCTAACCCTCACCCTAACCCTTACACTCAACCTATCCCGCACCCTAACCCTAACCCTAACCCTCACCCTAACACTCAACCTAACCCTAACCCTAACCCTAACCCTAAACCAAACCCTAACCCTCACCCTAATGCTAACCCTAACCCTCTCCCTCACACTAAAACTCAATCTAAAACTTAACCTCACCATATCCCCAACCCTAACCCTAAACCTAATCCTCACCCTAAACCTAACCCTCACCCACACCCTAACACTAACCCTAACCCTAACTCTCACCCTCATCCTATCCTTCACCCTAACCCTAACGCTAACCCTAACACTCACCCTAACACTCAAACTAACCATAACCATAACCCTAAACCTAAACCAAAACGTAACCCTCACCCTAACCCTCACCCTAACCCTTACCCTTACCATATCCCTAAACCTAACCCTAAGCTTAATCCTCACCCTAACCCTAACCCTCACCCAGACCCTAACACTCACCCTCACCGGAACCCTCAACCTCACCCTAACACTTACCCTAACCCTAACGCTAACCCTAATCCTAAAGCTAACCCTCACCCTCATCCTCACCCTAACCCTAACAATAACCCTAACACTTACCCTCGCCCTAACCCTCACCCTAAACATCACCGTGACCCTAACCCTCACCCTAACCCTAACCCTAACCCTCACCCTAACCCTAACGCTAACCCTAACCCTCACCCTCACCCTAACCATCACTCTAACCCTTATCCTCACACTAACCCTAACACTAACCTTCACACTAACCCTAACCCTCACCATAACCCTAACCCTACCCCTCACCCTAACCCTCACCCTAACCCTAACCATAACCCTCACTTTCACCCTAACCCTAAACCTAACCCAAACCCACACCCTCATCCTAACCCTCACTGTCACCCTAACACTCAAAGAACCCTAACCCTCACCCACACCCTAACCCTCACCCTCACCCGAACCCTCACCCTCACCCGAAGTCTCACCCTCATCCTCACCCTCAACCTAAACATCACCCTAACCCTAACCCTCACCCTCACCCTCACCCTAACCCTAAAGCTAACTCTAACCCTCACCCAAACCCTAACCCTAACCCTAATGCTAACCCTAGTCCTCACTCTCACCCTAAACCTCACCCTAACCCTTACCCTCAACCTAACCTTAACCCTAACCCTAACCCTCACGCTAACACTCACCCTAACCCTAACACTAACCCTAACACTCACCATAACCCTCACCGTCACCCTAACCCTCACCCACACCCTAACCCTCACCCTAACCCTAACCCTAACCTTAACAATCACCCTAACCCTAACCCTAACACTAATGCTAACCCTAATTCTCACCCTCACCCTAAAACTCACCCTAATCCTTACCTTCACCCTAACGTTAACCCTAACCCTCACTGTCACCCAAACCCTCAACCGAACCCTTATCCTCACACTAACCCTAACCCTAAACCTAACTCTAACCCTCACACTATCCCTAACCCTCCCCCTAACGGTAACCCTACCTCTCACACTAACCCTCACCCTCACCCTAATCTTAAACCTCCTTCTAACCCTAACCCTAACCCTAACCCTCACCCTCACCCTAACCCTCACTGTCACCCTAACCCTCACCCTAACCCTAACCCTCACCTACACCCTAACCCTAACCTCACCCTAAATATCACCCTAATCCTAACCCTCACCGTAAACCTAACCCTACCACTTTCCTAAACGAAACCCTCACCCTCACCCTAACCCTAACCCTCACCCTCACCCTAACCCTAAACCTAACCCTAACCCTCACCCTCACCCTAAGCCTCACCATCACCCTAACACTCTCCCGAACTCTAACTCTCACCCACAACCTAACCCTCACCCTCACCCGAAACTTCACCCTCACCCTTACCCTCACCCTCACCCTAAACATCACCCTAATCCTAACCCTCATCCTAACCCTAACCCTAACGCTCACCCTAACACAAAATCTCAACCTAACCCTCACCCTCACCCTAATCCCCACCCTAACCAAAACCCTAACACTTACCTAACTGAAACCCTCACATTCACCCTCACCCTCACCCTAACCCTCACCCTCACCCTAGCCTTCACCCTAAAACTAACCCTCACCCTAACCCTAACCCTAACGCTCACCCTCACCCTAACCCTAACCCTAACCTTAACCCTAACCCTAACCGTAACCCTCACCCTCACCATCACCCTCACCCTAACCCTCACCCTAAACCAAACCCTAACCCTTAACCTAACCTTCACCCCAACCCTCACCCTAACCCTCACCATAACCCTCACCCTCCCCGAACCCTAACCCTAAACCTAAACCTCACCCTCACCCTAAGCCTCATCCTAACCCTTATCCTCACCCTAACCCTAACCCTAACCCTCAGCCTAAGCCTCACCCTAACGCTCACCCTCACCCTAAACTGAACCCTAACCCTAACCCTAACCCCAACCCTCACCCTAATCCTAACCCTCACCCTAACCCTCCACCTCACCCTAATCCTCACCCTACCCTAACCCTAACCCTTACCTAACCGAAGTCCTCAACCTTACCCTCACACTCACCCTCACCCTGACTCTCACCCTAGCCCTCACCCTAACCCTAAACCTCACCCTCACCCTCACCCTCACATTCACCCTCAGCCTAACCCTAAACCTAACCCTAATCCGAACCCTTTCCCTCACCCTCACCCTAAGTCTAACCCTATCCCTAACCCTAACCCTCACACTCACCCTAAACCTAACCCTACCCCTACCCTCACCCTAACCCTAAATCTCACCCTAACCCTAATCCTAACCCTAACTCTCACACTCACCTTAACCCTAATCCTAAACCTACCTGTCACCCTAATCCTCACCCTAACCCTAACGCTAATCCTAACCCTCACCCTCACCCTAAACCTCACCCTAACCCTTATCATCACCATAACCCTAACACTAACCCTAACCATAATCCTCACACTAACCCTAACCCTGCCCCTACCCCTCACCCTAACAGTTACCCTAACCCTAACCATCACCCTCACCCTAACCATCACCATCACCCTAACCCTCACCCTAACCCTAACCATCACCAACACCCTAACCCTCACCTGAAACCTCACCCTCACCCTAACCCTCACCCTAACCCTAACCCCAAACCTAATCCTAAACCTAACCCTCACCCTCCCCATCACCCTCACCCTAACCCTAAACCTAACCCTCACCCTCACCCTAATCCTCACCCTAACCCTAACCCGAAACCTCACCCTCACCCTCACCCTCAGCCTAACACTAACACCAATCCTAATCCTAACCCTAACCCTCACCCTCACACTCACCCTCACCCTAAACATCACCTTAACACAAAAGATAACCCTAAACCTCACCCTCACACTCACCCTCACCCTAACACTTATCCTCACGCTAACCTTAACCCTAACCCTAACACTAACACTAACCCTAACACGAACCCTCACCCTAACCCTAACTCTAACCCTCACCCGAAACCTAACCATCACCCTAACCTTCAACCTCCCCTTAATCCTCCCCCTAACCCTAGCCCTAACCCTTACCTAACCCCAACCCTCTTTCTCAGCCTCAGCCTAACACTCACACTCACCCTAGCCCTCACCTTAACCCTACCCCTAACCCTCACCCTCACCCTCACCCTCAGCCTAACACTAACCCTAACCATAATCCTAACCCTAACCCTCACCCTCACCCTCACCCTAACCCTGAGCTTAACCCTAACCCTCACCCTCACCCTCACCCTAACCCTAACCCTCACCCTAACCTTAACCCTAAACCTAACCCCCACCTTCACCCTCACCTTAACCCTATCCGTAACCCTAACCCTCAAACTCCCCCTTACCCTCACCCTAACCTGAACCCTCATCCTCACCCTCACCCTCACATTACCCTCACCCTCACCCTAACCCTGAACCTCACCCTCACCTTAACCTTCACCCTCAACCTCACCCTCACCCTAACCCTCACATTAACCCTAAACCTCACCCTAAACCTAACCCTAACCCTCACCCTCACCCAAAGCCTCAACCTCAGCCTAACACTAACCCCAACCCTAAACCTTAACCTAACCCTCACACTCACGTTCACACTAACCCTAACCCTCACCCTAACCCTAACCCTAACCCTTACCCTCACCCAAACCGTAATCCTAACCCTAACCCTCACAGTAAATCTAATTCTCAAACTAACCCTAACACTACCCCTCAGCCTAACCCTCACCCTAACCCTAACCCTAACCCTAATCCTCACCCTATCCCTAACCCTAACCCAAACCTTCACCCTAACCCTCACCCTCACCCTAACCCTAATGCTAACCCTAACCCTCACCCTCACCCTAACACTCACCCTAACCCTTACCTTCCCATTAACCCTATCCCTCACACTCACCCTCACCCTAACCCTCACCCTAACACTTACCCTCACCCTAACCCTCACCCTAAAGCAAACCCTAAACCTAACCCTAACCTTCACCCTAACCCTCACCCTAACCCTAACCCTAACCTTCACCCTAACCCTCACCCTCACCCTAAACTTAACCCTAACCGTCACATCACCCTAAACCACATCCTAACCCTTATCCTCACCCTCACCCTCACCCTAACCCTAACCCTCACCCTAACCCTAACCCTAACCCTCAGCCTAACCCTCACCCTAAGGCTCACCCTCACCCTAAACATCACCCTAACCCGAACGCTCACCCTAACTCTAACCCCAACCCTCACCCTAACCCTAACCCTCACCCTAACCCTCAACCTCACCCTAATCCTCACCCTACCCTAACCCTAACCCTTACCTAACCGAAACCCTCAACCTCACCCTCACACTCAAAATAACCCTCACCCTCACCCTAGCCTTCAACCTAACCCTAACCCTAACCATCAACCTCACCCTCACCCTCACACTTACCCAAAGCCTAACCCTAACCCTAACCCTAACACTCAGACTCACCCTAACCCTAACCCTAAACCTCACCCTCACGCTAACCCTAACCCTAAACCTAACCCTCACCCTAATCTTCACCCTAATCCTAACACTAATCGTAACCCTCAACCTCACCCTAAACCTCAACCTAACCTTTACCATCACCATAAACCTAACCCTAACCCTAACCCTAATCCTCACCCTAAACCTCACCCTAACCCTTACCCTCACCATCACCCTATCCCTCACTCTAACCCTAACCCTCACCCACACCCTAACCCTCACCCAAACCCTCACCCTCACCCTAACCCTCACCCTAACCCTAACCCTAACCCTAATCCTAAACCTAACCCTCACCCTCACCCTAACCCTAACCCTAACCCTCACACTCACCCTAACCCTAAACCTAACCCTAAAACTCACCCTCACCGTAACCCTATCCGTAACCCTAACCCTCACCCTCACCCTTACCTTCACCCTAACCCTAACCCTCACCCTCACTCTCACCCTAACCTTCACTGTCAGCCGAACCCTAAACCTAACCCTAATCCTAAACCTAACCTTCACCCTCACACTCACCCTTACCGTAACTCTAACCCTAACCCTAAACCTCACCCTCACCCTCAACCTCAACCTAACCCTCACCCTCACCCTAAACCTCACCCTCACGCTACCCCTAACCCTAAACCAACCCTCACCCTAATCCTCACCCTAAACCTAATGCTTATCCTAACCCTCACCCTCACCCTAAACCTCAACCTAAACTTTACCCTCATCATAAACATAACCCTAACTCTAAACCTAATCCTCATCCTAAACCTCACCCAAACCCTTACCCTCACCATCACCCTAACCCTAACCCTAACCCTCACCCTCACCCTAACTCTAAACCTAACCCTAAACCTAACACTCATCCTCACACTCAGCCTAACCCTATCCGTAAACCTAACCCTCACCTTCATCCTTACCCTCACCCTAACCATTACCCTCACTCTAGCCCTAACCCCAACCCTAAACCTAGCCCTCACCCTCATCCTAACAATAACCCTAACGCTAAACCTAATCCTCACCCTATACCTAACCCTAACCTGAACCCTCACACTAACCCTCATCCTCACCCTAACCCTAACCCTCACACTAACACTTACCCTACCCTAACCCTCACCCTAAACCAAACCCTATCCCTAACCCTAAACTTCAACCTAATCATCACCCTAACCCTCACCCTAACGCTAACCCTAACCCTCACCCTAACACTCACCCTCACTCTAACTCTAACCCTAATCCTAAATCTCACCCTCACCCTCACCCTCACCCTAACCCTCACTCTCAGCATCACCATCAGCCTAACCATAAAGCTAACCCTAATCCTACCCCTAATCCTAACCCTCACCCTCACCCAAAACCTATCCCTAACCCTAACCCTCACCCTAACCCTCACCGTAACCCTAACACTAACCCTAACCCTCACCCTCACCCTAACCCTCACCCTAACCCTTATCCTCACACTAACCCTAACCCTAATCCTAACCCAAACGCTCAAACTAACCCTAACCCTCACCCTAATCCTAACCCTACCACTTACTGTAACACTCACCTAACCCTCACCTTCACCCTAAACCTCACTGTCACCCCAACCCTCACCCAAACGGTAACCCTCACCCTAACCCTTACCCTAACCCTAATCCTCACCCTATCCCTAATCCTAACCCTAACCCTAACCTTCAACCTAACCCTAACCCTAACCCTCACCCTCACCCTAACCCTAACCCTAACCCTAGCACTCACTCTAAGCATCACCCTAACCCTAACCCTCACCCTAACCCTAACCCTAACCCTATCCCTCACCTTAACCCTCACCCTAACACTCACGTAAACCCTAACTCTCACTCTCACCCTAACCCTCACCTTAAACCTTAACCTCACCCAAACCCTAATCCTAAACCTCACACCAAACCTAACCTTTACCCTAACTCTAACCCTAATCCTACCCCTCACCCTAACCCTAACCCTAAACCTAACCCTCCCCCTAACCCTAACCCTACCCTCACCCTCACCCTAGCCCTCATCCTAACCCTAATCCTAACCCTAACCCTAAAACTCACCCTAACCATAATCCTAACCCTAAAATTCACCCTCACCCTCACCCTCAACTTAACCTTCACCCTCACCCTCACCCTCGCCCTAACCCTCACATTAACCCTAACCCTCACCCTAAACCTAACCCTAACCCTCACCCTCACCCAAACCCTCAACCTCAGCCTAACACTAAACCCAACTCTAATCCTTAACCTAACTCTCACCCTCACCCTCACACTAACCCTAACCCTAATCCTCACCCTCACCCTCACCCTAACCCTAAGGCTAACCCTAACAATCAGCCTCACCCTAACCCTCACCCTTACCCTTACCCTCACCCGAACCCTAACCCTAACCCTAACCCTCACAGTAAACCTAATTCTCACATTAACCCTAACACTACCCCTCAGCCTAACCCTCACCCTAACCCTAACCCTTACCCTAATCCTCACCCTATCTCTAAACCTATACCGAACCATCACCCTAACCCTCACCCTCACCCAAAACCTAATGCTAACCCTAACCCTCACCCTCACTCTAACACTCACCCTAATCCTTACCCTCACAATAACCCTACCCCTCACACTCACCCTCACCCTCACCCTTACCCTAAGTCTAAACCTAACCCTAACCCTAGCCCGAACCCTCATCCTCACCCCCATCCTAACCCTCATCCTAAACCTTTTCCTCACCCTAACCCTAACCCTAACCCTAAAGCTAACCCTCACCTTAACCCTAACTCTCACCTTCACCCTAACCCTAAACCTAACCCTCAGCCTAACCCTCACCCTAATGCTAACCCTCACCCTAAACATCACCCTAACCCTCACCCTCACCCAAACCCTCAAACTCAGCCTAACACTAACCCCAACCCTAATCGTTAACCTAACCCTCACACTCACCCTCACACTAACCCTAAACCTAACCCTTACCCTAACCCTTACCCTCACCCGAACCCAACTCTAACCCTAACTCTCACAGTAAACCTAATTCTCACACTAACCCTAACACTACACTTCAGCCTAACCCTCACCCTAAAACCTAACCCTAACCCTAATCCTGACCCTATCCCTAACCCTAACCCGAACCATCACCCTAACCCTCACAGTAACCTTAATGCTAACCCTAACCCTCACCCTAACACTTACCCTCACAATAACCCTATCCCTCACCCTCACCCTCACCCCCATCCTTACCGTAACTCTAAACCTAAGCCTAACCCTCACCCTCACCCTCACCCTAACCCTCATCCTAACCCTTATCCTCACACTAACCCTAACCCTAACCCTAAACCTAACACTCACCCTAACCCTCACCCTCACCCTAACCCTAAACATAACCCTCAGCCTAACCCTCATCCTAACGCTAACCCTCACCATAAACATCACCCTAACCCAAACCCTCACCCTAACCCTAACCCCAACCCTCACCCTAACCCTAACCCTCACCCTAACCCTCCACCTCACCCTAATCCTCACCCTACCCTAACCTTTACACTTACCTAACCGAAACCCTAAACCTCACCCTCACCCTAACTCTCACCCTCACCCTAGCCCTCACCCTAACCCTAACCCTAGCCCTCACCCTCACCCACACCCTCACCCGAAACCTAACCCTCACCCTAATCCTCACTCTAACCCTAATGCTAATCCTCAACCTCACCCTCATCCTAAACCTCACCCTAACCCTTACCTTCACCATAACCCTAACCCTAACCCTAACCGTAATCCTCACACTAACCCTAACCCTAACCCTAACACTCACCCTCATGCTCAAGCTAACCCTAACCCTCACCCTCATCCTAACCATCACCATCACCCCAAACCTCACCCTAACCCTAACCATCACCCACATCCTAAACCTCACCTTCACCGTCACCCTCACCCTAACCCTCACCCTAACGCTAACCCTAACCCTAAACCTAAACCTAACCCTCACCTTCACCCTCATCCTAACCCTATCCGTAACCCTCACCCTCACCCTCACCCTTAACCTCACCCTAACCCGAACCCGAACCCGAACCCGAACCCTAAATCTAACATTAACCCTAACTGTCACCCTAACCTTCACCTTAAGCCTAACGCTAACCCTAACCCTCACCCTCACCCTAACCCTCACCCTAACCCTTAACCTCACACTAACCCTAACCATAACCCGCACACTAACCCTCACCCTCAACCTAACCCTAAACCTAACCCTCACCCTAATCCTCACCCTCACCCTAACCCTAACCTTAACCTTCACCCTAGCCCCCACCCTAACCCAAACCCTAACCCTAACCCCCACCCTAACCCTAAACCTCACCTAACCCTCACACTAAACCTAACCCTAAACATCACCCTAACCCTAACCCTCACCCTCACCCTAACCCTAACAATAACCCTCAGCCTAACCCTCATCCTAACGCTCACCCTCACCCCAAACATCACCCTAAACCGAACCCTCATGCTAACCCTAACCCTAACCCTAACCCTCATCCTAACCCACAATGTCACCCTAATCCTTACCGAAAACCGAACCCTAATCCTAACCCTAACCCTAATCCTCACCCTAAACATCACCCTAACCCTAATCCTCACCATCACCCTAACCCTCACCCTAAACCTAACCCTCACCCACAGCCTAACCCTCACCCTCACCCGCACCCTAAACCTTACCCTAACGCTTACCCGAACCCTAACTCTAACCCTAAACCTAATCCTCACCCTCACCCTAATCCTAACTCTAACCCTAACCCTAATCCTAACCCTAACCCTAACCCTCAACCTAAGCCTACCCCTAACCCTAACCCTAATCCTAAACCTAACCTTCAACCTCACCCTCACCCTAAACCTAACCCTAACGCTCACCCTTACCCTCACCCTCACCCTCATCCTAACCCTAAACCTCACCCTCACCCTCAGCCTAACCCTAACCCTAACCCTAACCCTAAACCTCACCCTAACCCTCACCCTAACCCTAAACATAACCCTCATCCTCACCCTAACTCTAACCCTAACCCTAATTCTAACCCTCACCCTAACCCTCACACTAACCCTAACCCTAACCCTAACCGTCACACTCACCCTTACCCTCACCCTAACCCTTACCCTCACTCTAACCCTAGCCCTAACCATAACCCTAACCCTCACACTATCCCTAACTCTCACACTAAGCTTAACCCTACCCCTCAGCCTAACCCTCATCCTAACCCTAACCCTAACCTTAACCCTGACGCTAACACTCAACTTAACCCTAATCCTCACTCTCACCCTCAACCGCACCCTAACCCTAACTCTCACCCTAACACTAATGCTAACCCTCAATCTCACCCTAAACCTCAACCTAAATCTTACCCTCACCCTAACCCTAACCCAAACCCTAACCCTAATCCTCACACTAACCCTAACCCTAAAACTAACCCCATCCTTCACCCTAACCCTCACCCTAATCCTAAACCTAACCCTAACCCTCACCCTAATGCTAACCGTACCCCGAACCCGGACCCTCACCCTAACCCTCACCGTCACCCTAACCCTCACCCTAAACCTAACCCTCACCCTCACCCTAACCCTAACTCTAACCCTCACACTAACTCTAACCCTCACCCTCACCCTAACACTAACCCTCACCTTAAACCTAACCCTAACCCTCACCCTCACCCTAACCCTCATGCTCACCCTAACCCTATACCTAACCCTAAATAAACCTAACCCTCACCCTAACCCTCACCCTAACCCTAAGGCTAACCCTAACCCTCACCTTAACACTTAATCACACTCTAACCCTAACCCTAACCCTAACCGTCACCCTCAACCTAACCCTAAACCTAACCCTAACCCTCACCCTAACCCTAACCCTCATTCTAACCCGACCGCTAACCCTCACCCTCACCCTCACCCTCAGCCTAACCCTAACCCTAACCCTCCCCTTCACACTCACCCTAACCCTAACCCTCACCGTAACCCTAACCCTAACCCTCACCCTCACCATAACCCTAAACCTAACCCTACCCTAACCTTAACCCTCACCCTCACCCTAAACATCACCCTAAACCTAACCCTAACCCTCACCCAAAACCTAACCCTAATCCAAACCCTCATCCTAACCCTAAACCTCACCCTAAACCTCACCCACACCATAACCCTCACTCTAACGCTTACTCTCACCCTCACCCTAACCCTAAACCTAACCCTAACCCTCACCCACACGCTCACCTTAACCCTAACCCTAACCCTCACCCTCATCCTCAAACTAATCCTAACACTAACCCTAACCCTAACCATAACCCTAACCCTCACCTAACCCTAATCCTAAAAGTAACCCTAACACTCATCCTCATGCTAACCCTAACCCTAACCCTCACCCTCACCCTCACCCTAACCCTAACACTAACCCTAACACTCACCCTAACCTTTCCCCTAAACCTCACTCTCACCGCCTAACACTAACCCTAACACTAATCCTAACCCTAACCCTCACCCTCACCCTAACCCAAACCTAAACCACACCCTAACCCTCACCCTAACCCTTAATCTCACCCTAACCCTAAACCTAACCCTCAACCTAACCCTTACCGTAACCCTAAACCTCACCCTAACCCTAACCCTCACCTTAACCCTAACCGTAACCCTAACCCTAAACCTAACCCTAACCCTCACCCTAACCTTAACCCTAACCTTATCCTTAACCCTAAAACTCAGCCTAACCCTGACCCAAACCCTTATCCTCACCCTATCCCTAAACCTAACCCTAACACTCACCCTCACCCTAGCCCTCACCCTCACAATAACCCTAACCCTAAACCTAAACTTCACCCTCACCCACACGCTCATCTTAACCCTAACCCTAACCCTCACCCTCATCCTCAAGCTAATCCTAACACTAACCCTAACCCTAACCATAACCCTAAACCTAACCCTCACCCTAACCCTCACACTCAGCCTAACCATAAGGCTAACCCTAAACCTCAACCTCAACCTAACCCTCACCCGAACACTTATCCTCACCCTAAATCTAACTTTAACCCTAACCCTAACCCCCACACTAAACCTAACTCTCACCCTCATCCTAACCCTACTCCTAACCCTCACTCTCACCCTCAGACCTAACCCTACCCCTACCCCTAACCCTAACACTCACCCTAATATTAAACCTCACCCTCACCCTCACCCTAACCCTAACCCTAACCCTAACCCTCACCCTAACCCTCACCCTAACCCTCACCCTCACCCTAAACATCACCCTAACCCTAAACCTATCCCTAAACCACACCCTAACCCTCACCCTAACTCTAACCCTTACCCTAAACCTCACCTTCAACCTAATCCTCATACTAACAATAACCCTAACCCTTGCCTAACCGAAACCCTCACCCTCACACTCACCCTCAAATTAACCCTCACCCTCACACTAGCCCTCACACTAACCCTCACCCTAACCCTCACCCTCACACTCACCTTCAGCCTAACCTTAACCCTAACTCTAACTTCACCCTAACCCTAACACTAACACTAAACCTAACCCTAACCCTAAACTTAACCCTCACCCTGACCCTCAGACTAACCCTAACCCTAAACATTATCCTAATCCTAAACCTCACCCTCTCCCTCTCAGTAAACCTAACCCTAACCCTAACCCTCACCCTAACCCTTACCCTCACCCTAAACCTAACCCTCACTCTTGCCCTAACCCTCACCATAACCCTAACCCTAACCCTAAACCTTACCCTGACCCTAACTCTCACACTCAGCCTAACCAAAAGGCTAACCCTAATCCTCACCCTCAACCTAACCCTCACCCTAACCCTTATCCTCACCCTGAATCTAACTTTAACCCTAACCCTAACCCCCACACTAAACCTAACCCTCACCCTAACCCTAACCCTACCCCTCATCCTAACCCTCACCCTCACCCTAACCCTAATACTCACCCTAACCCTAACCCTAACCCTCAGCCTCACTCTAACCCTCAACTTCACCCTCACCCTCACCCTCACCCTCACCCTGAACATCACCCTAACCCTAACCCTAATCCTAACCCTCACCCTAAAGTTCTCCCTAACCCTAACCCTCACCCTAACCCTCACCCTCACCCTAATCCTCACCCTAACCCTAACCCTAACCCTTACCTAACCGAAACCCTCACCCTCACCCTCACCCTAATCCTCACCCTCACACTAGCCCTCACACTAACCCTAACCATCACCCTCCCCCCACCCTCAGCCTAACCCTAATCCTAACCCTAACCCTAACTCTAACCCTCACCCTAACCTTAACCCTAACCCTAACCCTCCCCCCTCACCCAAACCCTTATGCTCACCCTCACCCTAACCCTAAACCTAACCCTCAACCTAACACTAAACCTCACCCTCAACCTAACCCTAAACCTCACCCTCAACCTCACCCTCAGCCTCACCCTAACTGTAACCCTAACCCACACGCTAACCCTATCCCTAACCCTAATGCTAACCCTAACCCTCACCCTCACCCTCACCCTAACCCTCAACCTAACCCTAACCCTCACCGTAACCTAAACCTAACCCTAAACCTAAACCTAACCCTAACCCTAATCCTCACCCTATCCCTCACCCTAACTCTAACACTCACCCTCACCCTAGCCCTCACTCTAACCCTAAATCTAACCCTCACCCTAAAACTAATGCTAACCCTAACCCTCAACATCACCCTAACCATCACCCTAACCTTTAGCCTCACCCTAAACCTAACCCTCACCCTCACCCTACCTTCACGCTAACCCTTACCCTTACCCTAAACCTCACCCTAACCCTAACCCTAACACTAATCCTCACCCTATCCCTCACCCTAACCCTAACCATAACACTAACCCTAACCCTCACACTAAAATTAACCCTCAGTCTAAACCTAACGCTCACCCTCATCCTAACTCTAACCCTAACTGTAACCCTCGCACTAACCCTAACCCTTACCCTAACCCTCACCCTAAACATCACCCTAACTCTAACCCAACACTATCCATAACCCTTACCTTAACCCTAACCCTAACCCTCACTTCACCCTAACCCTAACCCTCACCCTAACCCTAAACCTCACCCTCACCCTAACCCTAACCCTAACCCTAACCCTAACCCTAAAACTAACCCTCACACTAACCCTCACCCTCACCCTCACCCTAACCCTAACCCTAACCCTCACCCTCACCCTAAACATCACCCTAACCCTAACCCTATCCCTAACTCTCACCCTAACCCTAACCCTCACACTAAACCTCACCTTCAACCTAATCCTCACACTAACCCTAACCCTAACCCTTACCTAACCGAAACCCTCACCCTCACACTAGCCCTCATCCTAACCCTCACCCTCACACTCACCTTCAGCCTAACCCTAACCCTAACTATAACTTCACCCTAACCCTAACAATAACACTAAATCTAACCCTAACCCTAAACCTCACACTCACCCTCATCCTCAGACTAACCCTAACCCTAAACATTATCCTAATCCTAACCCTCACCCTCACCCTCTCCCTAAACCTAACCCTAACCCTAACCCTCACCCTCACCCTCACCCTAACCCTAACCCTAAAAATAACCCTAACCGTAACCCTAACCCTAAACCTAACCCTAACCCTCACCCTAAACTTAACCCTAACCCTAACCCTAACCCTAAAACTCAGCCTAACCCTGACCCAAACCCTTATCCTGACCCTATCCCTAAACCTATCCCTAACACTCACCCTCACCCTAGCCCTCACCCTCACAATAACCCTAACCCTAAACCTAAACCTCACCCTCACCCTAAACCTAATGCTAACCCTAACAGTCACCCTCAGCCTAACCCTCAACCTAACCCTTACTCTCACCCTAAACCTAACCCTCACCCTCACCCTAACCCTCACCCTAACCCTAAACCTCACCCTCACCCTAACCCTCACATTCAGCCTAACCAAAAGGCTAACCCTAATCCTCACCTTCAACCTAATCCTCACCCTAACCCTTATCCTCACAATAAATCTAAACTTAACCCTAACCCTAACCCCCACACTAAACCTAACCCTCACCCTTATCCTAACCCTATCCCTCACCCTAACTCTCACCCTCACCCTAACCCTAATACTCACCCTAACCCTAACCCTAACCCTAACCCTCACTCTAAAGTTCTCCCTAACCCTAACCCTCACCCTAAACCTCACCCTCACCCTAACCCTAACCCTAATCCTAACCCTCACCCTAAAGTTCTCCCTAACCCTAACCCTCACCCTAACCCTCACCCTCACCCTAATCCTCACCCTAACCCTAACCCTAACCCTTACCTAACCGAAACCCTCACCCTCACCATCACCCTAATCCTCACCCTCACACTAGCTCTCACCCTAACCCTAGCCCTCCCCCTCCCCCCACCCTCAGCCTAACCCTAATCCTAACCCTAACCCTAACTCTAACCCTTACCCTAACCCTAACCCTAAACCTAAACCTAACTCTAAACCTCACCCTAACCCTAACCCGAACCCTCAACCTAACCCTAACCCTCACCCTAAACCTAACCCTCATCCTAACCCTCACCCTAACCCTTACTCTCACCCTAACCCTAAACCTAACCCTAAACCTTACCCTCACCCTAACCCTAACAATCACCCTAACCCAAACCCTCACCATCACCCTTACCCTAAACCTAAGCCTAATCCTAACCCTAACCCTAACCATTACCCTGACCTTACCCTAATCCTAACCCTAACCCTCTCCCTCACCTTCACCCTAATCCTAACCCTAACCTTAACCCTAACCCTAACCCTCACCTCACCCTAACCCTAACCCTGAACTTAATCCTCACCCTCACTCTAAACCTAAACCTAACCCTAACACTCACCCTCATCCTAACCCTCACCATAACGCTTACCCTCACCTTCAACCTAATCCTAACCGTAACCGTCACTCTAACCCTAACCCTCACCCTCACCCGAACCCTTATCCTAACACTCACCCACACCATAACCCTCACCCTCAACCGAACCCTCACCCTCACCATAACCCTAACACTAAACCTCACCCCAACCCTCACCCTAACCTTTAATCTCACCCGAACCCTAACCCTAGCCCTCACCCTCAAACTAAACCTAACCCTAACCCGAACACTCACCCTAACCCTAACCCTCAACTTAACCCCAAACCTAACCCTCACCCTCACATAAACCCTACCCCTAACCCTCACCCTCACCCTCAGCCTAACTCTAACCCTAACCCTAACTCTAACCCTCACCCTCACCCTAACCCTAACCCTAACCCTAACCGACACCCTCACCCTAACCCTAACCCTAACCCTTACGCTCACCCTACCCTTAAATCTAACCCTAACCCTCACCCTCAACCTAAACATCACCCTAACCCAAACCCTAAACCTAACCCTCATCCTAACACTAACCCTCATGCTAAACCTCACCCTCACCCTAATCCTCACCCTAACCTAACCCTAACCATTACCTTACTGAAACCCTCACCCTCACACTCTCCCTCAACCTAACCCTCACCCTCACACTAGCCCTCACACTAACCCTAACCCTAACCCTCACCCTCACACTCCCCTTCAGACTAACCCTAAACCTAACCCTAACCCTAACTCTAACCCTCACCCTAACCCCAACACTAACCCTAACCCTCATGCTAACCCTCACCCTAACCCTAACCCTAATCCTCAACCTAAACCTAACCCTCACCCTCAATCTAACCCTAATCCTCACCCACACCCTAACCCTAACCCACACCCGAAACCTCATCCTCACCCTAACCCTCACCCTCAACCTAAACATCACTCTAACCCTAACACTCACCCTAACCTTAACACTAACCCTCACCCTAACCCTAACTCTCACCCTAACCCTCACCCTCAACCTAATCCTCACCCTAACCATAATCCTTACCTAACCGATAACCTCACCCTCACCCTAACCCTCACCGAAAGCCTCACCCTAATCTTTACTCTCAACTGAACCCCAACCCTAATCCTAACCCTCACACTAAACTTAAACCTCACCCTAACCCTAACCCTAACCCTCACCCTCACCCTAACTCTCAGCCTAATCCTAACCCTAACCATTATTGTAAACCTAACCCTCACCCTCACACTCACCCTAACCCTAACCCTAACCCTTACCCTCACCCTCAAACTAACCCTAAACCTAACAATAACCCTAACTCTAACCCTAAACCTAACCCTAACCCTAACCCTATCACTACCCCTAACCCTCACCCTAACCCTAACCCTAACTCTCACCCTCACTCTAACCCTAACCCTAACCCGAACCATCACCCTCACTCAAGCCCTCACCCTAACACTCACGCTAACCCTAACCCTCACTCTCACCTTAACGCTCAGTCTAACCCTTACCCTTGCCCTAACCCTAACCCTAAACCCAACCCTAACCATCAGCCTAAACCTAAACCTCACCCTCATCCTAACCCTAACCCTCACCCTCATCCTCACCCTAACTCTAACCCTAACCCACACGCTAAACCTAACCCTAAAACTAAGGCTAACCCTAACACTCACCCTCACCATAACCCTCAACCCAACCCTAACCCTCAGCCTAACCCTAACCCTAACCCTAAAGCTAACCCTCACCCTCACCCTAACCCTACCACTCAGCCTAACCCTTACCTCACCCTAACCCTAACCTTAACCCTCACACTAAATCTAACCCTCACCCTAACCCTAACCCTCACCCTAACCCTTACAGTAACCGTTACGCTAAACCTAACCCTAACCCTCACCCTAACCGTCACCCTAATCCTAACACTAACCCTGACCCCACCCTCACCCTAAACCTAACCCTAACCCTAACCCTAACCATAACACTCACCTGACCCTAATCCTAAACCTAACCCTCACCCTCTCCCTATCCCTAACCCTAACCCTAACCCTCAACCTAACCCTAACCCTCACCAACACCCTAACTCTCACGCTCACCTGAACCCGAACCCTCACCCTAACCTTAACCCTAACCCTCACCCTAACCCTCACCCTAACCCTTAATCTCACCCTAACCCTAACCCTAAACCTCACCCTCAACCAAACCCTAACCCTAACCCTAATCCTCACTCTAACCCTAACCCTCAACTTAACCCTAACACTAACCCTCACCCTCACAATAACCCTACCCCTAACCCGCCCTAACCCTCAGCCTAACCCTAACATAATCTTCACCCTCACCCTAAACATCACCCTAACCCGAACCCGAACCCTAACCCTCACCCTAACCCTAACCCTAACCCTAAACCTAACACTAATCCTCACCCTCACCCTAACCCTAACCCTAACCTTAACCCCATCCTCACCCTCACCCTCACCCACACCCTCAGCCCAACCCTAACTCTAACCATAATCCTAACCTTAACCCTCACCCTCACTCTCACCCTAAAGCTAACCCTAACCCTAACCCTCACCCTCACACTCACCCAAACCCTAACCCTAACAATAACCCTAACCCTAAATTTAACCTTAACCCTCACCCACACCCTAACCCTCACCCATACCCGAACCCGAACCCATACCCTAACCCTCACCCTCACCCTAAACATCACCCTAACCCTAATACTCACCCTAACCCTAGCCCTAACCATCACCTTTACCCTAACCCTCACCTTAACCCTCGCACTCACCCTAATCCTCACACAAACCCTAACCCTTACCTAACCGAAACCCTCACCCTCACCCTCACCCTTACCCTCACGCGAACCCTAACCCGAACCCTTACACTAACCCTAACTCTCACCTTCACACTCACCCTAAACCTAAACCTAACCCTTACCCTCACCCTCACCCTTACCCTCACCCAAACCCTAACCCTAACAATAACCCTAACACTAAACCTAACCCTAACCCTAACCCTAACACTAACCCTAACCCTCACCCTAAGCCTAACCCTCACCCTCACCCTAAGCCTAACCCTATCCCTCACCTTCAACCAAGCCCTCACCCTAATACTCACGCTAACCCTAACCCTCACTCTCACCCTAACCCTCAGCCTAACCCTAAACCTCACCCTCACCCTAACCCTCACCCTCACCCTAAAACTACCCCTCAGCATAACCCTCACCCTAACCCTAACTCTAACTCTAATCCTCACCCTATCCCTCACCCTAACCCTAGCACTCACCCTCACCCTAACCCTCACCCTAACCCTAACCCTAACCCTAACCCTCACCCTAAAACTAATGCTAACCCAAATGCTCACCCTCACCCGAACCCTCATCCTAACCCTTAGCCTCACCCTAACCCTAACCCTCACCCTCATCCTCACCCTCACCTTAACCCCAACCCTAACAATAACCCTAACCCTAACCCTAACCCTAACTTTAACCCTCAGCCTAACTCTAACCCTAACCCTAACACTAACCCTCACCGTAACCCTAGCCCTCACCCTCACCCTAATCCTAACCCTAACCCTAACCCTCACCATCACCCTCACCCTAACCCTAACCCTTACCCTAACCATAACCCACACCCTAAATCTAACCCTAACCCTAACCCTCACCATCACCCTAGCGCTCACCCTAACCCTAATCCTAACCCTAACCCTCACCCAAACACTAACCCTAACCCTCATCCTAAACTTCACACTAACCCTAACCCTCACCCTAACCCTCATCCTAACACTCACCCTCTCTCTAACTCTCACCCTAAACCTAACCCTAACCCTCACCCTCACCCTAAACCTCACCCTAACCCTTACCCTCACCCTAACCCTAACCCTAACCCTAATCCTTACACTAACCCTAACCCTAAAATTAACCCTCACCCTACCCTCACCCTAACCCTAACCCTAATCCTAACCCTCAACCTAACACTAACCCTAACCCTTATCCTCACCCTAACTCTAACTTTAAACATAACCCTAACACCCACACTAAAACTAACCCTCACCCTAAAACTAACCCTACCCCTCACCCTAACTCTCACCCTCACCCTAACCCTAATACTCACCCTAATCCTAACCCTCACCCTAACCCTCAGCCTCACCCTCAACATCACCCTCAACCTGACCCTAACTCTAACCCTAACACTCACGCTAACCCTAACCCTCACCCTAATGCTAAACCTAACCCTCACCCTCACCCTAACCCTCACCCTAAACCTAACCCTAACCCTCACCCTTACACTAACCCTAACCCTAACCCTAACCCTAACCCTCACACTAAACCTAACCCTCACCCTAACCCTAACCCTACACCTCAGCCTAAACCTCACCCTAACCCTAACCCTAATTCTGACCCTAGCCCTCACCCTAATCCTAACCCTAACCGTAAACCTCACCCTAAAACTAATGCTAACCCTAACCCTCACCCTCACCCGCAACCTCACCCTAACCCTCACCCTCACGCTAGCCCTCACCCTAACCCTAACCCAAACAATAACCCTAACCCTAACCATCACCCTAACTCTAACCCTCACCCTAACCCTTACCCTAACCCTAACGCTAACCCTAAACCTCACCCTCAGCCCAACCCTCACTCTAACCCTCACCCTCACACTAATCCTCACCCTAACCCTAACCATAATCCTTACCTAAACCTATCCCGCACCCTCACCCTCACCCTCACCCTCAGCCTAACCCTCACCCTAACCCTTTTCCTCAACCTAACCCTAACCCTAAGCCTAACCCTCACCCACAACCTAACCCTCACACTAACCCTAACCCTAACCCTCACCCACACCCTAACCCACACCCTCAACTGAACCCTCACCCTCACCCTAACTCTAACCCTAAACCTCACCCTAACCCTTAAACTCACCTGAACCCTAACACTAACCCTCGCGCTAACCCTAACCCTCACCCTAATCCTATCCTTACCACTCAACCTCACCCTCATCCTAACCCTAACCCTAAACCTCACCCTAACCCTCACTCTAACCCTAAGGCTAACTCTAACCCTCACCCTAAACCTTAACCTCACCCTAAACCTACTCCTAATCCTCACACTAACCCTAACCCTAACCCTAAACCTCACCCTAACCCTAAACCTAACTCTAACCCTCACCCTAACGCTAACCTTAACCAAAACCCTCACCCTCACCCTAAACCTCACCGTCACCCTACCCCTCACCTTATCACTAACCCTCACGCATACCCTAACCCTCACTGTCACCCGAAACCTCATTCTCTCCCTAACCCTACCCTAAAACTCCCTCACCCTAAAACTCACCCTCCCCCTTACCCTCACCCTAATCCTAACCCTAACCCTAATCCTCACACTAACCCTAACCATAACCCTAACCCTCACCCTAATCCTCACCCTAACACTAAAGCTAACCCTAACCCTCAGCTAACACTAACCCTAACCCAAATCCTCATCCTCACCCTACCCCTCACTGTCACCCTAACCCTAAACCTGTGGAGAGCTGCAGGGGCCGCAACCAAAGTTGGCGCTGGCTTCCGCCTTCCTCCTTCCCGATGGCGAGTGCTCTCTGTGAAAAACAACTCCTTATCTGGCTATGGCTTGGCTACTGGCTTGCTTCCGTGTTTGCGACCCTATTAGTATATGCCACGTGGCACCTCGGGATTGGCAATCCAGGAGGCTTATAACCGAGCGAGGGTGCGGGGGGGGGGGGGGGGGGGGGGGGAGGAGAAGCTTGCAGAAAAGGTTCCTGAATAAACTGCTTTGAGAAGAATCCCGGGTCATGTCTTCCTTGCTGGTTGAGGCGGTCGCGACATAAACCTATTCCTAACCCTCACCCACACCCTAACCCTCACCCTCACCCGAAACCTCACCCTCACCCTAACCCTCACCCTCAACCTAAACATCACCCTAAACGTAACCCTCAACCTAACCCTAACACTAACATTAACCCTAATCCTAAACCTAACCCTAACCCTAAACCTAACCCTCACCCTAAACCTAACCCAAAACCTCACCCTCACCCTAAACCTAACATAACCTTCACCCTCACCATAACCATAATGCTAACTTTAAACCTCACCCTCACCCTAAAACTCACCCTACCCCTTACCCTCACCCTAATCCTAACCCTAACCCTAATCCTCACACTAACCCTAACCATAACCCTAACTCTCACCCTAAACCTCACCCTAACACTAAAGCTAACCCTAACCCTCAGCTAACGCTAACCCTAAACCAAACCCTCATCCTCACCCTAACCCTCACTGTCACCCTAACCCTAAACCTATCCCTAACTCTCACCCACACCCTAACACTCACCCTCACCCGAAACCTCACCCTCACCCTAACCCTCACCCTCAACCTAAACATCACCCTAACCGTAACCCTCAACCTAACCCTAACCCTAACTCTCAACTTAACCCTCACCCTTACCCTCACCCGAAGACTAGCGCTAACCCTAACCCTAACCCTAACGCTCACCCTAACCCTAACCCTAACCCTACCCTCACCCTAACACTACCCTAACCATTTTCCTCACCCTAACCCTAACCCTAAACCTAACCCTCACCCTCACCCTCACCCTCACCCTAAGCCTAACCCTAAACCTCACCCTAACCCTCACCCTAACCCTTACGCTAACTCTAACCCTTACCCTCACCCTAAACCTCACCCTATCCCTTACCCTCACCCTAACCCTAATCCTAACCCTAACCCTAATCCTTACACTATCCCTAACCCTAACCCTAACCCTCACCCTAAACCTCACCCTAACCATAAACCTAACCCTAACCCTCACCCTCACACTAAACCTAACCCAAACCCTCACACTCACCCTTACCCTGACCGTCACCCTAAATTTCACCCTCACCCTAAACCTTAATCTCAACCTAAATATCACCGTAACCCTAACCCTCAACCTAACCCAAACCCTAAATCTGACCCTAAAACTCACCCTCACTCTCAATCTCACCCTCACCCGAAGCCTAAACCTAACCCTAACCATAACCCTAACCCTCCCCTCACCCTAACCCTAACCCTAACCCTCACCCTCACACTAACACTAACACTAACCCTAACCCTCACCCTCAACCTCACCCTAACCCTAACCCTCACTCTAACCCTTACTCTCACCCAAACACTAACCCTAACCCAAAAACTGACACTAAGTCTAACCCTCACCCTAAACCTAACCCTCAGCATCACCCTAACATTCACCCTAACCCTAACCCTCACGCACACCCTAACCCTCACCCTCAACCTCACCCAAACCCTCACCCTAATCATAATCCTCACCCTCACCCGAATCCTCACCATCACCCTAACCCTCTCCCTCACCTTAACACAAAACCTCACCCTCACCCTAAACCTCACCCTAACCTTTACCCTCACCCTAACCCTAAACCTAATTCTAACCCTAACCCTCACACGAACCCTCACCCTCACCCTAATCCTAACCCTCACCCTAACCTTCACCCTCACCCTCAACCTCACCCTAACCCTAACCGTCACCCTCTCCCTAACCCTCAATCTAACCATTACCTTCACCCTAACCCTAACCCTAATCCTAACTCTAACCCTCACACTAACCCTAACCTTCACCCTAAACCTAACCCTAACCCTAACACTAACCCTAACCCTCATCCTCACCTTCACCCTCAGACCAACCCTAACTCTAACCCTAACATAACCCTAACCCCCACCCTCAACCTCAGCCTAACCCTAACCCTATCCCTAATGCTCACCCTAACCCTAAAACTCACCCTAACCCTATACCTAACCCTCACCCTCACCCTAACCTAACCCTAACCCTAAACCTCACCCTAACCCTCACCCTAAACCTAATGCTAACTCTAACCCTCACCCACATCCTAAACCTTACCCTCACTGTAACCATAACCCTAATTCTCACACTCACCCTAACCCTAACAATAACCCTAACCTTCACCCTAAATCTCACCCTAACCCTAAACCTAACTTTAACCCTAACCCTAACGCTAACCCTAATCCAAACCATCACCCTCACCCTAACCCTCACCGTCACCCTAACCCTCACCCTATGACTAACCCTCACCCCCACCCTAACCTTCACCATCACCCGAAACCTCACCCTCAC